>NC_064818.1:60058241-60410780 GCF_023721935.1 Panthera uncia | reverse complement strand
AGAAAGAGAATACCAAGCAGGCTCCGTGCTGTGCTGCCAGTGCAGAGCCCCATGTGGGATTTGAACCCACAAACCGTGAAATCAAGGGTTGAGCTGAAACCAATAGTCGGACGCTCAACTGACTGATTCACCCAGGTGCCCCTGTCTCAAGTCCTTAAGGGGCTAATTCTCTTGTTTATTATACCTACCAATCTCATCCCTCATTGGTTCACTTACTAGTTCGTAATTTCTTATTATAAGCTCATTTTCCATGGGGGATTGTTTATTCCCTGAGGGATCAGAAGAAACATCCGGGTTTTGCATTCACTTCTGACAGGGACTAAGGAGATTCATCACTTTGGAACCAACTTTTATGTTTGGTATTGACTTCAAGATTCCCTCACCACATGGGTTGTGTAAACTGGGGCCCCACACCTATGCTGCCATAGCTGGGCCAGTGGTTTCGATTTCTATGGCAGACAACATCAGTTCATCCAGAGCGCCAAACCACAAACTGCCTTGCTGTGACCATGAACAAGTGGGAAAATTTTTTCTCCATTCTCTAGTCACTAAGATCTTCTGCACAGTCCCAGCTGTGAGCAGGGGTCTCTAGTCCAGATCTCTGCCTTTCTAGAACCCAAGGCCTGAGTGAGTACTCACCTCCAGTCAGCCATTTGGGCTTATTTTCACCTCAAACACAGATGGGTGCTTCTGGGTTCTCTCTTCTCATCTCACCCCCCGAGCTCCTCCTTTCTTCCTTTCATGCATTGCTATCTTTTTTTCAGCAGTTCTGTTAGAAGCAGATGGTCCCGTACTTCTCAGTCCCTCGTGGTCCCAGAAGTTGAATCTTTGTACTTTCCTGTCTTTTGAAAACTGTGCAGAGTAACCACAAGGTGCTATGGAAACCACATGGCATAGATGGGGGTTCCAATGGAGGCATGGCGGTTCAAGGAAAACTTCCTGAAAGAGAAATTGCTTATTCTAAAGACTGAGCACACCTTAGCCAGGCCCCCCACCTCCCCAAAAAAGTGTGTGTGCACTGGGGGTGACAGGTTGGAGAACAAGGTGGGAGAAGGTTGCGTGCAGAAGACAGAGCACATGTGACTATCTAAGTGTGGGGGTGGGGACAAACCCTGTATCACATTCTGAGAAGCACAAGTTCCAGGAACTGCAAGGAGTTTGGGGTGGCATATGGAGTGAGACGTGAGGTTAGTGAGATAAGCAGAGGCCAATTCATGAACCGCCTGTGTGCCTGCTTAGAATAGTGGACTCTGTTTTGAGAGCAGAGGGAAACCAGTGCAGGTGACCATTAGGTCTCAGAGAGTGAAACGGTCCGGTTTAAAAGAAAGACAAATCTAATAAATCTTCCTTCCATAAAGAAATATACACAGAGAACTTTGCAGGCTGGATGGCAATCCCAGAGGGTGTTTCAGTACTACCCTTCACATTCCAGCATACATAACCCTGAACTCTTACTCAAAGGATTATAAGGCAATGTAGGGGTGCTCAGGCCAGTGTTCCTACCCCCCCTCCCCCCCAAGAATTTCTTCTGCCTGCCTCGGAGAGAATGAGTGCCCTATCCATCCGCCTCACAAACATTTTGGAAATACATAGCTCTTTCACAAAAGTTTCCCCAGATCACTTTGACAAGGAGGAAGAATTTTCTCTGCCCTTTAAGGTCCTTCTACTAGTCATTTGATTCTACTAAGAGTCAAACCGACAGCTGACAGATTTTTTTTACAGGAGAAAATCAGATTTAGGTTCCTATGTAAGGGAAATCCATGCAGACACGCAAATTCCGAAGGCAGTGAGGCAACAGGAGCTTATGGGAGCAGAGGAGAGGGGTAGGGGCCTAAGGAGACAAAGGGGAGAAAGACTCTTAGCAGGGAGGTAAAAGGAGAAGTTTGGAAAAGAAAGCTTGCCTTATTAAGCAGAGAAACTTCTTAGGTAAAGAGAAATCTCTGGTAATAGCTCTCTTCCTGGTGGGGCAGGCAATTGGAGGGGGAGGTAAAGAGCTTTTCCCAAATCTGCTGCGGTTTCCTTGCTTTTAATTCAAAATAATGTTCAGACCAAACTGGCCCTTCTTGGTGCAGCCTGCCCTTGGCCCCTACAAGCCCATTCCCCATGCCTCCCCACCAGCTCCCAAAACTCTTTCATAATTGTCCCTGACGTAAGGAAAGAGCTATGAGCAACAGCAAAATTTGAAAACAAGAGTAACCTGGGCCAAGGGCCAGGGGGTCTATTTTTAGGACTTTGTCTCACTGCCTGTTTCTCTTTCCGACTCTCCCTAATGTCTTCCAGGCGAGTGTTAAAGTTATTTGGCTGGCGCGAAGAGGGAAGGAAGTAGGTGATCTAAGACTCGACAGCAGTAGCAGTGGTGATAATCATTTGGACAGTGTGTTCTCATAATTTCCCCCAAGGTGCCCTCGGTGGCGTTTGACTCCCCCAAAGCCACTTAATGCAGGATTTATTCAAGCCGTTGCCGGCCACTTCCACTGGCTGTGGACTGGAGCAGGTCACAAAGGGAAAATAAGAGGTTATGGATTTCATAACCCATTAAGCGCCACCAGGGTGCTGCTGCTGCTGTCCCTCCCGGCCTCAGTTCCTTCAGGGCTAACTCCACAAGGGTAAACAGGCTCTGGACATTAAAGCGCCCTCTACGGATAGACCCGTGTGGTCATCATTCTCCTTTGTGCAGGGTTACTCAGGAAGAAAGACCACGATGCTTTCGCTTCTCGTTCAGTTTGGTGAGTTCTTCTAATACATTCAAGCCGCCAAAAGAAAAAAAAAAGAAAAAAAAAAAGAAAAGGGCCGGCGTGGCGGCTCAATTTATATTTCCCTCCCGGGGACAAAAGAGGTGGCCCCCGGAGTTCCGCCGCCCGTGAAACGCGCCGCGGGAAAACGTTCGGCCCACTAGCAGTGATTTAACCCCTTCCACTCCGCCGGCCCAGACCGACTTTTAAGGGCGTCCTGCCCGACTCCCTGTCCACCCGCCCCAGTTTACTCCGGTGGCCAAAGCCCGGCTCTGCCGGTCACCTTCCAGTCCTGCTGGCCTCTCTGAAATTTCTGGGGGTCAACGGGCCGACCTCTATGGCGACCCCGGGGCCGGCCGCCGCAACCCGCGCGGTCCTCCTTAAGAAGTTTCCGCTGCCGCGAGTAGAGGCGGGTGTTTTGTTCTTATAAGGAGGAAAAAGTTTCTGGGACGTCCAGGAAATGAGTAACTCCGCCGCCTTTAGGGCCGTGCTGATGGAGGCCAGCAGGCGGGAGCCGGCTGGGGTGTCGCGCCCCCAGTCCTTCTAAGTGCAGAGCGGGACGCTCGACGGAAGCCGCCCGAGAACAGCGGCCTCCGGGCCCTGGACCCGCGCGCGCGCCGCGGGGCTGGCGCGGTCCCTGCAGCGAGGGAGCGTGGGACTAAGGGCAGCGTAAGTCCGACGCGTCCACCTCACGGGGTGGGGGTGGGGGGCCGCGGGCCGACGGCGCTGCACCCGAGGTGGCGGCGTGGAGTGCGGGCGGCGGGAGAGTGGGCGGTGCGCGGCCCCAGGCTGGGTGCCTGGGGGAGACCCGGCTGCGGCGCCCGTGCAGAGGCGGACGCGGGGTCTCCGGCGCCGCACGTCCCGCGCGCCCCAGGCCCTGCTCCAGCCCCCGCCGCGGACCCCGTGGCCCTGTTACTTATCACCGTCTGAGCAGAGTGCTCTGGCAGAAAGACAGGCCCCGCCACTCCTAGAAGGGGGCAGTAGGCGTGTAGCTTGTTTTTTCCCGGTGTAAGGTTTATAGTTGTGAGGTTGCTGGGGTCGGGCGAAGCCTTCGCCGGCTTCCTCTTTCGGGACTATTAGTGGAGGGGACCTCACACAGCGCCGAACTTTCTCTTGTGGCTGCAGATAGTTTTCTGCCGCCTGACCCTTACTCCCATCCCCATCCCCCTCCCAGTGTCTCCAGCTTTCTGGCTGCCAGGTGAAGGGACTCCGAAGCCCCAGGGCCAGGCATCCCTTCCGAAATGCTCTTTAAAAACCAAAAGGCTGCCAGCCAGGAAGGGAAAATATTTCAGTGAACCACTCAGGGACGGCACATTGCCTTTTGCATCCTCTGCCTGGTGTGAAAAGCCCCTCGCCCCCCTTTCAAAACTGGAAAAGCCCCAGATACTGGCAGGTCCTGGACCCTGGTCTTTGAGATCTAAATCCGTTTGGGAATCCCATTTTCTTGTTACTCTTTTGGATATGACCCAGGGCCCTTCCCTTTTACAAACCAGTTCTACCTCGAAGAGGCTGCTGAGTGAAGCTGGTCTGAGCCTGGTGTAGTTACAGGTCCAGGTTGGCTGTGAAAAACGCCTCGGCAGCCACAGATGGAATTGCCGCCATTCATCTCTTTATTAATAACATAATAGGCTGTGCTTTTGAGTCCTCCTTCCAGCCTACGTGCCTAAGTGGCTTTCATTGTTTGCTAATTCCCTGTGCAGGCTGCTGCTCCAGGCCATCCAGCCCTCATATTTTCCACTTGTGGGTAACCATAAAGTGGTTACTCGGAGTCTCTTCTCTGCTCTCTCGCAGTGGATGGAAAGGCTTTTGTTCAGATGCCATCCTCTTACTCCATAATTTTCAAAGATGCATCCATTTCAGGCTCTGGCTTTCAGTGGGCGAGGATCTGACCTCTTAACCTGATGCCATCATCCTAGAAGTTGTCACCTTACTGGGAATGGCTCCCACCTCCTGCGGTGCTCAAAGGGAAACAAAGAAGAGGGTGTGGGGGTGAACTTTTTACCTGAGAGCAAGACCTGGGGAAGAACTTCCAGGTAGAGGCTTCTGGCAAAATTGCCCACCAAAGAAAGTACTGCCTGGGAGAAAGCTGGTTTTGTATTTTTAACTTCCAGAACCCCCGGGATGAAGAAGAGAAAGAAAGTGGGAAATTCCATCTGATGGAGGGGGTACACGCCTCAGTGGGAGGCAGTGACCAGCGGAGTCCATGGAAGGGTGGGGTCAGGCTGCTGGAGCCCCTGAGCTCAGTTCTCCATGCTGCCTCTTGCCAGGGACAGCAGCACTGCCAAAGGGAACTGGTCCAGAGGAGAGGGGATGGCATGGCGAGGGGCGTCTGCAGGGCGCATCTTGTGAGGGAGAAGGGAGAGAACCGGTGATTTTACCTCCAGGAGGAGAAGCTGAGGGGGATGAGGCTGTGGCCTTCAGGACTCTCTAGCACTGTCACTTGAGGAAAGGGGAAGACTTCCTCTGTCTGACCTCAAAGACTCACTGAGTAGGAGAGGCAGGGAGATGGATCTTATAAGAAGTAAGGAGTAACCTGCCAGCAACTGGAAGTTCTCAGTGTCAGCAGAGACAAGTGGCCGTCAGCAATTATGAAGGAGACAGTTGCTTCAGAATCCAAAACTGTGGGAGGATCAGTAGGGATGAAGTAGTAGGGGACGCCGCGGGACTTCAACCGAGCAGCGTCCCAAGGGAGGGGCGAGTGCTCCAAGAGTGCTGGGCAGCTGAGGAGTGGGACCTTAATGGCTGAGACCAGTCTATCCCAGACCCCCCCTCTAATCCGGTCTTGTTCTGGAGGGAGATCTATCTGGGAATGCCAGCGATCGACAATAACTGCCAGGGCTGTTGCTAGCCTATTCCATCCCTTGTGTGAATTAGAGTAAGATACACCTCTCAGCAAGGGGGTGGCACCTCGGTGACATTTAGGATGCCACCTTGGGGCCTCGTCTTGATGGGCATGGCCAAGGCTCATAGCTGGGCAATTGGCATGTGAACTGGATTCATCCTCACCGCACCCCGGCCAGGTTCTTGAGCAGTACACCACCCGTGCAACCATACCCAGCAGTCCTGATAACCAACAATTATTGAGGGCTTAGCATTTATTTGTCAAGCTTTTTTTTTTTTCCAAAACCATTTTCTTTGCATTAATTCATTTAATCTTCATAGTAGTCCTATGTGGAGGTATTGTTATCCTCATATAGATGAGGAAACAAAGGCACAGAGAAGTGAAGTGTTCAGGAGCCTGGAAGCTGAGCCCCAGTCATTGAACATTCACAGAGCAAGAAGCAGTTTAAGCTTAAAAAGCTAGTTTGGTTGGGGGTCCTTGTGGGAAGGAGGAAAGAGCAGTTGCTTTTTTCTTTGTCAAAGGAAGAAATACCCATTCAGCTCACATGGAGGAAAAATGGAAAACTCATCTGATGGCAGAAAGGCGAGGAAAAAAAGAGCAAGCTCAGTCTTGATGGCTGACAGGAGGCCTGGCCCCAGCATCAAATGACTTTCCTTCTTAATCACTGGGCATTGTGAGGTGGCAAATCCAGTTTGGGACCCGATGGGAGGGTGATGAGTAAGTGCCACCTGGGTGTGGTGCAGAGGGAGAAGGCCACAGCTACCCGGGGCCCCTGACCTAGGCAGAGACTGCCCCCAGGAGTGGCCAGAGGTGGCAAGTGTCCAAACATGCTGATCCCGCCCTCCCCCCCCCCCCCCCCAATCCCCATCTCTTCCCTCTTTCCTTCTTGTCCAGGTCTTACTCGCCTGCAAATGCCCTTCCCAAACTTGTTCAGGAAATCTTTCCCAGAACTCCATTTCACAGCTCCATATATGTGATCCTTTATTTTCCACAGGATACATGTTAGCGCTTACTTAGCTGGAATGGAGCATTTTACTACATACTGTCTCTAGACAGTATTTTAAACAAACGAGCTTCTTGGCCCATGAGGATGCCTCCAACTCTGTTGGGAAGGACCAGCCGGTGCCTTCACAGATTTGCCATAAAGGGTGGTGTTTACCTGGATCTTGTCACTTGGCCCAAGGTCTAGCTCTTAGCTGTGCCCGTGCAGAAACCCCATCTCCACAGTTTTCAGAGTGGTTTGGACCTGGACTACTGTGTCACCTCCAGAGGCTCCCAGGAGTGGGTACAAATTAGAACAAATTAGAATGCTACTTTATTAATTTGGAAGACGTGTGACCATCATGCAGACTAGATGGTCTCTGGTCCCTGCGTCCCGGGCGAGCCACATGGGAAACCAAAGATCCGGGCAGCTCGTGCTTGGCAAAGCAGGGCAGGGAGAGCCACATGGGAAACCAAAGATCCAGGCAGCTCGTGCTTGGCAAAGCAGGGCAGTCCAATAGCATGGGCCCCTCTTCACTCCTGTGGCCCTCTCAGCAGTGGAGAGATACCTGCCTGGTAGAGCAGTACTCCAGTCAGCTTGGCTGTGTAGGTCTCCTTGGCCAGTGCCTCGGGAACAGTGTTTACCTGATAGCATTTCTCCATTCCCTCTTGCGTAATTTAGCTACTTTTATTTTAGTTACTTAATTTGTTTAGTGCTTTATAAGCATTAGCTCCCAGCTACATAGTTTCATTTGCATAAGCTAACCACTGTACATTTCAGGGTTGGAAGGCCAGGCCATGGATGTGAATGCTAGATGCAAATTAAGACGATTTGGTCCAGCGGCCAGGTTGGGTTAACAGGAAGCCAAGCACAGAGCAAAGAAACATGGTCCTGATCAGCGCAGATGCTCGGGGAAGTGAAAGGCCCCAGACTGGCCACTTAGAGCATCCCCTGCATGCGCACGGGCGTGAAGCAGTACTAAGACACCTTGCCTTGGCTGGCTCAGGTCAGCTTGGCCTGCCCAAATGGCCTCTTTGGATTTAAAGGGCTCTCTGTAATCTCTGTCCAGGCCCCCTCGTGGCTCATCTTTAGTAAGCCACAGTCTCCAGGGTGCCCCGGCACCAAGGAGGTGTGACCCTCCTGAGCCTTCGTAGGGTGGACTAGGGTTGAGTCCTGGCTCCCCTGCTCAGTGTATGGACGTTCTCTGTATTGGGGCAAGTGTTTTGACTATTTCAAGCCTCAGTTTCATCATTGGTAAGATGGGGACAACCACTCATAGGACACGCATAGAAAGCACTCAGCACTGTGCCTGGCACAGACTTTTAGTTTGGCTAGTATGAGCTCTTAAAGACAGTAGAGGTTGTTCGAGGATCCACATTCTCTGCCGAATTGGGCCCTCAGCTTCCCCATTAGTGCCACGGATGTCTGGCTGAAGGACAAGGCTGTGGGGACCCAGACTGTCCCAGATGCATAGAAGGAAGGAGCTCATTGGTGCCCTAGCTGTGGTTTGTTCAGAGCTGAGGACAAAGCTTCTAGTCCTGACCTTTTATCCAGCTCTGGGAGAGGGAGAATCAGATTTGAGTCTTGGCCTGAATAGGCATCCAGATGGGAGAGAAGGGTTAGGTTTTCTGGGAGAGGACAAGGGTCATTTGGGAGTGCCCAAGAGGTCTGTAGGGTCCTCCTCAGCAGTTTGGGACCTGTGACATTTTCCCAAAGAAAGTGTATTCCCCCTCCATCCATCCAGGTGGCCCACCCCTTGACATCAGCAGAATGGAAGTAACTGGTAGGTGACATCACTGTTGCCCATGGCAACACCTCCACCTTAAGGTAGAGAGAGGAATAAGAGCCATCCTAACTGTAAGACACATGTTGAAAGGAGGGAGCATAGAAGGTGTGACCTCCACAGGTGTGTTTTTCAGGGGCTGGGCAAGGGGATGCGGGAGGGGCTACAGTTCAGACGTCTGAGCCAGCTGGTGGTAGGTCTCTGGGTCTTGGTTTGGCCTGAGTGAATAGATCTCTGAGCTGCGACTTGGACCAAAGAGCATGACTCCTTACAGGGGCTTCTGGCAGCTTCCGCGGTTCTGGGTTTCCCTTCTACAACCTGAATCTGGAAGGGGAGCATGGGGGGTAGGGGTGCAGTGATGGGGAGATCAGGAAAGTGGCTTTCCCTTCTTCACCCTCACCCCCAAAGGAAAGTAGGAAACAAGGATGCCCACGTCCTCACTACAGGGACTGATTTAAAAGAGAGCCTTCATTCATTGCTTGAGTAAGAATTTACTGTGCACCTATAATGTGCAAGGCAGTGTGCTAGGGATTCATTGGCCTCATGGGGCTTTATCATGAAATGCACACAGAGAGGAGGAACGTCTGGGATCCACTGCGCCAGGAACTGGTACCAGCTGGGAACAGAAGCAAGGTCTCCCAGCTCACCTCTCACCAGCTCTAGCATGCCCCATAGGATTTCAGATGACTTAGGGGGCGCCTGGGTGGCTCAGTTGGTTAAGCGTTCGACTCTTGATTTCAGCTCAGGTCATGATCTCATGGTTCCTGAGTTCGAGCACCCGCTGATGGTGCAGAGCCTGCTTGGGATTCTCTCTCTCCCTCTCTCTCTGCCCCGCCCTCTCTCTCTGCCCCTCCCTCTCTCTCTGTTTCTCTCCTCTCAAAATAAATAAGCTTTTTTTAAAAAAATGCAGAGACTTTCAAGTGGCTTAAACTAAAGCCATGGAAAGTCCCTTCCTCCCCAGTAGTTCATGCAGGCAGTTGAACTATACCCGAGATCTGGGGAGTGACAGGCATGGGTATCAACTATGTCCTGCCAGAGGACTGAATCCCTCAAAGTCAGAGTGTCCAAGGCTAGAAGACAGTAGGCTGACCGCCCACTCCTGGTTCCCTCCTGCTGTGTGACTCACTCAGTTTCCCTGCCTGTTTAATGGAAACAGTAGCAGCCAGGACCAGAGAACACACAGAGCACTTTAAGATCCTCAGATGCAAGTCCTGGAAAAAGTACCAAGGCCACAATTTTCAAATGACTCACTTCCAGGTGAATGACCTGGTGGGACGCTCACTGCCTGGCAGGGGGCTGCGCTTTGGAGCTATCCTGGGCTGCTCCTGCTTTCTCCCCCATGTCATTCCCCTGCGGTGGATACAGGAAAGTCTCCTTCCAGCCTGCACCAAACCATAGGGAGGGTGTTGTCATAATTTGAGTCCTGCTTGTTGGCACAAAACCATGTGCTGTTAACAGACTATTCTCCTGGGAGCCTGTTTCAATAACCTTAGTAGTAGTCAGGGGACCCGCCTGCAGTTCATGAAAAGGTCCTTTGTTCACTGAGACTTTGTTCCAGAGGGGCAGGACCACAGCCAGGCGAGCCTGGGCTGGAGAGGAAGAGAATGAGGGATCCCTCAGCCCCCCCCACTGCGTGCTGCCCCCAAAATGCCACTTTCTCCCTGACGCCTCCCACCAAAACACGCTACCCAGTGCCAGGAGGGCCATCACCCCCTTTTCCCAATGCACCGTCCTTTCGGGTGAATAGTGGTCTCAGACATCCCAAGTCACACTCCCAGAATCTCTGGGTGGGAGGAGCCTTGAAAGCTCATTAAGTCTGATTCCCTGCTTCATGCCCAGATTTCACCTAAACTGTCACCTTCTTTCCCAAAACAGTACAGGAAAGCCCATAGGTGCACTGTAATATTTCACAGATACCAGGTCACTGAGCAGCACAGCATCATGGGAAGACCAGAGGCTTAAGTCAGTCCTGAGTTCAAATCCCAGCCCCAATCCTGAGCGAGTGGCCTCACCACTCTGTGCCTCAGTTTCCTTTTCTGTAAAATGAGGATAGTGCCTCTTTTGGAAGTTTATTATGAAGATGATTCACGTAAAGCCTCTTGCACAATGCTAAAATGTCAATAAATGTTACACATTGGTCACTATTTTCTAAATCCCCCCATGGGGTGTCAGGGCCATGGGGCTTGCTTGTCTTTTTTTCCAGAAAGGGAGAACGGCTTGCCACTCTTCAAGGGTTGCTCCTCTGCTACTTCTCTTATTTAATTTGCTTTGAACCCTATAATCCTCCATTTATCTTACATTTCTATAAGACTCTGAAGCAAGGAAGTGGGTGTCAAGGGCAGAGGCAGCTGAGGGTCAGATAAACGGTTCACTCCTGGGTTGGGTCATCTTCTCGGTAAACATCAGTGGTGAGTCAGCCTGCAGTTAGATGCAGGCCGTCCAGACCTGAGGCCGCTGAGGTCTGTCTCCAGTGCTGCATCTACAAGGGGTTTTGCTCACATTTCCCAAGGCGCTTAACAACTGTTAGCACTTTGCTAACTTTCTGACTGCAGAGTGCCTCCCAAGGAAAAAAAACAAAAACAAAAACTTACAAGTTACTTCATCAGGGATCTCCCACTACACTCCCATTTCAGATTCCTGCTCCTGGGAGTAAATGCAGTGAGGGTTTTCCCCGGTCCTGACTTCATCCATTCAGCAGGTGTTTGTGGATGGCCTGCACCTCTCTTTAATGCCCAGGCATCAGGGACCAGCATTGGTTTCTCCTTTTAGGTGCTCAGAAGGGGTGGAGGCGCTGTCTCTATTGATGCTGCCATATTGGGGTGGGAGTGGGGGGTGAGCTGCAGTCTCCCCAGGGGCCAATCTTCCTGCTGTCTCTCTGTGGCAGCCTCTGGGGTCTTTCAAAGAAACAGGGGGGTTAGGAGACAACCAGACTAAGTCCCCAGGCTTCTGGAGTGCTGCAGGGATGTTGACCAACACCCCCCACCCCCAGTCCCTAGAGGACTCCCTAAGATGTAGGACTTAACAAATCAAAAGAGACAGACCCATACCAACACCAAGATAACAACGTCCTTTACGGAGCACGACCATGTATGTGACTACCATGCTGAGGAAGTACTATTGTCACCATAAGTGAGAGACTTGAGACTCAAACCCAGGCCTTCTGATTCTAGACCTTGGCTCCATTGCCCCTGTACACTAAGCCTCTACAAAGCGTTAAGCTCTTCTGAACTGAAGAGCCTTGGGCTGTTTCTGGGTGGCCTCGGGGTGGAGTGTGTCCTGTGAACTTGGCATTGTCAGTGTCTGCTTGCTGCCTGCCCCAGCCTGACCCGCACGTACCTGCTGTACCTGTTTGGGGACACCTACTATGTGCCAGGCACAGCCCCGGGCAGAAACCAGGGCAGGGCTCAGGCTTCAGTCCATCCCTGTGGCTGGATGTCGTTTTGTGTAATTCACAGGGAAGGGGACCCTGTGCAGTCCTAGATGATTCCGGGGGTGATTTTGCCAACTGCTCCTGGCCTTATGGTCTCGGCCCTCTGCTTTCCGGGACGGGAAGAACTGGTTGGCCCTGACTGTGGCGGCCCTGGTGGGGGAAGGCAGGCTAACTCTGGCTCTGGTGTTCAGCCTGGGTTCCTGCAGCAGCACAGAGGCCCGCCACAGACTCTTAAGTTTTTTACGACTGGGTTGGCCTCCGTCTTCTTTGTGTCTCTTGCTGTTCCCCTTTATTAAGATGAAAGGGGTTTTAGATCTTTGCAGGCACAGAGTGTGTGTGTGTGTGTGTGTGTGTGTGTGTGTGTGTGTACACATACGTACAGGAGGCCCAGTGCTCTTCCCTTCCTCCCCACCCCTCTCCCCCTCTCTCCAGCCCAGCTGGGGCCCAGGCATTGTGTCAGGTACCGCCCAAGCCACAGAGGACCCGGGTGGGAGAACGGCCTGTTCACTGTGTGGGGGCCAGAATCCCTCAAGCCAGGACGTGAGTAAGAGGCGGCAGGATGGGGAGGGTGGGACGGGGAACTGGCCTTTCTGTGGCTATGGAAAAGTCCTGGGGGCCATTGCCCTTGCCTGCAAGGCCAGGTTGTCTTTGTGAGCAGGTCTCTCTTTGTTCTCATCCAGGGATCACAAGGGAGGTGGCGCCCAGCAGTCTGTTTCATTCCACCCATCCCCGGCTCATCTGTGAGAGGGGAGGCAGGGTGGCCAAGGGAGGGCTTTGTCTCCACTTTGTTTTCCTTTGTATTTTCTCTCTGGTTCCTGCTCAGCCCCCTTGAATACCCTCTACATTGAGCCAGCATGTTTGCTGTTGTCCGGAACCTGCTTTCTGTCCCTGCAGCCTGCCTTCCCCCCATCCCTGCCCCACAGCCAAAGTGTCTGAGCGTTCGCTGCCTGGGGGCAGGGGGTGTAGAGGACACGGGTAGAGGGAGAGGAGGGGGACAAGTCTGGGGAGCCGTGGCATCATGGCATCGCTGCCTGAGGTGGGTGTTCATGCTCCCTCTCAGCCGGTGCTCTTGTGGGCGAGATGGGGCCCCGAGGCAGAGGGAAATTCTGAGAAATACTAGCTCAAGCCAAGTCAGCATCTGACGGTGTATGAGGGCTGCTTCACTGTGAGAGATGGTTAGCTCTGTGTTCCCATTGTTCATGTGCCCCTATGATTTCAGGTCCAGAAGTCTGAGATGGGAATCAGGGATCAAGGGACATGCTTTGGTGCACACCTGCTTGCTGTAGGAAATGCATCCTTCCTAAGAATGGAGGGTGCGTGTGGTGCCTTCTTTTGAAAGCGGGGGTCTCTAGAGTGCAGGATGTGAGCACGCTGGTGGGTCCCCAGGATCGCATGTGTCCTTGGCGCATGAACAGGCAGGGCTGGAAGCAGTGGGATAAGACCAGAGCTCAGGGAGCTCACTACGACAGAGGTGCGGGTGGGGTAAACTGGGGAGACGGCGGTGCCTGGCCCCTCTGCTCTTAGCCTGTGAGACCTTGAGCAACTGCCCTACCTCTCAGCACCTTGGGCTCCTGCCTGTGCAGTGGGGCCACTGCACCGATGAGCCGAGCTAAGAGGCAGGGGAGCAGGCATTGTGGGGTACCCACCATGGGATGTCTTTGGAGATGCCTTGCACCAGACACAAGGCACCAGACTTGCTTGCGCTCAGAGGGACTTGATAAATATGCCATCTCCCGCCTCCCCCAACTTTGTTCTGTGTCCCTTTCAAGAAAGAAGATTTCTCTCAGGAGTTGAGGGTGGAGAGGATTCAGGAAGGCTCTTGGAAGCAGATTCTGAGATGGACTCGTGTGAGGACTGTCCGGCAGGGTTTTGGTTGCATGATGTGGACGCGGTGTAGGGAATTTGGGACAGCACAGGAGGTGTTTGGGGGACAGTCAGTAATCTGAATCAGCCAGGGCCAGTAAGAAGGGAACTGAGGCGTCCCCCAAGGCTGGGTGGGGCCAGGCCCTGAACGTCGCCTCAAAGCTCTGACCTGTGTCACATGGAAACTGGAACCCACTGAAATGGGGGAAGGGAGACCTCCAGGGAGGCAGAGGCCACCGAGGGTGGCTGGGAATTAGAGCTCAGAGGAGCTGTTTGCAAAGGTCCTTGCCAGCTGGGGTGGGGAGCCCCGAGTTTAGGCAAGGAGCAAAGGCTGCGTCAGAGCTGGGTGGGGCAAGGAGGCTGCACTGTGCGTTGAGACTCTGTTCGTCTCCCAAGACTGCTTTGACAGAACACCACAAACTGGGTGGTGAAACAACAGAAATGATCCTCTCACAGCTTTGGAGGCCCAAAGTCTGAAATCAAGGTCACCGCAGGGCCACCCTGCCTCCGGATGCTGCAAGAGGGGATACCTCCTTGCCCCGCCCAGCATCCAGTGGTTCCAGGCCATCCGGGCCTGGCAGCTTCCCTTCAGCCTCTGCCTCTGCCTTCTGTTACCTTCTCCTGTGTCCTTTTGCTCTTTTTCTGTTTTAAGAGACACTTGTCACTGGATTGTAGGCCCACCTGGGTAATCCCGGGCCAGCTCGTCTCCGTCATCCTTAATTTAATTACATCTGTAAAGACCCTTCCTTCCAACTAAAGTCACATTCACAGGGTCTCGGTGTTAGCACATGGATTTATGTTTTTGAGGGCCACCATTCAAGACACTGCAGCAAATGTTGGATTCGAGATGCCCTGGGGAGCACAGACGAGAGAAAGCTGGATGTGGGCCCAGACTCACGGCTGCTGGGGGAGCCCCTTCCTGTCTCTGTGGCCTGCAAGCCTCACTGCCATGCCTTAGCCTGTGAGATGCTGAGCCTCGGCCTGTCTGTCCCAGGACGCTGTGATTTCCCATGACGTGCTGTGGGGGCATCGGCATCAGGCAGCATGGCTGGGCGGAAGGACACCGTGTCCTTCCTGGGAGATTGATGGCTTCCCCGCCGTCCCCGTCCGTTGCGTGCCAAGGGATGCACATGAGCTGCCGATGGAGGAGCGGGAACAGGAAGGATGTGGGCTCTCCCACCCACATCCCCGGAGTCCAGGCCCCTGTCCCTCCTGCACTCGGGCTGGCCAGCTGCATGTCCCCGGACCAGGGAATGGGGTTGGCATCCTGGTGACTTTTTGGAAACCCCTTCCTCTTCCAGAAGTAGGCCTTGAGGAAACTTAGCGCTTTGGCCGGTGTGATTGGGCACCCACTGTGAGTCTGGCCAATGTGGCCATGGGGCAAAGACAGCAGACCTTACCTTGGGGAGAAGACCTCTCCCCTCACAGTGTAAACTTTGCTATGGGCTCTCCACTGGGCATGGAGGGGTGGGGGGTACCTCACCTCTCTGCCCTCTCCCCTACCCCTACCAGTACCCAGTTTTGACCCATGCTTCTTCCTAGCCCAGATCTCTGCTCAGTCAGTATGGGTCTCCCCTGGATTGGCAGGAGGTTTGGGGGGACAGTGGGGATCCGGTTCTCCAGTCCAGGAGACCACAGACCTCAGACAGTAATACCAGGTGCTACTTAGTGCATACCCATTAAGCTACAGAGTCTCTGTTTTCTTCTAGTTCCTGGAGAGGCTGTGGGGAAGCCCTTTATGTAAATCCCTGGCACAGGCTTGGCACACAGCCAACCCCCATAAATGCCGGGTGTGATTATTCAGAGGGTGGCTGCTGGGACGACTGGGAGACACTGGGGACAAAGATTGAGCCGAGGGGACTATTTCAGGGAGTCCTGTTCACAGAGGAAATAGTAGGTGCTGGTACTGCTGAGGGGGAAGAGTAAGGAGTCCCAGGGTCAAGGGCAGCCTTGAGGGATGCTTAATGAGGGGGAGGGGGAACTGGACAGGAGAAAGGGGCCTGTGGACCAGGGCCCACAGGCTTTAGGTGGCCTGCTGACATTTTATTTGGCTTCCATGGTTTTCAAAGAATTTTTGAAACAGCACACGACAAGTGTAAAATTGAGGGATATTGATAAAATCCAGATCTCAGATTTATCTTGGGATAAAATCCCAAAATCTCTTGGGGGAAAAAAAACAAAAAAACGAGATCACGCCATTCTTGGCACACAGAACATGGGATGTAACGGCTCTGGCCTTTAGATAAAGCTTGTGCGACTCCATCCACTCCATCCCCATCCCTTAGATGTGCAGCCTCTGCAGGCTTGCCCATTTTCTGTGGGGGTCTTTCTCCACCCCCATCCCCCACATGTTGTCTTACAACCCCTGCCTTCAGGAAGGGTGACTGAAAGGTGATAAGGGAGGGGACCCAGGGGCCATGAGGGTGGCAGGCGGGAGGAAGGTGAGCCTGGTTAGAGGCCAAGGCAAAGGTCCTGCTGTGGGGGAGGGGTGGGTGGAAGGTGATGGGTGTGGCTGGGAGGACACTGAGAAGAGGAGGCACTGGGGCCTAGAACCTCACCCCCCCTACCCACTTTCTCAATGATGCTTTGTTGGGCCGCTTCCTTCCTCTTTCCTCACTTCCTTTCTTTGCCTGCCCCTCCCTGTCTTACCCAGGCCTGAGGCCACCTTGGCCCAGCCCCTTGCTCAGCCCTTCCCCTGTCCCCACCCCCATGGAGGTGCAGGCAAAGAGGGACCGAAGCAAGAGATGCTCTTGGTGAGGCCGATCTCCTCTCCTGCAAAGGACTCTTCTCCTGGAGGGGTGGGGGCCATCTGTGCTGAGTCTGTCTGTGCCCCTCTCCCCGGCCCTGAGTTAGGTGACAAGGAAAGAGGTTGTGAACATATGTCCCTCCCGCAGTGGCCGTCTCCTCCCTAATACGTGATCAAGTCCACTCCAACATATCGGGCAGCTGCAATGGGTGCTGAAGGAGGCAGGAGGACATTCAGTTTCGGAACTTGCTGAAACTAGCCAGGAAGGCAGGGCCTGGTGGGTGAAGTGACACAAGGGAAGAGCAGGAAGGTGGCCTGCACCAAGGGGCAGGCTCCGGAAGGAAGGGCCCCTGAGCTGGGCCTGAATGGAGATGCCCTGGGCTGGGCAGGGAAGCTTGTCTGACACCAGTGTGCGGTGTGGGCTCTGCTAGAGGGAGGCGAGCAGTCCCAGGTGAGATAGGCCAGACCACGGGAGGAGAACCCCCCAGGGCTTCAGACAGACTGCGTGCTCATGGGGCCCAAACCACCACAAAGACTCAGGGTCAAATTCGTGCTCTGCATTCAGCCTTACAGTCCTGTGTCCTCAAGGTCTGGGAAACTCGGGGCACAGCCAACCCTGGATGATTTGGGCAGTCGTCCTTGGCAGTGATGCCTGGCAGGTGGTAGGGCTCATGCCCTGGGAGGTTGGAGGGAGAGCAGAAGGAGGGGGACAGGCTCACTGCAGACAGGGAATCTTGGAAGTCACACAGTGGACCTTTCTGTCGTCAGTCTCTTCACAAAATAGGATGTTGCAGCTACCTGACTAATGTTCTGAAAATCAAAAGACAAAATGTATGCAGAGTGCTCAGCCTTGTAAATTTTGGCAGAAGTAGAAGCACCACTTCTCTCCGGTCTGTGCGGGAACCCCTGTGAGGGTCCACAGGGTGATGCCTACCGGGACCACCTCCACCCTGCCCTCCTCGTCAGGCACGCCTCCTCTCTAGGTCTCAGTTTCCTTATCTATAAAATGGGGCTTAGATGAGTACAACATTGAATTCTGACTTTATTAAATTTGTGGCTTTATTTCTCCCAAACAACTGTGTACCTTGTACCTGCACAAGACCAGGGACACAGTAGGGGTTCAGCCCAAACTTACCAACAGCTTGGTCTCCCTTGGCCCCTGGCTCCTCAGAGGGTGCAGAGCCTAAGCAGTGGGATAGGGCCCAGTAACCCCACGGGGCCTGGACTGCAGGTGGCTTCTCCTGTCACCAACCCACCTCCTTCGTTTTGTTTCATAAAGAAACGACCTCAGCTGTTCCTTTCAGCTCTGAAGATGACGCCAGGGACTGGGCCACTTTTGCTGTTGTAATTAGCACAGCTAATTGCACCTGACAGGCTGGGCGTGGGGCAAGGCCTTGGCAAGCTGCAGGTCAGGGCTGCCGTGACACTGCAGGAGCCACACCTTCCTCTTCCCTGGAGACCTGCCTGGCTTGGGCAAGGCTGGTTCTCAGACTTGAGTGGGCACTGGAACCCACCCCCCGCGAAGGGCTTGTTAAGACACCAGGTGCTGGGCCCCAGCCTTGGAATTTCTGATCAGCAGGTCTGAGATTGCACCTGAATATTTGCATCTCTAACAAATCCCCAGGTGATTGCAGTGCTGCTTAGTGGGGACCATATTTTGAGAACCACCATCCCGGGGGACTGCTGGCTGCTGAGAAATGGGTCCTGGGCACCCCTGCTGCTGAGGCCATAGCCAGCTAGCTCTGGGTGGGGGTAGGCGGCTAGTGGGGCAGAAGGGGTGTTGATGAACACGTGGGGCTGGACACAGGCTCTCACTGCTTCAAGTTTGTTGTAGGAATTTGTCTGGAAGGAGGGTACTGGGTGGATATGGAGCCAAGGGCTTACACACCCACATCTCCCCAGCCAGTGAGCACAGGGAAGGTCCACAGACAAGGAGGAGTCCCCAAAGAACAGAAACGAAACTCTCTCCCTCTGCGTTTTAGTGGTCTACTGCTCATGTGCCGTTTATGCCCACAGCTCATTCTGTTCTGTGACAGTCCCGGGTGGCTGTCTGCCTCCGCTCATGAACTGTGGTGTTCTTCCCGCCTGGGATCATGCTGCCCTCATCTGTGTGGGCCCTGCAGCATCCAGCATGGTCCTTGCACGTAGTAGGTGCTTTGTAAACATAGCAGGGTGGAAAGAACTTGGGCTGTGCAAGTGGAAGCACACAGAACAGACTGCATCTCAACCTGGCTGCGCCTTTTCTCGTAGTGTGGCTAGAAAATTTCTTTGTCTCTTGGGCTTGGTTAATCCATCTGTGAAACCAGGGTAATACCCACCATGTGGAAGGTTATGGAGGGCGGGGGCACTGTGCACCCAGCACATCCTAGTGAGGGCTTGATAAACAGAAGCATATATCTATTAGACAACTCTTAGTGGCATTCATTGGATTAAGCTGTGATTGTGGGGGCGGGGGGATGCAGGAGTGACAGACCCCAGGGAATAGAGAGGGTATCTAGGGTTTCTCCCCCAGAGTCTGAGGCTTCCGGCCGGGCTCAGAATAAGGGTCTGAGAAAACCATTAGCCTGGGCTGACCACCTGCAGCCTTCTGCCCAGCCCCTGCTGCCTTGTGACCCTGGCCCTTTGCCAGGCTAAGTTTAGCTGTGACCTGCATGGGCCACTGCACTCTGTAGGCAAGGGCAGCGGTGGAGAGGAACTCAGCAGGTTTCCTGCTGGCTTCCTGGCAAGCAGACAGACAAAAGCCCTCAGAGGAACCCAAGTTGATTTTCAAGCCAAACCCAATCGATGTCTTGGACCACATGCCTGGGGCAGCCTTGTAGAGCTGAGAGCCTTGGGCCAATGCAGAGGTGGACAGTTTTCAAATTGGGGGAAAGGGGCCCTTCGGGAAGGGTGGGGGAGGCGCACATATATATCCATGGCTCTGGGAGAGGCTCCCAGATACCTGTCTGTCCCTCTGGTCTCCAACAAGACTCACACCACTCTGGTTCCTTCTCATTCTTCTGGCTCGGTGGCCCCAGGGAAGTGTTCCCTTTGGTTTGTTTTGGGGAGGAAAAGTAGAGGATCCACCCCGGCCCCATCTAGTGAGCACTGAGCGGCCATGGCCTGTTCGCCATCCCTTAGGGTGCCATAGGCAGAGCCGGCCTATCCACACGTTAAAAGCAAAATTATACCTCATCTGATCCCTGGGAGGGAGTTGCGGTTTAAGTAAGGACTGAGTCAGAACTCCACCTCCAGGAGGATCCAGGCCTCCAGAGGCTTCTCCCCTTTGCTGGAGGGCAGGGTGGGCAGAGTGGCATGCCAAGGGACAGCAATACTGGGGGAGCATTTTGTGCTTTCACAGCACTTTTGAGCGTGCTTTGCTCCGCACTCCTAGGACTTGGCAGGGTGTGCTTAGCAGGTGAGAAAACAGAGGCCTGCAGAGGCCTAAGGGGAAGGCCCTGATGTTGTAGGGCATCTACTCTGTGCCAAGCACCTGAGATGAATTATCTCCCTTAACTCAACCTCCCTGTGAAGGAGGGTCTGCTGTTAGCCCCATCTCACGGGTAAAGCAGTGGAGTCCTGGAGAAGCAAGACCACTCAGTAAGGAGTAAAGTTTCAAACCCAAGCCTGTCTGCTTCTATAGCCCAGGCTCTTTCCACTTTGCCACCCTCTCCCTCGGGCTCCCAGCAAGTCTTGTAACCCTACAGCTGTCCAACTGTCCGTGGTACTGTGGGCCACTTGCATCCTCCGGAGTACCTTGTAGAGGCATCTGTGTGGCCCATCAGGAACCCCTGCAGGCAGGTTCACTGTGTTTGCCCATCCCATCACTTCACAGCTACACTTTTATAAGAAAACTTGCTCTGAGGAAAGCTAAGAGCTTTTTTTTTTTTTTTTTTTTTGGTTTAGTGCTTTATATGCATTACCTCGTTCAAGCTTTGCAACGGCAGATATTATTGCTATTTTATGGATGAAGAGACTGAGGGTCTACGAAGTTGAGTTGTTTGTCCAAGGTCACATGGCATGTGCTGGGCTCTGTCTTGTCTAGTCTGGAATCCGTCCTCTTAACCCCTTGCACACAGAGTCGATGGCTCCAGTTCATTTGGAGCTTTGAACCTTGCCTGTCGCAGTGCAAGGAGGCCATTACAGCCCTTGAACAGGGCCCGAGGATGCACACAGGTAGCCCTGTGGAAGCTGTTGGGGAGGGAGGAGGAAGACTTCCCAGTCTTAAGGTTTGACAATGGTGCCATTGCCCACTCGGTAGCAGCCTATCCTGAGTTCGCATGAAGACTAACCTCCCGGGTCAGGGGTTGCCCAGGATTATTACTGTGACTTGTCAGGGCCTGCCGTGCCCAAAGGTGGCCTGCAGTACAGGGGCCCTCAAGGTCCTCAACACCCCCAAATTACCTGCTAACTGGCTGTTGCCTGGTGCTCTGCCTATTAGCACACCTTTATCTTAAAACCCTGACCTGTGTTAATAAGCCAGCCTTGGACCACCCTGGCAAAACTTTCCATTGATGTGTCTCTAATGTGGAAACCAGGGCTGACCTGTTCCTGCAGTTCTCTAGCACACTGCTCCTGGTCTTGGGGAAGAAAAGCTGGCTAGCTGCCCCCTGTACTTTTTCCTCAGCCCGCCCACCTTCCGGTCTGACTTCCTCCACTTTCTCCTGTCCTCCGTCTCCTCAAGTGCACCCCTGAGGCCTGAGTGTGTGTGCACACTGATTTCGGCTGCAGGCGGACCCCTCTTTTGGTTCCTGCTTGCGTGTCCAGCTGCGTCTAGGATGGAGTCACATCTGAGCAGCGGGCTTTGCCCAAGTGTGGCAACTCAGGTCGTGTACATCCTGGCACTGCTGGCCAGAATCTGCAGAGGTTTCTTTACCTGATGACACATACCTGTTCCTTGGCACCATTAGGGTAAGAACCCGAACAAGTGGTTTTAAGGGTGCAAGTTGAAGGTTAAGAAATGGGGCTCAAGCAAAGTGGAAAAGCTCCTATCAGCATGTGTTGGCATACAGGGGGCCAGGGGAGCCCTCTGTGTTTTTTGTTGTCTGACAACGACCTCATTTGGCCATTTGCCCTCCTAGCTGAGGTCCCAGGCAGGGGGAACAGGGCAAGTATGGAAAAGGCCCGTTGTTACTTTTCAAGCTTCCTGCCTAGGAGAGGAGAGGGTGTAATAGAAGGCTCAGACTTTAATGTGGATGGTATTAAAATGCAGATTCTGGTTCAGTAGGTCTGGGATGGGGCCAAGGTTTTGCGTGTCTAACAAACTCCCAGGATTGAATGGGGTTAGCTCTTCCCTAAAAGTCGCTTGAGATCTAAAACTCCATTTGTCCTGGAGGAATGGAGTATTGTCCTTCACACTAAGAAGTCAGATTTAAAGTTTAGAAGATTCATGAGAGCAAATCCAATGGCTCAGTCACTCTGGTTGTCTCCAAGATGGCCCTGGGGAGAGCTCTACCAAGGAGAAGGCCAGGAGGTCAGTGTCTGTATTTGGGGTGAGACCTCACGTATCAGGAGAGGTTTACAGCGGGGGAAGACAAGGGCCCAAAACTGCTTCAAAAGCACTTGCTATTGGGTGAATATATGCTGTTCACCATCCACTGCTATGTATCCACTTTTCACGGGTCACGGCATCCATCAGTACTGTGACCCTGTGGCTACCGTGGCTTTCCTCTTGTACAGTAAGGACACTGGGTCTCAGAGAGATGTGTTGACATGCCCAAGGTCACACAGCTAATTGCTTGGGACTCAGCCTTCTTGTTCTCAACCACTAGGCTTTACTGCATTGAGGAAAGACACCTTTGCCACAAGGAATTCAGTGGGGGGAGATGGGTTTGAAGTGATAGAAAAATGACTCAAACTGATTGAAACAAAGCAAAGAAATCATTGATTTATATGATTTTAAAAGTCTAGAGGCAATGGATCCAGAGAGTCTGCTTTTGTCTATGTTGGCATCTTTCTCAAGCAGTCCCCCCTTTGAGGCAGCTGGAGAGCCACCGGCAGCTATAATCTTGTTCCCTGGCAATTGAAGGCCACAGGGCAAGTCTTTCTCCCCATCGGCCCCAACAAATCCTACCTGGTCCTCCCTCCCATTGGCCCCAGTGAGGTCCTCTGCTCCTCACTGAATCCACACTGTCGGGGCAGGGAGTAGCTTGGGCCTGAGTTGTATGTTCCTCCCTGGAGCCGGGGTGGAATTATCCACCCAAGCCATAGGACAGGGAGCAGAAAATGGTTGACTGCTGGGGAAAGTGGGTTGCTCCTGCCAGAGAGAGGAAAACCTGGGCAGACAGAAACAGGGCCGTCTCTGTGGGTTGCTCAGTCAGGATTGCTGGTGTGGGACTCTTTGCAGTTCTTTCTTCCAAGGCTACACGGAAGCACACAAGGAGACCGCGGGTTGGGTGGGAGAAGAACCATAAAACATTCACCAGCTCCATGGGGCAGGGGTTAGTGTGAGGGTCCGGGGAAGAAGCCTCACGGAGAGACGCTGGGTGTGACCATTGATCTGTGCCTCTGTGTGACAGGAAAGTTGCAGCCATGGCTCTGGGGCTCTTCCGGGTGTGTCTGGTGGTGGTGACAGCCATCATCAACCACCCGCTGCTGTTCCCGCGGGAGAACGCCACGGTCCCCGAGAACGAGGAGGAGATCATCCGCAAGATGCAGGCGCACCAGGAGAAGCTACAACTCGAGCAGCTGCGGCTGGAGGAGGAGGTGGCCCGGCTGGCAGCCGAGAAGGAGGCGCTGGAGAGGGTGGAGGAGGAAGGCCAGCAGCAGAACGAGAGCCGCACGGCCTGGGACCTGTGGAGCACCCTGTGCATGATCCTCTTCCTGGTGATCGAGGTGTGGCGGCAGGACCACCAGGACGCGCCTTCACCCGAGTGCCTGGGCGGGGACGAGGACGAGCTGCCCGGCCTGGAGGGTGCCCCGCTCCGGGGCCTCACCCTGCCCAACAAGGGCACGCTCGACCACTTCTATGAGCGCTGCATCCGGGGGGCCACGGCCGACGCGGCCCGCACCCGGGAGTTTGTGGAAGGCTTTGTGGATGACCTGCTGGAGGCCCTGAGGAGCCTCTGCAACCGCGACACAGACATGGAGGTGGAGGACTTCATTGGCGTGGACAGCATGTATGAGAACTGGCAGGTGGACAGGCCGCTGCTCTGCGACCTCTTCGTGCCCTTCATGCCCCCCGAGCCCTACCACTTCCACGCAGAGCTCTGCTGCTCCCGCCACCCCGTGCCCTTGGATCGCCAGGGCTACGGCCGGATCAAGGTGGTCCGGGCCGACGAGGATCCCCTGGGCTGCATCTGCGATAAGACCAAGCTCGGGGAAGACATGCTGTGTCTCCTCCATGGCAAGAAGAGCCTGGCGCGGCCGGGCAGTGAGGTGGAAACCCTGCTGTGTGCCAGAGGCGCCCCATACCTGGACGCGATGCAGGTCATGAAGTGGTTCCAGACGGCCCTCACCAGAGCCTGGCACCGCATTGCCCACAAATATGAGTTCGACCTGGCATTTGGTCAGCTGGACTCCCCTGGGTCCCTCAAGATCAGGTTCCGCTCAGGGAAGTTCATGCCCTTCAACCTGATTCCTGTGATCCAGTGTGACGACTCGGACCTGTACTTTGTCTCACACCTTCCCAGGGAGCCCTCTGGGGACGCCCCGGCATCCAGCACTGACTGGCTCCTGTCCTTTGCCGTCTACGAGCGACAGTTCCTCAGGATGACGTCGAAGGCGCTGCCTGAGGGTGCCTGTCACCTCAGCTGCTTGCAGATCGCCTCCTTCCTGCTGTCCAAGCAGAGCCGCCTGACTGGCCCCAGTGGGCTCAGCAACTACCACCTCAAGACAGCCCTCCTGCACCTGCTGGTCTCCCGGCGGCCCGCCGACTGGGAGGCCGGGCAGCTCGATGCTCGCCTGCACGAGCTGCTCCGATTCCTGGAGAAGAGCCTGCTGGAGAAGAAGCTCCATCACTTCTTCATTAGCAACCGCAAGGTGCCCAATGCCATGGGACTCCCTGAGGCCGTTCGCAGGGCCGAGCCTCTCAACCTCTTCCGGCCCTTCGTCCTGCAGCGAAGTCTCTACCGGAAGACGGTGGACTCCTTCTATGAGATGCTGAAGAACGCCCCAGTGCTCATTAGCGAGTATTCCCTACATATCCCCTCAGACCATGCCAGCCTGCCCCCAAAAGCTGTTGTCTTGTAAAGTGTCTAGGACCCAGAGGCCCGGGGTGCAGGACACCCCACATGTCCACACCTCTGGGGGTGTCTACAGGGCCTGTCCTGGGAAAACAGTGGGCTTTGTTGGGAGCCTCACCCCACCAGGAAATCCAGGCCCTACAGCCCGGAGGAAAGAATCCTACACCGGAAGCTGGTTTGCTTTCATGCCAACTGGGGCCTACTGGTGAGGTTATGGTCTGGGTTTGGTGGACGCCCTGCAGCTTACTTTTGGATCACCACAAATGGCCAAGAGGATGATGTACTCCAGAGACACTAAGTTAAAGACAACACAAACATCGATTTGAGTGCAGATTTTTCCTCCTAGGTCCAGTCTTGGATATCAATAGACGATCTCTAGGAGGGCTGACAGGGTAGTATGTTAAGACCCTGCACCCTGTTTCCAGTTACTCTTGGCCCCGGCCATCTGCACCCAAGGCACTAACAGGGACAGCCGTGGGAATTTGCAACCTTCTGTCCACAGCCTGCAAAACAGGAATCTAATGCAGCTGCCATTTTTTAAGCTATTTGGAAAAAAGACCAGGTAGAGATTTGAGGCCCCAAGAGGCCAGTGTCTCTGTTGCACAGAAGTGGGTACTTGGTGGCAGAGAGAAGTTTCATGTGGCCGCTTTTTCAGCTACACGTCTCAGGGTGCACCCCCTCACCCTACCCCTTCCCCCAGTGTGCTGAACTCTGTGGGTGCCACACACCGTGCAGGGTACAAGCTCCACGGCCCCTCACCCCTCTGTATTCTCTCCACAGCTGGTCTCCACGTGGTGGGGGAGGGCAGATACCGAAGGTGGAAGCTCCAAGAGACACAGGGTGAGTGGGATAAAGGATAGCACCTACACCCAGGGTACTCTGGTCTGGTTCGCAGCCTGGCCTCTGATGCCCGGTTTAGAGAAAGTTGCAGAGCTGAGAAGTGACAGATGCTGTAGCCCTGAGTTTTCTTCAGCAGGGTCTCGGTCCCAAAGCAGGAGTGCCTGGAGGCCAGGGGAGACCAGCTTCATCTGTTGGCCCCAAGACTTGCTCTCTCTAGTGGGGCTCCCTCACTGCACAGAACCCTCTTTTCTGGAAGGGGCCTTGCCAGCCACACAGATGACCAAGACCTGGAGAGGCTCAGCTGACTGGGAGCACACAGGGACGGTAGTGCAGACCCAGCCCCCAGACCCCAGAGAGGTCACCTCAGTGCGGCCGGGGGCCCCAGTCACTGGGCAGGTGCCAGAGCCTGTGGTGGGCGCTGGCCTGTCTCCAGGCCTGTTTAGGGGGGTTGGGAAGCCACTCCTCCTCCACTTGTGGCTTCACTGGCCCTTTGGGAGTTCCTCTCATGGCATTGCCTCAGTAACCCTTACAGCAAGCCGAGGGGGAGGCAAGAATGAGGGCGCCTGCACCAGCACCTGGGTTCCCCTCCAGGGTTTAAGCCGGCCATGCCTACTGAACAGCCTACCCGGTCCACCAGGCTGTCAGGCTCACCATGAGCTGCAGAGGATCCTGTCCTGACCCCAGAGGTCCTCTCACCTGGCCCCAGGGGCTCTGGAAGATGGACAACCGGTTTGCCTGCCAGGGTTTACTCGCAGCAGGCTGGGCTGTGATGGAACACTGAAACCTGTAGGAACCCTTCCGTGTGAGCCGGAGTCAGACTGCACAGACTGGCCGCTGGGGCTGTAGGGAAGGGGCGTGCCCACGTGGCCCCCAACAGTAGCCCCAGGCCCCCCATTCAGTTGGGACTTGTTTCCAGAGTCGGGTTGAATTTCCATATTTATTATTGCCCGTGCCTTGCATTCCCCCCTCCTTCATCCGTATCTTATTGTGCTTGGAGGAGACCCCACAGCCAGGAACCAGCCTCCAGAAGCCAGGACCAAGCCTGAACCTCCCTTGGCTCCCAGAAGAAAGTTCACTGAAAAATAACCTCTGGCCTCTTGTTTATTCAGAGATGCCAACTCAGCGGGGAAATGGGGGTCTTTATGCAGCAAAGCTGCTTCTGAAGCAGAGAGCAGCAGGGCTCTCGGTGTTTCATGCTGCCTTATTTATATTAAAGGAAGAATTAAATTCTTACAAGAAGTAGAAACTGGTCACGGTGTTTGTTTTTTACTTCAGGAAGTCTGTGAGGTTCCCAGAGCAGAGTTGGGGAGTGGGGAGGGTTTCCTGTTGACCATCGGAAGCTTTCACTCCCTTTTGATTCTTACACTTGCGGGAAACTTTTACAAATAATGCAGTAGAACATTTCTAGCCCATCTTTGAAGCAGCCTACAGAGTTCCAGAAGGGGAACATGGTGGATACCAGCACAAGACCTTATGTCACAGAGCATGATGTGCAAACAACTGTGGGAGAGAGAAGGAACACGAAGCTTTTGGTTTTTGAGGAAAGACATGATCTTTTAAGTGGAAGCTTTAGTCCCTCAGGGCACTTCTGAGGCATTTCCACTGAGGACCCCCAGGTCCTCTTCCTCTTTCTCTGAGGAAGCTCTTCCCTTGGCCAAGCCTATTTGACTTCACCGGGCGTCCGCTCACTGGTTGTGTGACATAATCCAGAACCACATTTTGTTGTACCTCTTGACAACACGGAAAGGAGTAAGGCGGCCTGAGGCCAAGACGCTGGTTAGGTTGGGAAGGGCCACAAGAATGATGGAAACGGGGCACCTGGGGGGTTTAGTCGGTTAAGTGGCGACTTCGGCTCAGGTCATGATCTCACGGCTCATGAGTTCGAGCCCCGCTTCGGGATCTGTGCTGACAGCTCGGAGCCTGGAGCCTGCTTCAGATTCTGTATCTCCCTCTCTCTCTGCCCCTCCGCCCCCCTTAAATATAAATAAACTTTTTTTTTAATTTAAAAAAAACGAATGATGGAAATACTGGTGAATCCACAGGAGAAATCCAGTTCCGGCTGTTTTACCAGGTGTGGCCCCAAAAGACACATTACAGGTGTCCCCTGGGTGCAGGTTTCGGGGCCACGCTGCAGATGGCAGTGGAGTCTCTAGGAGTCTGGCCCAGGAATTTGCATTTTGCCAAGTTCCCCAAGTGATTCTGAAAGTCCAAGAACCACTGATTACCCTGGGGGGATAAGGGGATAGGCACTGCCTGATATGGCTTCTGAAAGATGGGTAGGACTGACCAGGAAGAGTGTTCCAGCCAGAACCATGGAGTGAGGCTAAGAAAGCATAATAGATAATAGGCAACATTTAAGTACCATCTGCCTTGTGCCAGTCACCCTCCTACGTGCATTTCTGTGTATTAATGCATTTAATTCCCACGTCAACCCCGAGATGTGGGTGCTGTTATTATTCTCCCGTTTTCCAGATGAGGAAGCCAAGGCACAGAAGGGTGAGCGGCAAAGCCAGGATTTGAACCCAGGCAGGGCTGGTATATATGCTGATAGATACAGAGAAATCATAGCAAATGAGTCTGAAAATGTTGGGGCTGATCACAGAAAAGCCTTGAAGGCAAAGTAAACCAAGGTAAGTTTGAACTTCATAAAATGAGAAGTGGTAAGCCATTGTTGATTTTTGAGTGAGACAGTAACTTCATCTGCCCCAAACCATGAAGCCCCTATGTGGTCAGCGCCGTGCTAGGTGCTGCAGGGGGTTATGGCCAACTTCCAGGGTGGGATAGGTGGCAACTGGCAGGGTCAGTGAATGTCCTGGAAGTTCTTTTTTTTAATGTTTTATTTTTGAGAAAAAGCGTGAGTGGGGGAGGGGCAGAGAGGGAGACACAGAATCCGAAGCAGGTTCCAGGCTCCCAGTTGTCAGCACAGATCCCAAAGTGGGGCTTGAACCCACGAATCGTAAGATCATGACCTGAGCTGAAGTCCAAGGCTTAACCGAGTGAGCCAGGTACCCCTGTCCTGGAAGTTTTAACTGAAGTCACTCCATAGGCTGTGATTCAGAACATTCTCATGCTCTTTCTCCACCTCCTGGGATAGAGCTGGAAGGTTGTTTGGTTTGGCCAGCAGATCAGGAGCGGACAGCACCAATAACCACTCAGTGTGGGAAACACGCGCCCTCCGCTTGCCTGGTGCCCACCCCGCTCACCCTCCTCTGCCTTGCCCTCAACCCCCCACACTGGAAAGAGCATCTTTTAGATGGCATCCAAAGATCGCTTATTCTTCTAATTAGTTGGGTTTTTTTTAATAAAAACAATAGTCATGATAAAAAAATTCAACCATTGCCAGAAAAATTAATAAGATAGAAGTACCCACCCTGTCTCCATCCATTCCCCTGCCATAACCAATATGAAATTTCTTGTGTAGCCTTCCAAAATTTTTCTATGTATGTATCACATGTGTGCATGCACCCCATTTCTTTTTACATAAATTGCATCATACCATCTAACTTTCCTTGGATACCATTTTGAACATTTGGTTCTACTCTCTTCTTCAGAATAGCTGCTGGCTTACTACCTCCCTGTATGTATGCATGTACCCTAATTTACCCAGCCTCTCCTCCTGAGGAACAGTTACGGTGGCCCCACTTTTTTTGCTATTATAAACAGCACTGCAGTGGACATCTCCAGGCATAAAGCCCGCTTTGAAGTGATCTGCCCTTCTGGTAATTGCTATAATATGTACTCATCAATTTGGTATTTATGGGTTCACCACCAGGTATCTTACCATAAAAATCAACTATTGCCTGAGATTTATTCCATCATCTTAACTCCAGAGTAAGGAAAAGGCATTTTTAACCAAGTACTGAGCAACATAACTTGTGTTCTATCCTGAGTCAGGCACTATGTGGGAAATAGAAGTCTAAGACAAGGGCTGTATCTCCAGGGATGTGGGTCTATTAAGAAGACAAAACTGATGGCCAAAATATAAGCCAGAGAATAGCAAAGAGCATTAAGGAATTGTAAGTGAACTGATGTGGCTCTGAGGCCTGCATGGCCAGAGGGAATTTGAGAACTCCCAGATCAGCTTTGGGCTTGGGCTGTAACAGCTTTAAGCTCCCTTATACCCAGGAAAATGGGAAGGGCCTCCCCAAAGAAAATCAAATCAAAATGATTGTCGTTCTGTTCCCAAATGCTTGTGTTCTGCTCATCTGGGCCCAGGGCTGGTTTATTTCCTTCTGCACAATGTAGGACCCTGCTTTCACTATGTAAGTGGCATTTTCTATTCCTTTGATGTTCCTCTACAGCCCCACAAAGAAACCAGAAAATAAAACTGTCAACAACAAATTCTCTTCCAGCAAGATGGAACCACATAAATCTCCATGATGTTCAAAGACATTGCTTCTTTTCTTCCTGGGAAAAGGTAGGTCTTAAAAGTGCCAGGTGAGATTTGCAGGACAGGGGTGGGGTAGGGGATTGGGAAGAATTTGGTCCCATCTGTTTCTTTAAAACCCACTGATCAGTGATCTTTTAGATTTCTCTTAAGGTAACTGTATTTAAGATAGAAACAAAGCAAAGACCCACTTTCCACCCCTTTCTACAAGCCGCCCTTGGGCCTGTCTTCCTACCTGGCCAGAGATGACTTACGCAGCCCCCAAGGCCTCTCTGTTCACTTATTTCTGGAGAGTAGACTGAACTATGTTGGGCCAGATATCTCTTGGGACAGTAGTTGGACCTCCAGTGGCTGACTATTGTCTTGAGGCTCCTTCAAACAGCATGACTAGTGCTGAATCAGCCCCAGGATCTCCCAGCCAAGGACCATGAGTCAGCCCATACCGACCCCCTACCCCAGGAATCCGGGCCAACCAAGACGACAGCAGAGGCCTTAAGTAGAGCCTGATGCAGGGCGGAGGTGGGTGGCATTCCGCCCTCTTGAGACCCGTAGCTTTGCTGGGACCAATTCCCAAGAAGCCCTCTCCACACATTTGTGTCCTGCAACATTTTATAACCTGGCCAGGCAGGGAAGCTACCAAAGCTCCACCCACCCAGAACCAGACTTAGAGCAGCAAGATCACTCAGCCTGAATGTTTAGCGATCCAGAGAGAGACAAGGAAGTGCAGACCCCTGCCCTGTCTCCATGTGCCCACTCAAAATGGAGGCCCACATGTAAGGTGCTGCCCACTAGATACCCAGCTTCTCTCATGACAAAGCCGTGCAAAGACCAATGAGTCAGATTCCAGACCACGTAAGTGGCACAGGGACTAAGAGCTTGGGTTCTGTGTTCAAATCCCAGCTATGCCAGCAAGTCTCAGCAAGTCTCTTAGTTTCTACGAGCCTTGGTTTTGCCTGTTTCTTCTATAAAATGGGATCACGCTGTCCACCTCATACAGCCATTGAGAAGATTGGGTAAAAAGGTAGGATTTAGCTTTAGGACTTGAGTGATAAAGTCAAGGACAACAAAAACAAAAATAGTAAGCTCTCCATAAACGGAAGGTTGTCTGTTCTGACTCTACCTTGGGTTCCTTCCTCCATAAATCTGAGGCCTAGGTTTTAGGTTAGCAGAGCCCCAGCTAGCTCTTCCTCTGGCAGCCTCTGCAGGTGGAATGTCTGTTCCCCACCACACCCCTGCTACCATCAGATGGTCCCAGATAAAGTCTCCAAAGGGGGCCTTGCTCTTTAGCAAATGAATGGCCAATTACCATTTATTTTAGGATGGACTTTTAAAAAACAATTCCTGACCTTCCCATCTGTACAGTTTCTAATTATTTATCCTGGTACCTTCCTCCTACGGCAGAAATGCACAGAAACATGCAAATACACACACACACACACACACACACACACACACATCCTTTGAGAGACTTTCTAAATCCCTAAGCATAATAACCCAAATATTGCATGGCTTTGGAAACAGATTTATCTGTTTTTATCAAAGGCTGCTCCTGCTAACAGATAGCCATACTAGGTTCAGAAACCTGTCTTGTGCTCCCAGGAGAGGGTCCGCTCAGGCTCCCTTGGGTGGGCTGCACAGTCAGAGCCTGCCTCAGTTGCTTTGGGCTTGCAAATGCTCTTTCTAGCCTGCCCTGTATGCCAGGGAGCTGACTTTTGCTTTTCAGCCAAGCCCTGCAGGCCATTTGCTACTGACAAAGTAGGCCGCCTGCACCCCTGCTGTCTACAAGGGGAGTCTTGGTGCAGTGGATCCTTGGGAGAAAGTGACAAGACAGTATTCCACAGCTCTTCCCTGGAGCACGTGTGTGATCATCCTTTCCATGAGCAGCATGCTCCTGGCGTGCTGGTGTGTTCCATGCGGCACCCAAGCTGCCTAACAGCTGCACAGGCCTTTGGTCATTTCAAATCCATTCCCTTAAGTGTGCTCCAAGCAGGCCAAGAAGTGAGATTCTGAGTACTTCTTCGCAACATGGGAAAGGGTATTTATTTTACTATCATCAACAATGTGGCAAGATCTGGGGACTCAGTATTAAACTAGGCTTGGAGTGCTAGGAAGAGGAGGAGGAGAGAGAACAGTCCCAGCTTCCAAGGGCTCACAGGTCATTTGAGATCAAACCCACACACGGAACCAAGAAACACTCCAAACCATGAACCAAGCCATGTACAATGTAGGACACCATGTCCCACAAGGTCATGGGAGAATGAACACAGAGGTCAAGTCTGATCTTTCACAGAAGTCTCACCATGATGATAGGGTTTCCTACCATTCACTGAGCATTTACCTGGCAAGTGTTGAGGCCTTACGTGGATGATCCCAGTATTCTTCAGCAACCCTACGAAATAAACACAATGGTCTCATTTTACAGATAAGAAACTGATGCTCAGAAAGGTTAAGCAACAGAATTTAATGAGTGGCAGAGCTAGGACATGAGCTCAGAATATCTGACCGAACAGCCCTATTCTTATCCACACTGGTATGCTATCTCTTTACACAAAGAAGAATTTTTATCTGAACTTTGCCAGAGAAAAGGCTGGTTGAAAAAAACAAAACACAAAACAAAACAAAACAACAGGCTGCTCTGAGGAAGACTGGGAGAGTGGAGGAAACAGTATTCGCAAAGGCTCAAGAGCTCTGACAAGCCAGATGGGAGCAAAATGTTTGAAAAAGCCAATGGCCAGGCTTCCAGGGACTCACAGAGGAAGATGAATGGGAAATGAGTCTCCTGGGCGGGTACAGTGTTCTGTGTGGGAGGGAAAGGGAGAGAGAGGCTGGAGGCTAATCAACAAGAGCCCCCTTGGGCTGGATATTTGGTTATTTGTGAAGACTTTAGGTAACAAATGGAAACAGGCCAACATAAACCACCCAAGAGTCAAGCTTGGTTCTGAAGGCAAAGCAGCACATTCCCCCTGCGTCAAGAAGGCCCTTGACTTTGACAAAGGAAAGGTGGACCAGGCAACACATGAAACTGAGGAATCAAAGGAGAGACACACACACACACACACACACACACACACACCTGTACCCAGAGCTCCAAAGGGCAATGTGGAGAGCACACACAGAAGAAACACTCCAGCTCGGGCCTTATAATTCAGATTTAAGCCACTCGCATGCTCAACCGCTGCTTTGTCTGAGATCAGAGAGATTTTGAGCTAGAAGGAACTTCAAGTAACAGTCACCATCTCCCCCTACCCCCACCATCACTTCCAGCTGTCCCAGCCACCCAGCCTACCCCCAACCAAGCCAGGATGTCACTGGACTCGGTCCAGATGGGCTCCAGTTCAGAACCACTAGGGACGGGAGCTTCACAGGACCTCCTCTGGTCAAGGATTCGGATGTTAACCTCATGTATGACAATGAGGCTCTTTCAAACTATTTTTCTCTTTTTCCACACCGCAGGACATAGAGAACAGCTTTCAGCTTAAATCTGTAAGTTCGACATGCTTTTATAAGATATACACCGATTGTTAAAAGCGGTTATCTCTGCAACACGAGATGGTGGAAGAATTCCTATTTTCATTGTTGCATTTTTTAAAAAGCCCTAATATATTATTTCTGCCCTCTCCTGCAATAAAAGACATGGTATTTTAAAAGCTCCTTGTGGAGCATTATTTAATTGCCTCTCTTCTCCAGGCTAAATCCTTACACTTTTATCCAGAGGTTAACAACTGATTCCTCTGTGGGGCAGACGGGTGGCATAAAGGAGAAGGAATACGTGGAAGGCAGTGCAGGTGACCCCAGCAAACTGCAGAGAGCATGCCTGGCCGAAAAGCATTCACCTCCCAAACTGGGCTGTGGGCCACCAGCCTGCAACCTCTCCCCACGAGCACTTTTCTCATCCTGTGTTTCTTGGTTTTGCAAGCTTCCTAAATTAGTATGTAGAGCCCCAAAGAGAACATCTTTGGTTTTGGTCATCCAAAGACATGCCATTATCTGTTGTGTCAACAGCAGTTTTGGTCTCACGCCAAATACTTGCCAACACACAGGATTTTACACCTGCAAAGTCCGATCAGTCCCCGAGTCCTAGGAGAGGCCACAGGGGCCAAGCAAAGATCCAGGAAAATGTGACTCGCAGACTTTGCTCTGCTCTGGCTCAGGTACCATGGCAACAGGGCGCCCCATCCTGAGCAGACTGCCCCCGTCACGTGGCGCCCGTTCTGGCAGATCGGGCCACCTCACCAAAGCAGGCTTGCGTCTGTCCAGCTGGCTCAGAGCCACACCGGTAGCTATTGACATGAGTCAAAATCAACCCAGAGGCAGCAGATGGCCGGGCTGGGCTGAGACGTGGGGAGAAACAGGGCTGGCTGGGCTGAGTCAGAGGCAGGGGCTGCAGACAGCTCAGTGGGCACCGACAAGTCACAATATCACTCCCACTACTGCCTGGTCTTTCGCCACGGCTGGGAAGCTAAGAAGAGGTTCAACATGAACAGAGCTGAAATGATGACAAGCTGATCCCCAGACCTGGAGATAAGATGGCATCGGACAGCCCTGTCCCACTCCTATGGGGTAAGTGATAGAAGCTGCCAGTGTCCGGTTCCTGCTGGCACCCCCAGTCACCCTCGGTCGTGAGCAGTGCTGGGCAGAGCCAGTTGAGGTGCCATATGGGGCCAAGACAAGCGTTCCCACTGCCAGAGAACCAGCTCCAAAGCACGAAGTCTACAGCCTCCACCAAGATGAATGGAATGACCAGGGGCTCCTGTGTTTTTGTCATCTTTCGCCCCCACATGGCCCAGGGCTTGGTACACAGCAGGCAATCAGAGGCATCTGTTGAGACCAAGTGAAAGTGTGTGTGATACAAATGCAACCAAGTGACCTTTGCCTGTGACTGGGTTTGGGGCGTTGTTTATTTTTTCAAGGCAGGATGTTGGCTATAGAACATTCTGTGAGCCATCCTGAGCCCTGACAGCACCGGTGACATTCTGACGTAGTCGGTCTAGGGGAACAACGGGTGTTTCATTTCCTGCTTCAGGATTTTTTTAGTCACAAGACCCTCGGTGTCTCCCAGGCCAGCGCCAAAGTGTGAACAAGAATGATACGCATGTATGCCCATGTGAACAGCAGCTTTCAGTTGCCAAATGGAGAGTATTTGGGCCTGGAGTGTTTCCCTCTTCCTCTTCTCCAGCTTTCCTCTCTCCAGGGAGGTTGTGGAGGGGCCCAATCCGTAATGATGAACATCATTGATGGGCAAGGCTTGAACCTCCACATCAGCCTGAGCACCAGTGATCTGGAGGTCAAACTGGGCCAAAGGCCAAGGAGCCAGGAGGCACACAGACTCCCAAAATGTGCTTGGACATTGGCACTGGGCACTTGAGATTTCTTGAGAATCATCAGAAGGTAGAGGCCTGAGGAGTCTTACAAACGGATTGTGAGAAAGAATACATTTTCTGTCTCCACGTTTATTGAGAACCTCAAAGAAAATGAACAGAGATTGATTGACCCACCAAAACAATCCCTGATGTAGAGTCACGACGTGCTTGGGAATTCTGGATGTGAGGGGGGAGACTGAGACTCAGCAAGTTAGCCCATAATCAAAAGCATCAGGGTTGTTCTGAAAATAAAGATTCAAGAAGCCCAGGAAAATGCTCCTATCTATGAGAAGGGCGCACACTGTGGGGTCCTGCTTCATGGCTGCTGTCCAGAGCTGGAGAGCTGGCGTGTGGTTCAAACAGCTGCAGGACAGGAAAGAACGGTTAGCTTGTCTGAAAGGGAAGCCATGGGTAAAGGTGGCAGGCGTGCTTCTTAGATTGACAAGATACAAAAGACTGGTTTGTTTGGGCAATGAAGTTATCTTAGTTACCTTATTATCAACTGGTCATGATCATTGACTGGAGGAAAAGCTCATTTGGGGAACAGCTGTGCATGTTTGGAATTTACAGAAGTTGTTGTTGGTTTTCACAAGTTAAAATGCTTGTGGACTGATTGCTCCGGGAAGTAAGGTGTCTGGGCTTCACTGTTTACCAACAAAAGGACAACCCCCCCCCCACCCCCCAACCACAAAAAGAAACATTCTTCTGTCATTGTTAGATTTTACTTTAGGGAGTTTGAAACAAGACAAGTCGTTTCCAAAAACACTTTTTAAAAATCAGTAAAACCATCATCAAACCTTGAAATAATGGAGCTGACCCAGCCCTTTCAAAGATGGATCAGGAAATTTAGGTCTAGGATATGGAAGTGATTTGCTCAAAATAGTACCACTGGTGAGTGGGAAATCCAGGAAGAGGTGAGGGTTCCCGATCCGTGGTTCAGTACTCCATCTCCAGAGGAGACAGGCTTTGGTAATGTGTATTTTGAGACATAGTTTAAAATATCTAACTATGTTTTATGTGATCTTCCTTTGGGGACAGCCAAAGTGGGAGGTGCGGGAGAGCATGGCTGGGTAGGTGTGAGCCCGCGCATCGTGGGGGTACAGACGCACTTCTGCTGGGGCAGGACTCGGTTCCCCAATGCCATAATTGTCCAGCGCCCAATTATGCACTGGACTGGGAGTACAGCAGATGCCAATACAAGTTCAACGTCTCTGAGCATCGGAACAAAGCACATGTTCTGGCTGCGAACCCCTACATGGTCTCCCCAGGTCCACCGGGCAACTTCATCTATTTTAAATATCCCTAACTTTCCATGCTGTGTGGCTGGTCATTCTGCTTGTTACCCAGTGCAACCCCACAGTCAAATGTCTTACTCAGCTATTCCATACACATCCAGCCGCTCAAACCAGGGCCAAAAGAGGTAATCGATCATGGATATACAGTCTCCACCAAAGAAGACGGTGTTCTGATAGCCAAGAATCTAAAAGTTTAAATAGAACAAAAGCAAGTTAATTTACCTACCTGCTGCCATGCTTATAGATGCTAAATACAAATATCAAATTTACTCCTAAAGAGAGAGAACCAAGGCTCTGATTCTCCTTGCAATTTGTTAGGCAGTCAGTCTTCCCTTTTCCTGAGGTTTCGTCCACTTCCTTTAGGGTCAAACTCCCAGCTACATTCAGCCCTTCCCCCCTTTCAACACTGGAGCACTGGGGTGGCTCATGTGACTTGGGAACTTGGAGGAAAACCCAAGCAGAGGGAGCCCAGCTCTGCCCTCTTAGCCTAGAACACGTTCCTCCATGTGCTAAACTTTCCATGGATGAGCTCAGTTCCTGGAGACAGGGGCCCTGCCCCAAGCCAGCGCTGTCCATTACTGAGAGGCAGGGGACCACATTAGGAACCCTGCTCCCTCATTTTCCAGGACCCACTTTATCTGTAATTAAGGGAATACTATAGTCTCCATATGTCTTACTCTTTAGATTTATTTATCAATCAATGTATAACTAAAGCAGGAAAGAGCAAATGGTCTTCGTGGACTCCCTCAAATCCCAACACTGTCTTTATATCATCTTTTCTTTTTTTTATTTGAGCTCCTTGAACTATACACTTCTGGCCACTCGTCACTGTCAACTTTTTACATTAAAATAGAATGTCTCATTTCCCAATGGGACAAGTTTATCCAGATAGGTAGACTGTAAACCAAACAGATAAACTCTTAACAGACAGATAACCAAATGCCAGTTAAAAAAAAAAGTACCTGAAAATTTTAAAAGCAAAAATGTCTAACACAGGTTACTTTTGGACCAGGTCTTTCCAAAGAGAAAAGTATGGGGCCGGTTACCTAGGTAAATCAAGCAAACAACTCTCTTTGACCCATATAACTCATAATCAACTGCTTACTCCCCTATAGCTATAGATCCAGATTCCTACATCCTTTAGATACATTTCTATCTTCCTATCTCTACCACTCAGGCTTGATTTTTCATACTCCAGACCAGCGTATGGATTCTGTGATGTAGTCTAGGGTTGTCATTAAGAAGGTGAGCTCAGGAGCAGTCAGACCTGATCCTATCCTGGGCTCTACCTCCTATTCAACATGGAACCCAGGGCAACTTGCCTCAGTTTGCTCATCTGTACATGGTGGTAAGTTAGCGCCCACCTCAGAGGTTATGGTGAGGAGTTACGTAATCATGCATAAATAAACATAAGCTCTTATGATGAGAAAGCATAGAGATGTCCAGAGTCTACCTGTACAGAAAGCAGATCCGTCCCTGACAGAAAAGATCAATGGGATCCCCCCACCTGCCACCCTTCTCAGAGGAAAAAGCAAATCTAAGTTTTCATTATCCCCTAATATGGTAAAGAGGAGTTTACATGACTGGTGTCCTGGAAGTCTAAAAAAACGTTAGGTAGCATGACTTTGTTCAAGAAAACTAACAGGATGGAACTAAACCAGTAGAATCTGGCCAATGAAAACTCAAGACAGAGGCTATTTTAAGGCATAAGGAAAACAGATCTGACTTACAGCAGAAAAGAACAAATTGTTCAGTTTTCATGGGTTCTAGATAGCACCAAATCTTTGTGTTCAGGAATAGATCGTAATTACCCAAACTTTTATCTCTGGCTTTGAAACATATTTCTCCAACTTACTGTTGGCCTTCATGGCACAAATCAGAACCAAATCTAAATCGATCAACCCCAGAACATCTGTATAATTCTTCTGTTTACAGAGCAGCGGTGCTCTTGGGAAAGTCCTTGTCAAAACAAATCATATATGGGCATTTATTAGAACCCATGATGGGTCCTTTGGTAAAGTGATATTTCAAAAACGAATAACTGCTTAGTAATTGATATTTATTTAGTATATATTTTAAAGCTTTTTATTTACTCAAAGTAGGAGTATGTCTTTGATATACATGATGTTACAGATATAATTAATTCTTATATAAACACTCAAAGTAATTCAAGCCCTATCAAAGTACTTGATACAGTAAAAAGTCAAAATGAGCATATGGAAGAAATAGATGAAGTATTACTTATTCTTAGCCAATCTCTCCCACCCCAAAATACATTTACACATTCCCTCGGGCTCCCTTCCTTCCTTCCTTGCTCCTTCCTTCCTTGCTCCTTCCTTCCTTCCTTCCTTCCTCTTTCTCTCTCTCTCTCTTTTATTTTTCCTTAAGTTGGCTTCACACCCAGCTCAGAGCCCAACGTGGGGCCTGGTCTCAGGACCCTAAGATCATGACCTGAGCTGAGATCAAGAGTCAGACACTTAACCAACTGAGCCACCAAGGCACCCCTCCCTTGGGCTTTCTTAAATTCAAGTGTAACATCAAAACTCCTTGGAGTTTTTGATACAGCTTCTGATTCTTGACTCCTGCCTCAGACAGGCATTTCTCCCCCAGATTTCTCACAGGGCAAGTCTAAAAGTCTCAAGAGAGGGGTGTCTGGCTGGCTCAGTCAGTTGAGCATCCGACTTTGGCTCAGGTCATGATCTTGCAGTTCTTGAGTTCAAGCCCTGCATCAGGCTTTGAGCTGTGCTTGACAGCTCAGAGCCTGGAGCCTGCTTCAGATTCTGTGTCTCCCTCTATCTCTGCCCCTCCCCCATTTGCACTCTGTCTCTCTCTCTCTCTGTCTCTTCCAAAAATAAATAAACATTAAACAAAAAAATTTTTAAATAATAAAAGTCCCAAGAGAATAGCCATCTTCCTATAAAGTAGCACAAAGTGCTGGCTCCTTTGCAGACATGTGCCAGTGATGTAGAACATCCTGGCCAGCCCTCCTTACAGGTTTATTGAAACCTTTAAGACCCTCAGTAAGCGAGCTCCCTTCCATGCAAACCTGATACCTTCAGATATGTGCAGTGGCTTTTCCCTTAAGAATCACAGAACATCAGTGTTGTAAGGGTCACTGGAACTCCTCTACTGGGACCCCCCTCCCACTTTACCATTTTTTTACACCATGCTCATTACGCACAGGATTAGAGATGCAGTGTAAAAAATGTGTGCAATAAAAAAACATGAAAGGGGCGCCTGGGTGGCTCAGTCGGTTAAGCATCCTACTTCAGCTCAGGTCATGATCTCACGGTTTGTGGGTTCAAGCCCTGCATCAGGCTCTGTGCTGATAGCTCAGAGCCTGCAACCTGCTTCGGGTTCTGTGTCTCCCTCTCTCTCTCTGCCCCTCCCCCACTCATGCTCTGTCTCTCAAAAATAAACATTAAAAAAATTTTACAAAACCACTAAGATCAGAAAAAAACAAAAGTTAGAACAGAAGGTCAAAACAAGGAAGGAAATATCAAGCCCAGGGGCCTGAAGAGTTCCTTAAATCTTTGAATCTGACTTGAGTTTCCTGGCAGCCGAGGAGGAGAGGAAAACACACCGGGTAAGCCAATTCTTGCCTCTCACGTGGAAGCACAAAGGGACTCTCACTTTTCAGGGGAGGAAACTCACTCCTAGGGAGGTGAAGGAGCTCTCTGGGTAGTGCAGGAGCTCAGACGAAAGCAGCATTCTCCTTATTCCCATACTAGAGTCAGCCCTTGTGTTGTTGAACTTCAGATATCTAAGTATGATGACTGTAGTCACAGTCTCTTGTGAATTCTTTGTTCTTTAAATTTAAGTATCAGCAAAAACCCTAGAATCAGCAAACTCTGAAAGCCTCCACCCCTCTCTGGCCAAGGCTGGTCCAACTGTGAGCTTCCCCGTGAGAACTCCCTCCCCAGTCCTGTTTTCTCTCTCTCAAACATGGGCTCTGCCAGAGCACCAGCCCACTGGGAGATGAGACACAATCACAGTAAAAAACAAAACAAAACAAAAAAAACTTTATCAAAATTCTCTTCTGGGGCACCTGGCTGGCTCAGTGGGCACAGCATGTGAGTTTGTGAGTTTGAGCTCCACATTGGGTGTAGATTACTTAAAAATAAAATCTTTACAAAATTCTCTCCTTCTTATTCTATTCCATTGATAAGAGGGTCTTTGGTCAACATTACTAAGATAGTTCTCCTGTGTTCTCAGTTTAAACTTAGTCCCTTGCCTATAGCCAATTAGCTCCTCTGACAGATTTTAGGATAGTCAGAAGTAAAACAGGATAGTAGGATAGTGAGTACACAGATAGTCTTAATCTCCAGTGGCTTATCCTCCCTAAGTGTTTTATTGTCACAAATGGAATAGGAAGCTGTGCTCCCTCAACCCCACTTAGCAGTGGTTATGCTAATATCCATTTTATAAAACTCTATTTTGAGTTCTTTTTGTCACCCACCTCTCACATATAGAATCCCTCACTTTCAGAACTATTGTCTCTGGTATGCCAAGCAAGGCAAAATAGCCTGCTTACAGAGGTGTTTTTATTCCAAGGCCCCAGACATCGCCCCCCAGACCACACACGGGCAGCTGAGGGAAGCGAGGCTCCAGCTTCTAGCTCTCCACTTTCCTAAAAGTATCAACACATCTCCAGTCCAAGCTTAAGAACTAGGATATTGGGAAAAAGGCATTTGATGTCCTGAAATATATATATGTATTTTAAAAATCTACTTTTTTCACTGAAAATTGACTACTAGACTTCCCTTGCTTGTGGATGTCAAAAGAGGTAAGGAGTGAACATGCAAATGAAGAGGGAGGGACCGTTGGGTACAGTGTTTCCAGCCCCTCAACCTGAAAAAGCCCGGATGAAAGGGCTCCTTGTCCTCTGCGAGGGCCTCTCGGGCTCCCCCAGGAGGACCCAAAAGAGGTTCGCCCTAGAGCGCGGGTGGAAGGAAGAAGCGCGGAGCACCCCCTTGTGGCCATAGGTGGTAAGGCGCCCTGGCCTTTGCTTGCCCTGGAAGTTTACCAAGGAGGTAAAAGAAATCTGTACGGTTTTTGTGAGAGAAGCAAGATCTTAAAGATCTGATCCCAGACTTCTTCAGACTAGACACTAAAAAGCTTCCATCTATAGTCTTGGTTAGTAAAGCTTGGGATCAGCTTCACTAATGCTTCACTGTGCTTAACTTCAGGAGGTCGCTGCCCTGCACCACTGCCATTGCCTCCAAAGAGGACAGACAGAGCAGTGGCTTGAGGGAGCGCTGCTGTCCTCGCTGGAGAACAAAGAGAGCGTTTTTTTCTTGAAGGAAACAGTTCCTGAGAAGCCCGGATGAAAGGCTTCTCACTCCCCTCCCGCCCCAAAAAGACACAAAACCACTTGCCAATACATCAGCAAGGCAGGCCCTTCTCCAGAAGTAGCAGAAAAGTACTCGACTAGGGGGAAGAAATCTGAGTCCATAAAAAATAAGAGAAGGTTCTCAAAGACCCCCTGGGGGGCTCAGTCGGGTAAGCCCCAGCTTCAGCTCAGGTCATGATCTCACAGCCCTTGAGTTCAAGCCCCGCATTGGGTTCTGTGCAGAGAGTTCGGAGACTGGAGCCTGCTTCAGATTCTGTGTCTCCCTCTCTCTCTGCCCCACCCTGCTCGCTCTCTCTCTCTCTCTCAATCTCTCTAAAATAAATAAACATTAAGAGAGAGAGAGAAGATTCTCAAGATTTCACATTTCTGACGTTTCTGGTCCCTGTTACACTGAAGCACTGCTGAGGCTGAGCCAGCGAGAAAGAACTGATTCCCTGTAAAATGAACCAAGGGTATAGAAACAAACTATGAGGACAAACTAGAGTACATATAAACCCATTTCTCCTCTGGAAAGAAGCCTCAGAAGTAGGTTCTGCTTCTTAACCTCCTGCTGCTTAACAATTATGACCTGGAGTCCCCTATGAAGATTCAGAACGCAATTTGTCAACATTCAGGGATTAAAGGACCATCCTGAGAATTCTATGCTGGGATCCTTTTAATGGGCTCACTTCTTTTGCCGACGTGTATGAGCACGATAGTAAGAGGGGAAGCTAGTAGGCCAAGGCTTGACAAGTCCAATACCTTTAAAGTGATGGATCGTGGGTGAAAAAAACAAATGAATATTTTCCATTTCTCCTGAAGGGGTAGACGACTTCCTATTTGTAAAAGCTGTGGAAGAAATCACAACGGGAAAGACCTATAGCACAATATGGTTAAATGTTAGATTTACATTTTAAATACACTTTTTCATATTTTTATTTATTTTTGAGAGAGCGAGCACGAGCAGGGGAGGAGCAGAGAAAGAGGGACACAGAGGATCTGAAGCGGGCTCTGCACTGACAGCACAGAGCCCGATGTGAGGCTTAAACTCACAAACCGTGAGATCATGACCTGAGCCTAAGTCGGACGCTTAACTGACTGAGCCACGCAAGCACCCCTGTATTTCTTTTTGTTTTGTTTTAGTTTATTTATTTTATTTTTGAGAGAAAGAGAGCGAGAGAGAGTTCCAAGCAGTCTTAGTGCTGTCAGCACAGAGCCTGACAAGGGGCTCGATCTCAGGAACCGTGACAAGAGTCAGACACTTAACCAACTGAGCCACCCAGGTGCCCCTAAATGTTATATTTCTACATGTACCAAAAAAAAAAAATAAGCCAAACTAAAAGTTAAAAAAAAAAGAAAACAAAAAAAAAAGCGTTTTTAAAAACAGGCAAATATCCTTAATACATAAGGAACTCTTTAACATATAAGGAACTTTTACACTCAACAAGAAAAATCAGGAAGATCTTGATAGACGGGTAACAGACCATTTTCACAAAACCCAAAGAGATAGCATACTTTGGGGGAAAATCTTCCACTTCACTAGCAATCAAAGAAATACAAATTAAGGCAACCATGAAAAACTATTGCTTCTCTCCAAAGCAGGCAAATATCATCTTTAATGAAATCTCCCAACAGTGGAAAGGGGGAAGTGCAAAGAGAATTTTTATACACTGCTGGGGGAGGGGGGGCAAACAGCACAAGTCTTTGGGGAAGCAATTTAGCAACACACTGCTCCAGCCTCTAAATGTTCATACCCTTTGATCTGGTAATTCCATTCCTGGAAGTCTGGCCTAAGGACATATTCTAAAATACAGAATTTTTTTTTTATGCAAAAAAGAACAGCTGCCGTTTCTTACAGCACCGTTCAATGGTAAACAACCAGAAACAATCTAAAAACTCCTAATGGGTGTGCTGGATAAATAAGTATGGTTTATACACATGGCAAATTATGTAGAAAGAAAGTGATTTTTTTTCTGTTTTTAAAGATTATACATGTAATACAGAAATACTTTCTCATTATTTAAAAACAAGACAGCAACCTAATTTTTTTAATGTTTACTTATTTTTGAGAGAAAGCATGAGTGGGGGAGGGGCAGAGAGAGAGGGAGACACAGAATCTGAAGCAGGCTCCAGACTCTAAGCTGTCAGCACAGAGCCTGACACGGGGCCTGAACTCACGAACCGTGAGATCATGACCTGAGCCAAATTTGGACGCTCAACCGACTGAACCACCCAGGCGCCCCCCACAAAGAAAGCAGTATAAATGGCAAGGACCTGCCCTCCCCATCCCTGCTCTTACCAAGTTTTCTTTCTCATCCTGGTTCTAATCCCTTTCCCAGTAGCAACCTCTATTGGGAGTGTAATATCTATCTATAAAGGCATTTTTCTGGACATTCATTTACATGCATATGTACACATATGTACATTTGTTTTCTTCTACAAAAATGGGATCATGCCATCTGTATTACTGTGTAATTCACTTAAATATTTCTAGGCAATTTTTTCATGGCAGTACTCATGGCTCTACTTCATTCATTTTAAACTGCTATACGGGGGTACCTGGGAGGCTCAACTGGTTGAGCGTCTGACTTCAGCTCAGGTCATGATCTTGCGGTTCACAAGTTCAAGCCCCCATCCAGGCTCTGTGCTGACAGCTCAGAGCCTGGAGCCTCCTTCAGATTCTGTGTCTCCCTCTCTCCTGCCCCTCCCCCACTAGTGCCCTCTCTCTCTCTCTCTCTCTCTTTCTCTCTGAAAAATAAATTTAAAAAAACATTAAAAAATAAACTGCCATACAGAATTCCACAAGATGAACATAATTTTTTTATTTAAAAAAAATTTTTTTAACATTTATTTATTTTTGAGGGAGAAAGCACAAGTCGGGGAGGGGCAGAAAGAGGGAGACATAGAATCCGAAGCAGGCTCCGCACTGTCAGCACAAAGCCCAATGTGGGGCTTGAACTCACAGACTGTGAGATCATGACCTGAGCCAAAATCAAGAGTCAGCTGCTCAACTGAGTGAGCCACCCAGGCGCCCCAAGATGAACATAATTTATCTAACCATTTCCTGTCTAATGTACATTAAGTTTTATAATTTTTCACCCTCATAAATCATGCTTCTTTTAAAAATGCTCTTATACATATAAACAAGCATTCTAGAGTTTATAAAAATATGGGAAAATCTTTACATCATAACGATAACCTAGTTCTATATACAGTACAATTTCAACTACATAGCAGAAAAAGAAAACAAAAAAAGTCCAAAATAATACCAATAGTTGTTTCTGGGTAATGGGCTTATGGATTTTTTTTTCTTAGTTTCTATATTTTCCAAATTCTCTAATGAACAAATACTAATTTATAGTTGGAGAAAAGTAAAATTAATTTCTACATGATGAGAATAATTATTATTCTATTATTTACATGGTGGTAGATGGTATAGCAGAAGGCTATTAACAGAAATATAGCAAATATTCATTTACATGGAAAGCAGCTGTCAGAACTGGACAGTGAATAAAGTTACCAAAGTAGCAACAGCACAAAAAACACTCAATTAGCCATTGTGAATAGAGGATAATCAGTTTCCTAGTGTGGAAGGATGGTGATTACAACTGGAATTAATGGCACATTAGTAGACATGTTAAATCAGTTAGCAAACCCAAGAGAACTGATAACATACGTCCAACACAAAAACGCATGCATAAATGCTCACAGCAGCATTATTTGTCATAGCCAGAAAGGGGAAACAACCCACCTGTCCATTAACTGGTGGCTATGCAAAATATGGTATCTCCGAATAATGCAATACTTTTCAGCCATAAAAAAAATAAACGATGAACCTTGAAAACATTATGTTAAGTAAAAGAAGCTCATGAAAAGCTAACATTCTATGTTTCCACTTCTATGAAATGTCCAGAACAGGTAAATCCATAAAGACAAGTGAATTAGTGGGTGCTGATGGCTGGGAAGGTTTTGAAGAAATGGGAAGCTAATACTAATGACTAAGGAGTTCCTTTTCGAGATGATGAAATGTTGTAGAATAACTAGCGGTGATGGTTGCACAACTCGGTAAATATTCTAAAAGCCACTGAACTGTACACTTGAAAAGGGTGAATTTATAGTATGTGAATTATATCTCAATAAAGCTGTTATAAAAACATAGCTAGTAACAACTAATTTAGTTTGTAGACATGTTAAATTGTTGATAACAAAATAAATTTAGGTTATAGTTTGCCATACACAGAAGGCTATAGAAAATTATTTTCAGTGAACAATTAGCCAGATACAAACTTTCTCCTGCTGACATCAAAGGATAAATAATTAAGCAACATATAATTTCATTATTGAAATTAATAAAAATTAAGGAAAAATAGCAAAACTTAACCAAGAAAATATAATCTAATTGGGCGCAAATGTATTCTTTCTGGAGAGGAGAAAGGACAGATTAAAAATTAACATTAGGGTAGGGGTGCCTGGGTGGCTCAGTCGGTTAAGCGTCCGACTTCAGCTCAGGTCACGATCTCAGGGTCCGTGAGTTCGAGCCCGTTTCAGATTCTGTGTCTCCCTCTCTCTCTGCCCCTCCCCTGTTCATGCTCTGTCTCTCTCTGTCTGAAAAATAAATAAACATTAAAAAAAGTTTAAAAAAAATTAACATTAGGGGAGAAATTTGGAATCACAAAAATACTTAACTAGAGATGTTCCTGGGTGATGTCAATACAGCTTATATAAATCTGACCTCACTAAAAACACAAGACATGTAACCAAATTTGGCGACATGGGAAGCTTTGCGTGGAGACATCACAAGGCAGGTTGGGGAATACCAAGAATTAAAAACATGGGCGCCTGGGTGGCTCAGTCAGCTGAGTGTCTGACTTTGGCTCTGGTCTTGATCTCCAGGTTTGTGAGTTGGAGCCCCACATCAGGCTAGCTGCTGTCAGTGCAGAGCCCGCTTCAGACCCTCTCTGTCCCCCTCTCTCTCTGCCCCTTCCCTGCTCTTTCTCTCTCCCTCTCCCTCTCCCTCTCAAAACTAAATAAACATTTATTAATAAAAAAAAAAAAGAATTAAAAACAATATAAGGTGTCCTGTGGCCCCCGGAAGCTGAAGGCCTCAAGTTACTAGGCAGGTTGTCATTCCCTCCTAGGCAGATTGTGTTTTCCAGAGTTATCTGTTACTACCCTTCTCATTCCCTTTTATTGAGTTCCACTGATGATTGGCAAGAAACCAAGCAACAGCCAGAATACAGAATTCATAATACAGAAACGCTGAATCAGAGCAAAATTCCGCAGCATCAGAGAAATCTGGCCGAATCCTGTCTTTCACTGCCTTTGGGCTGACTGCTTCCACAATGAAAATATTTAGAATGAAGGCACTAGCCCCACCCCACCCCCCAAAAAAGGAACCTCTGAAAGTTCTGCCACATTCAAATCCACAAAGATAAAACGAAAATGGGCTCAAGTGCTATTCTGATACGGCAAAGTCAAGCACAAACGTTAAAAAAAGAATAAAGCTAAAAAGACGTGTGCCACTGAGATTGATTCAGTAGAGGCTAGAAAATCGGTTTGACAACAGAAAGTGTGGTTAGGGAAGGGCATCCCTGTCATTTTAAAGCTCATGCAAATGTTTGGAACAGGAAAGCAAGTGGGGACTCTGCCAGTTTGATAATGAATGCAGCAGTAATGTATCTCAAAGAATTGTAAACATATTGCAGAAAAATGCGGCTAAATAACAAGCACAATGAATCTTTAATTTTGATGCAACTATTTTTTAAGAACAAATTTAAAAGTCAGGGCATTACTTGAAAAAGAGAAACTGTCACAGTTTAAGGCTGCAAGCAGTAAACTGAGCAGAAGATTATGTATTGGTATCTTGCCTTACTTATCACTCAGAAAGACCATGTATATTTAATGTACTTTCAGCTCACACAAAATCCTGATTATATAAAACCATGCAAAAGAGTTGCACAAGTCAGGGAACATTCTCTATCAAAATTATTCTGACAAGTTTCTACCTCAGTAGAATCTCCTAGAGTCAAAATACTGGTATTAAGAGTGGATCAAGCTAACTGGGCATGTTTCAGATTCTGATATTGCCTACATTGTATTTAAAAGTCTTGCTAATAATGGGACAAAAACCATATTCAAATCTGCTAGAACAATCCTGAATATTCAGTGGTCCTTAAATACCATCAGTATTTTGGTATATACCTACCTCAGCTAGTTTAACAAATTATTTCTAGGACTCAGCTACTGAAGATAAAGAGGAAATGTGTTATTCAGTGTTGTGCCGAAGCTGACCAATCACCAATCACATCTCTTTTCAACCCTGCGCTTAGACACAACATTGGTAGGTCGAATCAGCATTTGGTGGGAGTATTTACAGCACCGAAATCAGAAAATGCTATAAATCAGGGGGGGCCTGAGTGGCTCAGTCGGTTAAGCATCCGCCTTCGGCTCAGGTCATGATCTCACAGTTCGTGAGTTCCAGCCCCGTGTCGGGCTCTGGGCTGACAGCTCAGAGCCTGGAGCCCGCTTCAGATTCCGTGTCTCCCTCTGTCTGCCCCATCGCTGCTTGCACTCTGTCTCTCGCATTGTCTCAAAAATAAATAAACATTTAAAAAAATAATAGAAAATGCTATAAATCAGAGCTTCTTCTTCTTTCAGAAGTCCTTTCTTATAGATAATTATTCATCATCCATAAATACTGCAATTGTACAAATCTAAGATAGGTAGCTGGAAATGTAAATAAATTTAATCTGCTTCCACTTGACAAAGGTCAAATGAAAGAGAATTAATAATCAGCCTTCCCTGAAGGGGATAAAAATAGCATTCTCTAGCTGCCAACAGAGTTACAACTCCCACCCCCATAAAGGGAACATATCAGATTCTAGAACAAATTTAAAGGAAGTCATAGAACCACCTTTCAGATCATTCTAGAGGTAAGGGGTAAGTAGCTGTATTACTGCAAGGTTAGGGAAGGATCTGCTGGCAGAGATTGCTCCTTGCCTACCCATAGCCACTCTCCCCTCTTTCTTGATTACAGAACCCTGATTTATTCAAGGTGTCCCCAGCTAAAAGACTACATTTCCCAGCTGGCTCTGCACATAGTTCTCACACAACAACTAAGTTGCGGCCAATGAGATTTAAGGAATCATTGAGTAGGGATTCTGGGAAAGTCTTTTAAAGGGGCATGGCCTTTCGCCATTTTTTCCCCCCTTGTTCTCCTTTCCTCAACTTGGAACTTAGAAATGATGGCTGCAGTTCCAGCAGCTATCTTGTCATTTTGAGGATGAAAGACCTGCACTAAAGATGACAAAGCAGATGGAAAGAGAGCCTCAGTCCCTAATAACTTTATAAAGAAGCCATCAAAATAGCCCTGACTACCTCTGACTTTTTATGTGAGAGAACAAACTGTTATAAAATAAGTTTACAGTAGTAAGGTCCCTTTTGCTAGCAGCCAAACAAAATCCCTAACAAATATAAATCTTAGCCTCATTGGCAGAAAGTACAGAAGCCATGCAGCAGTAAAGAATGTGGTGAGTTGGGGAAAGGAAGAAACTCATCACGTGTCCTTCCCCCTTCCTTGCCAGATTTTCAAGAATAGTTCCATAACAGGTTAGTGGGGAGCAAGCACCCACAAGTTAAAACCAGATGACTGGCACCTGAACTTATCAACTTCTGGCAGAAAGAATAAGTCTGTGAAAGCAAGGGGTCAGGCTCAGGACCCTGTATCACCTCTTCCACTGAATCTGACCAGGAGGGGGGCCCCCTTTTGTACCTCTTCAAGGTTGCAGAATTCCTGACGCAGGGCTAGCTTCAGATCAGCACATTCTCTCCCACATCTTATGGCCACCAGACATTCCTTGGTCAAATGTGGGACCTAATCAGAGAACACAGGTTCTTAGTGGAGAAGTCTAAGGAAACTCTGTGCTCCTGTTCTGCCTGAAAACACAGCCAAAGCTTTATCACTCCAACTGAACAGGACAACACGCACATCCAGGTTCCCCACCTCCTGGGAGGGTCATGCCATCTCTGGGTTCCAGGAATCCATTGTCACAGCACCCTGGCAAAACAAGGCACTTTAAAGGGGGTCTCCAGTGCTCCTTACTCGCTCAGCTACTTCTTCGTTGTTCAATCTGCAGTGGGGCACTTAACCTCTCTAAGCCTCTCTAAGCCAGTGTTGTCATCTGAAGAATGGATACAATAACAGTGCCCACCTTGCAGGGCTGTTGGGAGCGTTAAGCGAGTTGACCTTTATAAAGCAGGTAGGGCCCTGCTTGGCACAGCATAAATGCTCAAGATAGGTCAGCCATTAATGTTCTTGAGTTGCTTTTATTTCTTTTCAAAGAGAACTATCATAAAACTCCATTTTTTCTTGTATTATCAACAGGTATCCCCTGTTCTCTCTTCTTCATGTTTCCTGGGTAGTTGGCACTGTTGCTCTGCATAAAGTCCAGTCCCCCTTCATGCACTACCTTGTTAACACCCCAATTTTTTTTTACCTGAAACCTTAGAAATATTCCCCTTAAAGCACTACCAGTTTTCAGCTCTTTCAACCTTCCCACCTTGAGTCACATGGTCATGACCACACCGTAACCATACCTCTTGAGTCTCCTAGTTGAAATGGAAAAGAACCTATCAGTTAAGCCTTTCATCTTTAATATTAGAGGTGAGAGCCCTACTATTACTCCATACTAGTTTTCCTTCTAAGATGCACGTAGTATTAACACAAAACAACCTCATCAATGATTTAGCTTTAAAAATCATTAAAAGGTTTGGGAGGTTTGGGAAAGACATACAAAGTAAAATAGACTGTAAGTGGCTTTTTAAAATTTTGGATATACCTTATAGAATAGCTCCAATAACATCTTCTGGCGAGCCCGCTCATAAGGGTCATATGGATACAGCTTCCTTCCAGGATAAGCATCATCCAGGTACTCACAGGCGATGACAGATTCATAGATCAACTGACATTTGCTGTTCTCCAGGACAGGAATTTGGCCAAAAGGGTGCTTTGTATAGTACCATTCAGGCTTGTTTCTCAGGTTAATGTTGATTACTTCATGTCTTCAAAAGCAGAGGGAAAATAAGACAACAAAAATGAGAGGCTTACGCAGACAGACATTCATCTGGAAAGCAGAAGCAATCAATGTACAAAATTTCAATTTGCAATAAGTTTTTCAAAGTTTAGGTTTCTACAAAGAAAAATACATAGCAACATCATTGTCTCCATTGCTATAGTTACGACGAGCTAGGGGTGCCTGGGTGGCTCAGTCGGTTGAGTGTCTGACTTCGGCTCAGGTCATGATCTTGCAGTTTGTGGGTTCGAGCCCCACATCAGGCTCTGTGCTGACAGCTCAGAGCCTGGAGCCTGCTTCGGATTTTGTGTTTCCCTCTCTCTGCCCCTTCCCCGCTTATGCTCTGTCTCTCTCTCTCTCTCTCAAAGATGAATAAACTTAAAAAAAAAAAAAAAGACGAGCTAAACATTTTTTCTGCCTTGTGTTGTTTGCTCTTTGTGATTCCTGCCTCCAAGAGGTTCAATCTCCTGCCCATTATCACTGCTAGGAAATAGTAGAGCCAAGCTGAGAGTTAGGAAGTCTGACTCAGAGCTCACACTCTTAAGCACAGCATTACAGAGTTTTCTACGTTTTAAAGCTTGCAAATACAAACATGATATTAACAAGTCACAAAAGGATATGGTAAATATTAGTAGTTATGAGCTCAAACTCTGGCATCAGACTGCCTGTGGTTTGGACTGTCTAGCTTGTGATGCTGGCCAAATTCCTTAACCTCTCTGTGTTCGGTGTCCTTAATTGTAAAATGGGAGGAATCATTGTGGCCATCTTGGCATTGTGGTGAGGATCAAATAAGTGTGTCTAAAGTGCTTGGGACAAAAAGAGGTCAGAGTGGGAGAGAGCCAAAGCATAAGAGACTCTTAAAAACTGAGAACAAACTGAGGGTTGATGGGGGGTGGGAGGGAGGGCAGGGTGGGGGATGTGTATTGAGGAGGGCACCTTTTGGGATGAGCACTGGGTGTTGTATGGAAACCAATTTGACAGTAAATTTCATATATTAAAAAAATAAAAAATAAAAAATAAATAAAAATAAAATAAAAATAAAAAATAAAGTGCTTGGGACAGTGCCTAGGTACATAAGCATGTAATAACTTTTTTATTCTTCCCATTATTATTAGAGGCTCAAGCCTACAAAGTTACCAGAAGTGCTCACATATGTTTAAAAGAGTAAAGGAAACAAATGAGTATATTCTTTGCTCAGTCAAGGAGAGTATCTTAAATCCTAAAGCAGTGGTTTTCAACCAGGAGTAATCCTGCTCCATTCTGCAGGGACATATGTCACTATGGGGAGCCACTTTTTGATTGTCATATCTAATGGGTAGAGACCAGGGATGCTGCTAAATGCCCAACAATGAAGAGGACAGCACCCCACCCCACCCCAAACACACACACACACACACACACACACACACACACACACAAAGATCTACCTGGCCCAGAATGTCAATAGTGCCAAAGTTGAAAAACCCTGCCCTAAAGAAATACTTACATTGCTTCCTAAACTATCAATTTGTCACTTAAGGGTAAAACCTGGAGCTGTTGTTATTTTAAATAGGTAACCTTAGGGCCAACTAGACTCAAGCCGTAAGGAAGAATCTGGAAGTGTATGCCATATACACTCAACAGAACAGAATTGCATAATAAAATGTCTCTCCATTATTATTTCTTGGTATTTCTCTGACATCAGTCTGAAACTCTGAAGTCATCCCTTAATGACTCCCTTAATCCCTTAATGACTCTCCAAGAGAGTCAAAAGCCTGGAATAACACAACCTCAACACTTTGGCTCTGGCCAGCTGCACTCCTCAGTCCGTATTCCAGCAAAGTTGCTCTACCTTCCATACCCAGACCTCCTCTGCAGGTGCTAGTTTTGCAAAATCCCTTCTGGAAGAAAATGTACCTATTTCTCAGGCATGTTGGAACCTTCAAGACACCTCTTGACTGCAGTTCTTTCTACCTACTTCATTGTTTGGAACTATTTGTTCATTCATTCAAAAAATATTTTTCAACACCTACCATGCACCAGGCTCTCTTCTAGCTCAGGAGTAAAACAGACAAAAGCCCTACCCTCAGAAATTACATTTGGCCACCGGGGGCGGGGTAGGGGGTGGCGGTGGTGGCAGTGGGGCCGAGGAGCGTGGAGGGGAGAGGAACGAACGGATAAAATGCTGGATGCGGTAAGCGCAATGAAGAAAGTGAACTGAAGTTGCCTGGTTTCCTGGGTGGGGGGCCCATTCGCTGGAGCAGTCAGAGGAGGACTCATAGCAGCCGCAGTGCCCTTCCTTCACAAATATTACGGGAGGGAACCGGCTCGCCAGAGGCAAGGTTCAGTTTACCGCGAGGTGTCCTGAAAATTTCCAGCACAGACACCGCTACAAACAAGCCGTGCAGTTCAGGACCGCCTGCTAAAGAACCCGCCCTCTGCTAACCACTTACCGACTCTGCCTCAGAAGAAAGGGACACAAGGAGCGCCTGTGAAACCCGGGCAGGGCGCCCCAGATTTTGAGCACCCCGCTCGCCTCTGGGGCTCTGGCTTTCAGCTTCTCACCTGATGCCTTTGGCCCGGAGGACAAGGCGCGTCCTGTGCGCAAAGGGGCAGAACCTCATACTGTAGACGCGGATCAGGCCCTCTGGGACGGGCCCCGGGGGGCAGCTTCCTGCGAGGGGTGGGAGGGATCGAGGGACCGGTGAACCCACGGGGAGGTGGGCTCACTCACCTCCCGGGGATCCCAAGAGAACTGCTCGTACCCCGCCTCCCGAGTCCCAGAGAGGACACATTTCATTCGGCTTTTGTGCAGAGAAACCCCTCAAGTCCCTCCCCGCCGCGCTGGTCTGGGGGCCATGGCCCGACAGCCCCATCTCCCAGAGCCAACATCCCCAGCCACGCGGAGCCCCAGTCCGGAGACAGCTGTCGAGGGGGCTCACCTTTCCCAAAGGTCCTGGTCGCATCCTCCATGGTCTCCCGGCGTCTGCGCGGCGTGTTACCCTCGCCGTGGCCGCAGGCTCTAGGGACAGCTTCGCTCCAGCCTGCCCCTCCTAGCCCCAAATTCAATTTTTGAGTGACTGAGGTCGGGGTTGAAGGGGAGGCGGCGAGGGGACAGAAGGGAAGTGATCTGGGAGGGGAGCTAGGACAACTTAACCAAGAGAGACATCTGCCCAGATCTGGAAGCCCAAAAGTCAGAGTGAGCAAGAGAACCCTGAAAAGAACCCCTTGCCTTGAACACGTGGGAGAGCATTCAGGGTGGGTCTCTCCTCCAGATCCAAAGTCCCTGAAGATTGGGCATTTAAACTCCAGCTTGTATTTCAAGGGAGTTTAGTAAAACTTGACCAGGGTAATGATACGTTTTCTTTCCCATCCTAAACCCTCCCTCCTGCATCTCTAAGACAATTGGACACAACCTCCCTATAATGAAGAAGATTTGTTTGTTTTAAGTGAAGCCAGACTTCCTCCGGATATAGCAGATAAGGATGAAAACTTGTTAGTGTTGAAATCTTGCGTGACCCAGAGAGTGAGTGCCTTCTTAAATTTTTAGCGGATCGAGGCCCCTCACTTGCTTCACCTTTATTCTGGCCCTATTTGTGACATTTTATCCCAGCTACAGAAAACTATTAAGGAATAGGAACATTCTTTACCTAGAGGCAAAGACAAATTTGTAAATTCTTACCACTCCCAGCACTCATTTCAGAGAAAACTCGAATTGCCAAGGAAAACATGGCCAACAACCCAGCAATACAGGGACCACTTGGATAGCTCTTCCATCTACCTTACATAATGGAGGTAGCTGGTCTTTGTTCTGACCCTGATAAGCTGAGATCATGAAATTTAGCAGGTGGTAAAATAATTCCTTTAATTTTACAGGACTTGGTTGAAATGGGAATTGCTTGTCAATGGATTGTATAAGATTGACAGGTAAAGAAGGAAAGAAAAGCATGATCTGTCTCACTCACACCAATTGATTTCCATTGACTACCTTGTTTGATTCCCATGACTACTCAGTTAGGCAGCTAGTATTATTCCTATCTTGCAAAACAGAAAAGAGCCTCGGAAAAATGAAATTACTTGCCCAACGTGACCAGTGAGTGGGGTTGAAGAACTTTAAAAGTTCAAAGCCTGACTTTATTGTCTTGGCCTCTAAAGTTGGTTAAGAGGGTAGGAATGTTAAGTCCATTCTTATAAGTATTAATTATGTGTGAGATATAACACTTAACAGCTGCTCAGATGTCCACTAAATTTAAATATCTTTATTAAAATGACAGAACCTAATTATGTAACTTATGAATGGGTATCTTTTGGCCTTTGGAATTCCAATCTATCCAGAAATCATTGGTTAATAGGTTTTTGTTTTTTTTTTCTACTGAATAAGAATCTTTAAAAATCTTCAGGATAGTGACTCGGTTACATTTTTTGCTAAGTCATTCAGAGTGAATTCATGTGGTTTTGAGTAGTTGTCGCTTTATAAGAATTGGAGAGTGGCAAAAATGTTTGAATAAGTGTTCTCTGAAAAGAAAATATTATATGTCAGTAGGACATCTGGTATTGCAAAAGGTAAACTGACTTGCCATGCTAACAATTTTGCATTTTGGAAGACGGATAAAGTAATAGGATAACTACTATTCTGGAGCTAATTTTGACCAAGAACAACAAATTAGTGGAGCGCCTGGCTGGTTCAGTTGGTAGAGTGTGAGACTCTTGATCTGGGGGTTGTGAGTTTGAGCCCGACCCTGGGTGTAAAGATTACTAAAATATTTTTTTAAAGGGCGGTTGGGGAAAGAACAAATTGGATGGTAAGATGAAAGCAATGAATATAGCCATATCATGTGAGAGCTTCTTGGTAGACAAGGAAGTGACTCCTCGGCAGACCAATGTATCCTCACATAAGAAAAGCAGATTCAAAGAGTTGGAAGAAAATATATCCAGATTTTAAAGGGGGGGGGGGGGGGCATAAGAGGAATGTGAAATTATTACTAACACATATTTGGTGCTTTATGTGTATTCAATCATTTAATCCTTAAAATAGTCCTATAAGAATTCTATAATTTTAGTTTAAAAGACGACCAAGCTGATGCTAGCAAGGTGAAGTCACTTGTCAAAAGCCTCACAACTAATAAGAGGTGGAGGGAGGATTCTGAAGCCTGGAAGTTCAACTCCTGGGGCAGCAATCCAACCAGAATCTTATTCTATCCCAGAGTTGGGCAAACTTTTCTATAAAAGTTGAGATAATAAATACTTTAGGCTCTTCTAGCCAGCTTGTCTCAACTACTCTCTACATTTTAGGGTGAAAACAGACAGAAATAATATACAAATGAATGGGTGTGGCTGTGTTTCAATAAAACATTGTTTGTGAATGCTGAATTTAAATTTTATATATACTTTAACGATTTTATTTTTAGAGTAGTTTTCGATTCACAACAAAATTGAGAAGATACGATTTCCCATATACTCACTACCCCTACACATACACAGACTCCTCCACCATCAACATCCCCCATCAGAGGTACAGTTTTATAATCGATGACCCTGCATTGACACATCATTGCCCAAAGCCCACAGTTTTCATTAGGGCTCACTTTTGGTGAATTTCATATAGTTTTCATGTGGCACAAATTATGATTATTCTCTTGATTTTTTTTTCAACCATTTACAAATGTAAAAACCAGGGTGCCTGGGTCACTCAGTTGGTTAAGCATTCACTCTTGGTTTGGGCTCAGGTCATGATCTCATGGTTCATGAGATGGAACCCTGCATTGGGCTCCGGGCAGACAGCACGGAGCCTGCTTGGGATTCTCTCTCCCTCTGCCTCTCTCTCTCTCTCTGACCGTCCCCTGCTTGTGCTCTCTCTCTCCCTCAAAATAAATGAATAAACTTGAAAAAAAAAAAAAGTAAAAATGTAAAAAACATTCTTAGGTCTTGGACTGTAAAAAATCCAGCAGTGGAGGGGCACCTGGCTGTTTTAGTCAGTTAAGTCTTCGACTTTGGCTCAGGTCATGATCTCATGGTTTGTGGGTTCGAGCCCCGCCTCCGGCTCTGTGCTGACAGAAGCCTGGAACCTACTTCTGATTCTGGGTCTCCCTCTCTCTCTCCCTCTCTCTCTCTCTCAAGAACAAATAAACATTAAAAACCAGCACTGGACTGGATTTGACCTGTTGGCCTTAGTTTGCCCATCCCTGCTCTATACTGACAATGACTGAATTAACAATAGACAAATTGGGAATTCCATTAGCAAAGTAAAAGGTTCCTGAATCATCTTATTACTATGCCAGAAGAGAATGTATTTCCAACTTTTTTCTCCTCATCCCCACTCATCAGGAAAATCAACTCTAAGAGTTGGAAGATATTATTTATTAAAAGTATACCTGTGTGTTGGAAGCCACATTCTAAAATGGGAGTGTAGTTGGTGAAGTTAGAAAAGATAGAATGATGGAAACATTTCTTTCTCCGAAAAGAAGTAATATATTGTCAAGATTCTTACTTGGCACTATATTTAAACCCTGGCTTTGGCTCTTGGGCAAGGTATCTAACCTCTTGGACCTTCATCTTCATCATCTGTAAAAAAAGAACACTAATCGTAGCTACTTGATAGGTTTTGAATATTGAATGAAATTGTGCACATCCTCAGTATAGTAAGAGCTCAGTGTGTTTGGAAATTAATGACTAATATTAGTGAATAAGAACACATGTCTAATAGCATAGTGCACTCCAATTTTGTATCTATAAAGATGAAATGTACCGCAATTCTGCTTTGCCAAGCACATTAGAATTAAAATTCAACTGAAAATACTAATTTCACCAGCTACCAATTTAATGCCAGTTGAATGGGTTGCAGGTTGCAGGCTACATTTCAGTAGTGTGGTTCTTAATCTTACCACTGAATGCTATGGTTTCCCTAGAAAGATTTTAATTATGACCTTTAAGCTTATCCCTACTTCCTTTCTAAGAACCAATATGTACCTCTTTGAAATCCTCTTTGCAAACGTTCTTCTTATGTTATTATATCATGTTTATACCACTATTATACTGATTCACTCAAGCAAGAAATAAATAGTAATAGGGCTATATGAAACCTACTCTAAATCATTTCTAGCTACCTGAAACAGAACCGGATCAGTTTTGAAACTGTAGGGAACTTCAGTCATGAGTGATAATTATTCAAGCCTAGGAAAAGAATGCCACCAGAGAAATAATTTCTTTAACTACACATGTCTCTGTTTTGAGAAACGGAGAGAAAGCAGAGTTTGCATTTTTCAGTTAAAAAACTTTTTTTTTTGTTGTTACACCAATCTCTGACAGTGGCAGAAACTGGAGGACATTTCAGAAGCCTAATTTACATGAAAAATTATCTTACCGGTGTTCAAAACTTGTTCGCCAAGTTCAAAGAATGAGATAAGTAAGGGGAAATTCTCTATTTTCAAATAGGCCTAAACTCAGGACTGTTTCCAGCAAGTTAGGCTCATAGGGAATCCTGTGTTCTAATGCCTTTGGGACTTTTTTGTTTCAGTTTTATTGAGACATAATTGACATACAGCTCTGTATGAGTCTAAGATACAAAGCATAATGGCTTATATAAATTGTATAATGATTACCTCAATGAGTTTAGTTAACATCCATCTCCTCATACAGTTAAAAAAAAAAAATTCTCCCCACGAGATCTTTTAGGATCTATTTTCTTAGCAACTTTCAAATATACCATACAGCAGTGTTACATATAGTCATCTTGCTGTACATTACATCCCCAGGACTTACCTATAACTGAAAGTATGTAACTTTCCACCACTTTATTTTAATCCCAATGCCCTCCTGAACTACACACACACACACACACACACACACACACACCAATCTGGGACACATCAAATAAGATTACTAAAGTTACCAGAGGAAGAACTTCATCATCCCACTATGGAATCCTGAGTCAAAGGAGACTTTCTTTCTAAGTACTGGATTCCACTTTCCTATTCCTATTTCTCCTTACAGCTTGGGGGATCAAAGAAAAAAAAAATTAAACATTTTAATATGTTATCATTTGAAAGAGCAAAGGCAGATTTTCAAGATCCTGAAATTAGCCAAAGTCAAATATTTGTAAAACTTAACAAAACACACTAAATTTGAAAAAGGAACATCAACACTTCCTGTTAAATCCCAGACATAATAGTGGTGTGTCCAAAAGGTGGATACTATCCTCTCCTGGCTCAGCCTCTAAATGCTAGTGAATAGAGACTGGGGCAGAAGCAAATGTATGATCTTATCTCAAGAATGCTCTGAATGACTGTAGGAGTTCAGGCTGGATTTAAATCACCTCTTTAGCATTTACTAGCTTGGTGACCTTGGGAAACACACAACTTTCTATGCCCCAATGTTCCCCCTCCCATAACTTAGAGCCAATAGTACCAACACATTCTGTAGCTTGGGGAGGATTAATTCAGATACTGGTTAAGAGACATTTAATACCTAGCAAGCATTCAACATTAGCTATTATTTTTATTAGTAGTTGAACGTAGCAGGGGAGTCCCATAAATCCTCACAACGAGAAGACTTTCGCGGGGACCAAATTTGCCTGCAGCCAATGCCCTGTAATGTAGCTAACCTAGTGGTGCCGAATGCAAGCCTGAGAATTCCTGATCTTCGGTCGTCTTTACCTACTCCAGCCAAATCAGAAAAATAAGAATAATTTAATGAGGTTCTTTTTCTTTAAGTTAAAGGGATTCGCTTTAAAGACCTGTTCTTTAAATTATAGAGCTTGTGCTTTTCTTGATGTTAAAATCTTTGATGAAACTTTGATGAAGATAAGTCGTTGGGTTTTCCTTTTAAAAGTGTTAGGCAAACCCGAAATTCGTGAAAAATCCAAAATCCATTATTGACCTCAAACCTCTCTCCCTTCCAATGCACCACAGACCGGACAGACCCACCCGGTGGAGGTAACAAGAGAAAGACACACCGGAGTGACCCACGCGCGCCCGGCAGACAGAATCGGAAGTAGAGCGGAGCCAGCAGCAGCTGGCAGTGGCAGCGGAGGGAGGCGGGGCCCAGGCGGAACCCGCCCCTTAGAACGCGATCCTACCCGCCGACTGGCCGCGGCGCCTGGAACTCCAGCCAATCTTTAAAGCCTTTGAAAGCCCTACGGCCAAGCAGTGCGGAGCTGAGCCAATGGGCGGCCGCGTTACAGGCTCCTGGATACCGAAGTCGCGAGTGCTCGCCGTATCGTAGCTGGCAAAAGTAGAAGCCAGGTCGTGGCTGGCAGTGGCAGCTCAGCGCCCCGGTCTACATCCGACTGAAGTGTGCCCGCAGCCGACCGGGGCCTGGAGGGTGGGGCAGGCGGACGGCGGCAGAGATGAGTCCACCCGGAGCTTGGGCGTGGGTGGCGGCCGAGGGTTTGCGGCAAGAGGCCTTTTGTGAAGTCAGTCGGTTCTCAGGGCCTCTCAGGGTGCGGTCCTCGGATCGCCTGCATCACCATGGGGCGGGGGTGGGGGTGGGGGAGAGCTCATTTCAAATGTGGACTTTGCAGCCTACCCTGGACCCACCGAATCGGAAATCCAGCGGTGAGCCTTAGGTGATTGTTACGCGCTCTTACGTTTAAGAATACGTACCGGAAACCAGACTGTAATGGGGTGGGTCGACAGCTCACTGATATTCACAGTGTGTTGGCTGTGTTCTCGATCTTTCTGCCAGCATCTTAAGGACTCATTTAGCCTCGGGATCTTAGTAAAACCATCTGTAGAATGAAATGATGCTCTTTGACCTAAATTCTTCTTTTTTTTTTTTTATTTCTTTAAATTTTTATTTTTTTAACATTTGTTCATTTTTGAGAGGCAGAGAGACACAGAGCATGAGCAGGGAGGGGCAGAGAGAGAGGGAGACACAGAATCTGAAGCAGGCTCCATGCTCTGAGCTGTCAGCACAGAGCCCGAAGCGGGGCTTGCACTTAAGAGCAGAGAGATCATGACCTGAGCCCAAGTTGGACCCTTAACCAACAGAGGCACCCAGGTGCCCCTGACCTACCTTCTTCTAATGGAAGTAATGTGATGATAAAAATTAAATAGAAGCTCAGTGGGTTATGGAAGATAGCATTAATATTTCTGAATTACTCATCCAGACTTACATCGGAATTGATAGATGTGTTCTCCACATTATTTAAAAAAAAATTTTTTTTTAATGTTTATCTTTGGAAGGGGGTAGGGCAGAGAGAGAGGGAGACACAGAATCCAAAGCAGGCTCCAGGCTCTGAGCTGTCAGCACAGAGCCCAACTCAGGGCTTGAACTCCTGAGACAGTGACTTGAGCTGAAGTCAGAAGCTTAACTGACTGAGCCACCCAGGCGCCCCTTCACAGTATTTAGTTACATTTATGGGATACCTGCCATGTGCCCAGCATTGGAGTTGGTACGAAGAATTTGAAGGGCATTGAGATTGAAGACGGGGAAACCAAATAGGAGGACACTTAGTCACCTAACTTTGAGGTGTTATCAGTCTGGTCTTAAGTGGTGACAATGGGAATAAAAAAGGTAGTGAAATTAAGTTGATGGAAAGAAAAGAATGAGGAATTGAAAACTTGAGAAGGCAGCTGTTGAAACAACAGAGTATCCAAGTGGAAATGTCCTATGGGCAGGAAGAAATCTAGATTGAAGTCCAGTTCTCACCAGAGATGATTTAGAGATTTTCAGCAGAAACTATGATAAAACCCTTAGAAGCATGTGAGCTTACATTTCTATAGGAAGGCCTTAAGGGCCTTAAGCCACGATGTCAAATCAGAGAAGGTGATCCAATGAGACATGAGAGCATTTGGTAAAATGAAAGCATGTTTTACTTGTATTTGTGAAGGAAAATATCAGACATCTCTTCATGGCTGACTCCTGCCCCCATCAGAGCCCATAATCACAGGCCTCAGGGCTGTTCTGCAAGTAGAGATCTAAGAAACCTCGAAAGGCCTTCGCCTCAATGAGGAGGGAGGACACTGCAGGATCTTCCCTCATGGCTGCCATCCAGAGCTTAAGTTTTGGAGTGTGATCTACACACCTGTGGGAAGGGAAAAGAATGAACGTGTGAGCTAGATGAACTAGGAAGGCATTGCAAAGTCTCCTGTACCATTATCACTCTACAGTTTCCTTTTGTTTTCCTCTAATCTTTTAAAATATTTATTTACAATGCACATAATCAGAATATTAGATTTGGAAGATATTTTAGAGGTCTTTGTATTGTGGAAGAGGAATCCTAGAGTCAAGTGACTTGCTCAGCACAAGAATGCATCCAGGCAGACTGATAACTTTGTTAAAATGAGAACATGAAAGACAGCCATGGATGTTATATAGTTATTATCTATAGCCAGACTGACTAAAAGTAACCCGGAATAGCTCTAAGAATTGGGAGTAAGCCAAGGTGGCTGCCTAACTTCAAAACATGGAGTTTGGAAACTAGTGTAGGGATCCTGCTGGAAAATGGGAAGGAGCATTGGTCATATAATCCCACATGATAAAGCTTATAAAAATGCACTTACTTACGGATTTTTAGCCAGAAGGGAAGGAGTAAATTATTTTTAAAACATTTTGTTACATGTTGCAGTACTCTCTGCCCACCCCTGCACCGCACACTCCAGGAATGGAGAAGGGGGGTGAGTATATGCCCTGGATAGTCCAAGACTCTCCTCCTGTCTGCTTGTGCCCATTCATACCAGTTGTATGAAACAGTTTCATTTTTGTTCAGGAAAAAAGGTCAACATATAATATGCCAGTCATCATTATCCTAAATTATGTACAAAATACTCAAATGTCTTACTCATTTAACTCCAGAACTTCGAGCCGTTCAAACCAGGGCCAGATGAGGTAATCAATCATAGAAAGAGAATTGCCACCAAAGAAGGTTGTCTTCTTATTGGTCAGAACCTGAATGTTAAACAGCATGAGAGTACTGCTTAAGTGTGCCTTTCGTAAGATTCATCATCAGATATTGTGAAGACCAGGTAAGTAGAGGAAGTGAGAGAAGTAGCTTTTATGCCGACATATTCAAGTTGGCTTTTTGTTTGAACTTTAGAATCTCCTGGTTTGGGATGAAGCAAACAATCAACAAAATAAACTGGAAAGTAGAGAAAAATAAAACAAGCCACAGACTACAAGATGTTTGTAATACACACACCCAACAGAGGACTGGCATTCAGAATATAGAGAGAAATCCAACACCCCTGGGGAATCAATAAGAAAAAAAGGCAAACAACTCATTAGAAATTTGGGCCAGACTTGAACTTCATAAAAGAGGATATCTCTATGGCCAAAAACCATTGGAAAAGATATTCAACTGCATTAGTCATCAGGGAAATGCAAATTAGGGCCAGAATGTAATACTACCACACATCCATCAGAATGGCTAAAATGAACAAGACAAAGTTAGCAAGCATGCGGAACCACTGCTGGCAGGAGCACAAACTGGCACAACCATGTTTTCACAGTATGTACTAAAGCTGCCTGAATGTTCATACACTCCAACCCCGTGATTCTCCTCTTTGGAAATGTGAACATTTGTTCACCAAAAGATAGATACGAGAATGTTAATTGCAGCACTATTTGTAATAGCCCCAAGATAGAATTGTTCACTGTCCATCAGTAGTAAAATGGATAAACAAACTGCTGTAGTCATAGGTTGAAACACTATACAAAGAACAGGAATGAACTATACACAACATAGATGAATCTCACAAACCTAATGTATGAAAGAAGCCAGACCCCGAAGAGTACATATCATAGGATTCCATATGTATAAAGAGCAAAAACAGCCAAAACTAATACTGTTTCTTGTTATGGGTGCTAATTCCATGACTATGTTTACTTTGTAAAAATTCATCAAGCTGTACTGATGCTTTGGGTACTTCTCTGCATGTAATACTTCAATTAAAATTTTACCTAAAATATGCTGGAAATAACTGGATTAACTATTTTTTTAAAGGTGTTTTTTTTTTTTTTTACATTTATTTATTTTTGAGAAACAGTGAGACAAAGCATGAGCAGGGGAGGGGCAGAGAGAGAAGGAGACACAGAATCGGAAGCAGGCTCCAGGCTCTGAGCAAGCGGTCAGCACAGAGCCTGATGCGGGGCTCCACAAACTGTGAGATCATGACCTGAGCTTAAGTCGGATGCTCAACCGACTGAGCCACCCAGGCGCCCCTGGATTAACTATTAAACTGATGTCAAAATTATTTGAAAGCCAAAACAAGTCGTATGTTCCTGAAATTCAAGAACATGCCTTGGTATTAATGGTTTTGCCAAAGTAAAGAAACTGAGAATATTATCTGCCTAATAAACCAACTTACCGTTTCTAAAACTTCTGCAATTTTCCTCAGGGCCCATATAACAGTCTGCATTATAGATTGATGGCATATATCAACCATGTACTACCAAACTAAATATCTGAAGAGTATAGACAATGTCTTACTTTCTACCTCCCATACTTTCCAGCAGAGTACCTTGTAGTTATTAGGCACTCAGAATTGTACAATGAATCGATGTTAACTGGGTCTGTCCTTAAACTATAGTGTCTTGTTATTATATTCTGCATAAATAAAATTTAGTATGACAGTTTAAGTCAGAAGGAAATAACCCTCTCAGCAACCTAAAGCATGGAAATGATACTACTCACTTTGAAGCATGAGTTCTTAATCTGGAGTCTGAACTTAGATGAGAAAAAAGTACATACCTTCTCCCAACTCCACTAACCCCACAGTTATCAGGTATTTCCATTATGAAATAAACCACAGTAGAGTTAATCTTACATATTTTAATTTAAGCATTTAAAAACATGGGCTTTACCAGGTTGCCAAACACAAAAGTCTTAATCTTCAAAGAAACAACATCCCACATGCATTCTCTGACCATAATGTAATTAAATTAGAAAACAGCAAAAGATGTAGTTTAGGAAACTTACAAGTACATGATCAATAATTGGTAGGCAATGAGAAAATCATGGCAACAGCAAAAAAAAAAAAAAAAAAAAATTAGAACTGAACAATGAAAGTCCTTCACAGTAAAACATACTGGATGCAGCTACGATGTTTAGAAGTAGTGTGTTAGTCATTAATGCATTAAACAATCAAGAAAGACTGAAAATAAATGCATTGAGCTACTGAACTCCTGGGCTAGTTAGTAAAAGCAGAAACAGCCAAACCCTATCAAATGGTTTCTGAGATTAGAAATACAGGGAAAGTAACCCAACTCATTTTATCAGGTTAGAATATCCTTGATATAAAAAATAAGGACACTATGAAAACAAAATAATAGCTCAATCTCATTAATATACAACACCTTTAAGTATTCACTAGTTCTATAGTATATAGAAAAATCCATTGAAAACAAGTAATGCTAGGATGGTTTAACACCAGAAAAATCTGTCAATAACACCATATTTATCAGATTAAAGGTAAAAAATTCTATGAACATATCAATAGATGTAATATATATAGACAAAACATTCAGTAAAGTCTAACACTAATGCATGACTTTTTGTTTTTTACTTTTTGTTTTTTACAGACTAGAAACATTTTTCTTAATGAAAAAAAGTTGTGAAGAAAGTCTACAGCAAACTTCAAACTGACAAAATATAGGATACATTCCCATACAAGACAGGAACTATGTCTAGTAAAAACCCAAGGCTGAGCAAGGAAATGGTATGTTTCAAGACCAAGAGAAAGACTTGATCTAAAGGCCCAAATGGCAGCTTTGCCCCAAGGGAGGTAAAAACTCAGCCAGGCTTCTCCAAGTTTCTTTACAATTCATGGCAAACTGTGGTGGGAAATGTTTATTATGTATTATTAAGTGGAAAAAACACAGAATAATATCTATGCCCTGATTACAGTTATGTTAACCTTCCTTTCTTCCTTTCTTTTTGTTGTTTTTTTGTTTTAATATATGGATGAGGACTAGAAACAGGCATGGAAAAATGAAAACAGGTGACAAATTGTGGAAATATCAGTGCATTTCTCCCCCTTGTTAACATCAGTGCAACAAATTGTTTTAAAAGCAAGCCATGACAAAATATTTTTAGGTGTGTTGATTTCTATCTTAAATGCACCTGCTTATAGCAATCTGTTGTAACCTAAAATTCCTTAATTGATGTTATTACTAACTGTCACAAAGTGATTTGGGAAACGGGAATAGAAAGAAAGAAGAGGGCAGGAACAGTGTATCATTTACTCTGATAAAAGCTAGGAGAAGAGATTACCTCCTCTAACTTGCTGAATTCTTTACGCAATTCTTCTTTTAGGCCAGAGCCGTCTTCGTTATTTTGTCTTCTAATGAAGCTTGTTACCAAAGGGGGAACCTAGACAGAGTAATTTCTTACTGTCAGTGTGAGGCTAACTGTACCGGCCCCCTCACTGAACCCTCAGAGTCCCAGTTCAGGGTGTTTGAGAAACTTGAAAGGTGCACCCATTCCTGTGTTCACAGAGGTCAGGTATCAATCTTAGAAACAATTTTGCGGTGAAAGGTGCTGTTTGCTCAGGATTTTATAAGTTGCAAATAGTAGAACCCACTTTGGCGAGTTTGAGCCAAAAATACCTTTTAAAAAGTATTGAGTGGCCCATTGAATTATTGAGAGGCTGAAAAAAAAAAAAAAAAAGGCTGAGAACTAAGCTGGAACATTCCAAAATCATGCTCCGAGCTGACCTCATGGGAAGCACCCACTGCTGCCAGTGAGCTGAGCACTAGGTGCTGCGGTTTGTACCTTTGCCAGAAGTGGGACTCAGAGGTAACTAAAGCCCGGAATTTAATCTTGCAACCGCCACTGCTCCCGAAAGCCTGGGGCTCTGCGCCACCCTCCCACCCCCTCCCCTGCCACTCCCACCAGCAGAATCAGTGCCCTGCCCCAAGCCTGTCTCCCCACATTGCTCGTTTCTCATCTTTTTTTACCTTTAAAAAAAATTTTTTTTTAATGTTTATTTTTGAGAGAGAGCCAGAGATAGAGGCAGAGACGGAGACACAGAATCCAAAGCAGGCTCCAGGCCCTGAGCTCTCAGCACAGAGCCTGTTGGGGGGCTCGAACTCCTGAACTGTGAGATCATGACCTGAGCCCAAGTTGGAGGCTTACCTGACTGCGCCCCCCCACCATGCCTTTTTTAAAAATATGGAACGCTCTGCAAATTTGCATGTCATCCTGGTGCAGGGGATGGATGGTTCCAATTTTCATACATGCGCTGCTGAAGCAAGCGCCACATGGCTCATTTCTGAGCCCAGCTCCACCATGTGTGTTTCTGACAGGAAGAGCCTAGGTCCCAGGCATTGGCCCCAGCTGCAAAGGGAGCTGGGGAAGAGAATTTTTCTGCTTTCCACCTCGGGGAGGACATGAGAAGGGTGTTCGAAGGGGCTGACTACCTGAAGACTCACAGGCGTAGTGCCAGATGCTGTAGGGCTCCTGCTGGAGGCATTTGTGTGTTTTCTCACTGCAAGAGCTTGAAGTCCACTCGTCTCAGTTTATCAACAGGTGCTTGTAAAAATCCAGGAGAATGTCCTGATATCCTGTCCCTATCGGTACAGCTTGCCCTCTTTGGAACTGAAAGTTTGCTGGCAGCACTTCTGCACGCAGTTCCATCTGGGCATGCCTGCTTTATCTATCCCTGCCTTGCCTTAAATGTCTGCTCCATATGGTTTCCTGTATATCAAGATATCAAGTCCCTTTGCAATGCTCTTAATTTCTGCTTCCTTAAAAAATGTATTTTTTACATGCCTTTGGTTTGTTAAGCCTCCAATTATATAAACACACACACACACACACATATATATATATACACACACACACATTTATACACACACACACATCTCTAAAGCTTCAACACCTTTACTGTTAATCTCTGTGTCTCAGTTTCAAGTTCTCAAGAAAGAAGATGATTGGCTGCAGGTACAGGTGGGGGCATTTCTGGTTTGCTGAGAGCTGTGGCCAGGAGGGAGGGGGCATATGGTACCTAAGGCCACCTTTTCCCTGAATGTGAGCTGGGAAGTAATGGTGAACATCTCCAGCTTTTAGCTTATTTTCTTTCGAGACAATACAATGAATCTTTTTTTTTTTCTTTTAAGTAATCTCTACACCCAACATGGCGCTTGAACTCACAACCCTGAGGTCGAGTCTCATGCTCTACCAACTGAGCCAGTCAGATGCCTCTACAATGAATCTCGTTACTTTTTTTTTTTTTTTGAATTCTCCAACACCTTTCTTCTAATTGCCATGTTCCCTGTCTATCACTTTTGACAGCAGGTATCTGCTATTTCCCTCTCCTTCTGCTAAGCCAGACAACTCCCTCTTCCTTCCCCATTGGCTTCCCTTTGCAATGTCTCCTTACATAATACATTCTCTCTGTAAGTTCCACCTTCTAGGTATTTCTTTAACCATTTAAAGAAGACAAGATATGCCAACATATATTCTGATAAATAACAGGGGTATAGAGATAACTTGACATAGCTATACCTGTTGTCTACTATTGGGCATTTCTTTGTTAATATCAATTGTTTGAACTATCTACAACCTTGATGCTGATTAAAATAGTTCTTCTACAAGAATGTCATTTACTCAGCTAAGAACTACTGCCAACACACAGTAGATGCCCGCTGCTAGACACTGTGGCTAGAACCACAAGAGCTAACACAGTATTTACCATGTGTCAGACTCTGCTCTAGGTGTTTTATATAAACTGATTTTTATCTGCAAGAAAGGAGCAGTTATTGGGGCGCCTGGGTGGCGCAGTCGGTTGAGCGTCCGACTTCAGCCAGGTCATGATCTCGCGGGTCCGTGAGTTCGAGCCCCGCGTCAGGCTCTGGGCTGATGGCTCGGAGCCTGGAGCCTGTTTCCGATTCTGTGTCTCCCTCTCTCTCTGCCCCTCCCCCGTTCATGCTCTGTCTCTCTCTGTCCCAAAAATAAATAAAAAACGTTGAAAAAAAAATTAAAAAAAAAAAAGGAGCAGTTATTATACTCCTTTTACAAGCGATGAGCTGAGGCACAGAAGTAAATGAGTAACTTTCTCAGAGTCACACAACTAGGAAGAGGCAGAGTTGGTCACAGACCTAGGCAGTGAGCCAACAGTGATGGGAACATGGCTTCACCTTCAAGGAGCTCACAGCCCTGGTGCAACACACAGGCAAGAAGGCAGGCAGTCACTGGCCCAGAGAAGTTAGCACATGTGGGAACACAGCTGGGCACTAAGCCAGCGCGGACAAGCTTCTGGAAGGCAGCAGAACCTGAGCAGATACATGAACGAGAACTTGGAGATAACCAGGCAAAGTGAGAAGGGGGAAGATTTAAGGAGGAGGTGGCAAGTCTGGGAAAGCTAAATATTCAGCGGCTGGAATACAGTGTCCAAAGAGTAAGGAGGGCTAACATTGGAGAGGCAAACAGGAACTGGATGGTGAAAGGACTTGCAGGACATGTCAGAGCAGATAAGAGCACTGCTTTCTTTTCCTTTCCCACACTCCTGAGTCATAAATGACAACACCGATTTAGCTTAAACAACAAAGTTTGTTCAAATAAGAGCTGAGATTTCTTATACACACACACCTTAGAAAATAACTCAAAGACCATCTTTTGGCAAGCTTTCTCATAGGGGTCATCTGGCAACAGCTTCTTCCCTGGATATGCTTCATCCAGGTACTCACAAGTAATGGCAGATTCATAGATCAGTTGACCCTGACTGTTTTCCAGAACTGGCACCAGACCAAAGGGATTCTTCGTAAAGAACCACTCAGGCTTATTTTTCAGGTTGATGTTGATGATTTCATGCCTGAAAGACACACAAAAGACAATCAAGAGAGTGGAACTTTTTCTTTCTTTCTTTCTTTTTTTTTTTTTTTTTGGTACTTCTGAGTAGATCCTTACCAGCCCTACCATCCACTTAGCTGATTGGACCCCAAATTTAGGAATCAAATCAGTCTTGATTCCTTCTCCCTTGCTCCCTCTGCCTCCAGTCAAATAAATGGATGGATCATCAAGACCTGTCGGCTAGACCTCAAAATCATATCCACTTTTCAGCTATACTGCTACCATCTGGTCCAAAACATCATCTGCCAGCTGGACCACTATAGTAGTCTCCCACTGGCCACTGCTTCCACTGTGCCCTCCCTACAGTCCATTTTCCACACACAAGTAAATTGAATCAGGCCACCCTCCTGCTTGCAACCCCTTGATTGCTCCTCATTGCAATGAGCATAAACTCTAAGCCCCTCTGTGGCATGTGATCTGGCCTGTTCTTACTTGTCACACCTGTTTCCTATAACTTTCCCTCTGGTCATTACAATCTGGGCACACTGGCCTTTTTTATATTCCCTGAATTTGCCAAACATATTTTCACCTTAGAACATTAACATTTATTGTTCCTCTGCCTTCTCTGCCTGTCTTCTCAGGTCAAACACCATTCCAAGAGGCCCTCCCTGACCACCCTCTCTGAAGCTGCTGAGAGCCTCTATTAACATGATCATCTTGTTTTCCTGATGACACGTATCTGAAATTACTTTGCTCACTTATTTACCTGTTTATTATGTCACCTCCCTAGAATGTAAGCTCCTTGAAAGCGGGGATTTTGTGTATCTAATTCATATTAATAAACAAACATGTAAGTGAGTAAAATTTTAAACAGATTTAAATGCTGTGAAAATAAAAGTGGTTTCAGATAGGGTACTCAGTAAATATTTATTGAATGAATGAATAAGTGGAAAATGCTTCAAGATTGTCAATAAGATAATCCACTTTGGGGTATAAGGTATCATTGCAAATTATAGGAGGTACATAATTGAATTGTATCCATTACCTACTATAAGAGAATCAACATGATAAAATTCAATTCCTCTTGCTAAATTGAGTAGAAAGGTCCTCATTTTTAAAAAAATGTTAAGGAATGCAAAAAATCCACCCACAAAACCAAGTTTCAGATTAAATGTCCATGCATTATTGGTTTTTTTGTTTGTTTGTTTGTTTTTAAATGTTACGTGAGTAAGCTACGCTAAGCAAACCCAAAAGGAGGAAAACAAATGAAATCCAAGCTATATTCAGACTGTAATTAGATCTAACTTGTTTCTTGCCTGAGAGATTGTAGAGGAAATAAAAGAAAGGAAAGCTTCATATAATTGTTAAATCTGAGTAATCATTCAACAGAACAGGTTAGTTACTCAAAAATAATAACACACCAACACCTTTTGTTTCCTACTTCCCCATCCACCTCAGAAGTTAGAATAGTATTTAGTTTGAGGATTTAAATATGTAATCCCCCATGGAAACAGAAATGGCTACAATGAACCCTAGCATTTGTGTATCAAGAGGTTTGTGTGCGGACAGATTACTGGAACTCAGATACAAGCCATGGAAAGAAATACAAGGCCAGCTCCCTGCCAAGGAATTATCAACACTTCTGAAATTTTTATACCATGAAACAAAAGTTGTTTTATACCAACAACAACAACAACAAAATGGGTTTTTTTTTTTGTGATAAAGAACACACTTAGAACACACTTGGATTTGTCAACCTGACATTATGAGCTAACAAGTCAACACACCTGCCACGAGTTGGAAGATGCACTTTTTAGAGAAAACCACGCTTTGTCAGGTTATACCATGTGAAAATGTAGCACCTGTCCAATAAAAGTCTTCTGGGTGTGAAACTGAAAACTGATTCAGAATGTAGAAGACCTCTGTTGTTTCCTGTTACCATTCTTCACCCCCATACACACACTATTTGGGTAAAATCAGTCCAGTTTTCCTTTGGAAAACTGTCCCAGTAAATAAGGTAGGTTGTTTTCAACCTAGTGTTCCAGCGGGGCACATTAACCAGGATTTTATGCCTCCCAAGCCAGCTGTGCTTGCTCCTATCCTTTTATTTTTATTTTTAATGTTTATTAATTTTTGAGAGACAGAGACAGAGTGTGAGTGGGGAGGGGCAGAGAGAGAGAGGGAGACACAGGATCCAAAACAGGATCCAGGCACAGAGCCTGATGCGGGAATTGAACTCACTGACTGCGAATCATGACCAGAGCTGAAGTCAGACACTTGACCGACTGAGCCACCCAGGAGCCCCTATACTTTCCAATTACATAAGCATAAGATACATCTTTTTTCAATCCAATTTGAATAAGATTAGGATAAAATACAAAGTTTGGGATAGATGTTATTGAATGTTGAGCATTTTGCTATGTGTTCAGAATCAATTTCATCCAAATAAGATGCAAATTTTAGTGAAGTGATGGCTAATTCAAAAATATTTTTGGGGCGCCTGGGTGGCTCAGTTGGTTAGGCATCCCACTTCAGCTCAGGTCATGATCTCACCATTTGTCAGTTCAAGCCCCACATCGGGCTCTGTGCTGACAGCTCAGAGCCTGGAGCCTGCTTCAGATTCTGTGTCTCCCTCTCTCTCTGCCCCTCCCCTGCTCACACACTGTCTGTCTCTCTCAAAAATAAACATTAAAGAAACAATTAAAAGAAGAAACTTTTTTCCTTCAGAAAAAGAATGCATCTTACATTCTTTTAGGTAAAATTATTGTCTGCCTAATTCTCCCCCTAGAAAACTAAAATTAGTTTATAAACCTTAAGCACATGGATGGAAAATTTCTTAAGAATGGGGGCTATGTTTTAAACTTCCACACCACAGGTATCTAATGTCTGCTCAACAAATTCCAAAGATCATTGGAAGGGAGGGGATTCCAATGGATATTTGGTATCAGGAGCCAACTGACTATCGCATACTCTCTATGCATAACCCATTGGTCAAAAAAACCATGCTAATTTCAAAGAGGCTTTGCAAAAGACTAAATTTTTAGGCATAGACACTTTGACTCAACCAACAACCCAACCTATAAGAATATGTCCAGTACTGGGGCGCCTGGGTGGCGCAGTCGGTTAAGCGTCGGACTTCAGCCAGGTCACGATCTCGCGGTCCGTGAGTTCGAGCCCCGCGTCGGGCTCTGGGCTGACGGCTCGGAGCCTGGAGCCTGTTTCCGATTCTGTGTCTCCCTCTCTCTCTGCCCCTCCCCCGTTCATGCTCTGTCTCTCTCTGTCCCAAAAATAAATAAAAAACGTTGAAAAAAAAAATTAAAAAAAAAAAATATGTCCAGTACAATTAACTCAGCACTCTGCCAGGACGGTCAAGGCCTGGACTCTGTCCTGGGGTAAATTACCAACTATTAGGGAAGGGACTATATACTCAGAATAACAGCAAACAGTATTAGATATCAGACATGAATGTAGAAGTGGGGTGAAAGCAAAAGGGCAGTGGACCAAGAATCAGGGATCTACCAGACCCAAAAGCGCTGCTGTCAAGTGATCTCCCGTATCACCAGCTTTACCAGAGCCTCAGCTTTTCTAATCCATAAAGTGGTTAGGTTGATCTAAATGGGGAGTCCTAGACTGGTGTAATCTGTGGCATTCCCCCTACCTCTCACCCTGGGAAGTGGGTTCATAATTTGCTCTGTCCCCCCAAAAGTCTGAGAATAGTTTATTTTGCAGGAAAGGAAGCCCTGGGGCCCAATCCGAGGTTCCCCCCCGGCCGCCCCGCAGCAGCTGGTTCCCGGGCGGCTGGGGGAACGGCCCCTGCCTGGGTCCTCACCCAATTCCCTTGGCCTTCAGGACCAGGAGCGTCCTCTGGGCGAACGGGCAGAACCTCATGCTGTAGACGCGGATCAGGCCCTGGGGGACCGGCCCCGGGGGCGCGCTTCCTGCGGGGGAGACGCGGCAGTGGTCACGGCCCCGAGAGCGGCCGGGACTCCCATCCTCCCGCCACCCCCGGGCCAGGCCGCGGAGAGGTCCCGCGCGCTGCGGCCCCGGCCCGATCCCCCCGTGTGGGGGACCCCCCGGGTGGCTCCGGAACAGCCACACCGGACACGCGGCAGGGGGTGGCCGAGATTCCCCCCTCCTCCCGCGGCCGGCCGGCCTCACCCTTCGCTAGGCTCCTGGCTGACCCTCCGGACATCGCGGCGCAGGGCAGGCCCAGCTCGCGACCCAGGGTGTGCAGGCGGTTCAGGAAGTACGTCGCCCCTCCCTCGGTCCTTGCTCCCTTCTCTTCTCCTCTCAGAAGTGCCTGCCGGGGGCGGCCGCCAGCTGGGCGGGGGCTGTGCTCTCCGGGCCCCGCGTGGCCCCGGGCGCTTAATGAAAGCGGGCTTGAGGCGTCCAGAATCCCCTTCCCACTCTCTGCAAGCGGGAACGCGCCGCCCCTGCGGCCAAGAGCCTGCAGGGAAATGGCAGCCGGAGACCCACCCAACGCGCCCACCTAGGCCTGGCCTTCCCGGTTTTGCAGAGCTAGCGCTAAAACACCGCAGCTGCTGGTCGTGCCCGAGTGTACTCGCTGGCCAAGAGAGGTACCCACGTCCAGAGCCACAGAAGAAGCTGGACACCCTCAGAGACATCCCCCCATCCAGAAGGATGGTGGTCTCCAGGCCGGCCTCCACGTATGTCCACGCCTAACCCTGACCTGACCTCCCACACCCCACACCTGGGCGAGGAGGCGCACCCGCTGCTCTCAGGTGACATGTGTCTGGGTGCAGATCCCCTTCTGTCCCCAAACTCCCCTGACTTGAGGGCTTGTGGGCCCCAGCCTCGAGCTTGCTCACAGTTCTGGGATGTATTCTGTAAAGATACCTGTCCACTGCCGGTGTCAGGTCGCCCAGCCGTCTGTGCAGCCTTTTCCTTTCCTTGTCGGTACTTAATACAACTACTATTGCATAGCTTAATATGGCTACTGGGAGGGCCATTGTTCTTACTGTCACCTGTAGGACACATCCTTTTAATTTTAACCCAAAGGGAACAGCACAAATGTGGATAATACTAACCTCAGAATGCTGGTGCTGCTTTAAAAAACCTATTAAAGGTTTGGATTTTTTTTTAAGTTTATTTATTTTGAGAGTGAGAGGGATAAGCTGGGGAGGGGCAGAGAGAGGAAGGGAGAGAGAGAATCCCAAGCAGGCTCAGCACAGAGCCTTTCGTAGGCTCCATCCCTCCAAAGGGGCCATCAGAAAGGTGAGAACATGACCTGAGCTGAAATCAAGAGTCGGATGCTTAAAGACTGAGCCACCCAGGCGCCGCAAACGTTTGGATTTTGAAGCTGAGTAGAGGCACAGGCTCAGAGTCCCGCAAGTGAGCTGCGTAAATTTAGACTTGTAGATCTATGACAAATGTCTGTCTAGAGCCACTGCTGAAAGTCCCTTAAAGAGGCAGAAAAGCAGAGGCTCCAGGGCACATGGTACAGACTCTAGAAAGGGGTCAGTGTTTTGTTTGTCTGCCTAGATTTGCAAGCTGGTAATTCCTGTGCCATTTATTTGCTCCAGGCCTTGGTGTCTGCTTTTATTTTGATTAGCTCTATTATGGGAGAGGCAGAGAGTGAGGTGATAAGCACACCAATCTTGCAGCCTTTCCTGCCTGGGTTTGATGCCCACTCCACCCCTTTATTAGTTTTCAAGGGTTAGGTTATCAAAGTACCACGGACTACATGGCTTAAACCACAGAAGTTTAGGGCCGCCTGGGTGGCTCAGTCAGCTAAGCCGCCAACTTCAGCTCAGGTCATGATCTCACGGTGCGTGAATTCTGTGCTGACAGTGCAGAGCCTGGAGCCCGCTTCCCGTTCTGTGTCTCCCTCTCTCTCTCTCTGCCCCTCCCCTGCTCTCTCTTTCTCTCTCAAAAATAAATAAACATTTAAAAAAAATTTTTTTAAGGAAGTTTATTTTCACAGTTCTGGAGGCCAGAAGTCTGAGATCAAAATGTCAGCTGACTTGGTTCCTTCTGAAGACTATAAGGGAGAATCTATTTCATGCCTCTCCTCTAGCTTCCGGATGGTTTTGCTGGCAATTTTTGGTATCCTTGGCTTGTAGAAGCATCTGTTCCATCTCTGCCTTCACCTTCCCATGGCCTCCTCCTTGTGTGCATATCTGTGTCCAAATTTCCCCTCTTTATAAGGACACTAGTCATACTGGATTAGGGTACCCTACTCTAATATGGCCTCATCTTAATTGAACTAATTACAGCTGTAATGGACCTATTTCCAAATAAAGTCATATTCTGAGGTACTGGGGGGTGAGGTTTCAACATATGGATTTATGAATTAATAATTCAATATATGAATTTCTTATAAAACTCTATAATAACCCCTTATTAAACTGTGTGAATGTAGGCAAGATCCCTTTGTGTTTTAGTTCCCTCATCCGTAAAATGCAGTGGTGACAACTTCTTGCCTCCCTTATAGAGTTTGAAGAAGTATTACATTAGTAAATATATAGAAAACACTTAGACGAGTTCTTGGCACAGAATAAACGTTAAATAAATGCTTATTATTACAGATACTAAATGAAAAAAATTAAGGCACATTTTGTACTAACACAGGGGTCTTGCTTAGCTCTTTTTTTAGAAAACTAACTTTTTAGAAGGTCTTTTAGCACATTTATGATATAATGCAAATTAACCTTGTACATTTAAGTCTCTGATTGGCCAACCTAAAAACTTCATGACTAGTGTAACATTTTGTTGTAATGATTTGAAAGATCCAATTCAACAATAAAGTAAAAGGTTAATTGCTCAAAAGAAGAAATTGAAAAAAACATATATTGTCCCAGGAAACTACTGTACTGCTGTGCATTATAGTGGTTCCTCTCCAGGCCCTCTGTGATTGTGTTCATAATGTGACCATCTGGATACCCACTGCTGTTAGCCACAGGTGAAGGGCACAGTATTTCACATTTTTGCAGTTGTGATTGTCAGTAATTAACCTGAGGGGGCTAACTCAAACTGATTCTGCTGGTTAAAGGTCAAGAGTTGGAGGTTCCAGTGATAAGAAACAGTGTTTTGCCTTCTAAGTACCACCATATACACTCACTCACCATAACTCACAAGTGACTTACGGACCATATACACTCACTTGATACAACATTCTTTTGTGACTTGTCAGGAATGTAATTTGAATAATATTATACTTTTTAGAACACGATCAATTAAAATTAATAAGGTATTTTTATAGAGTAAGTTAGGAATATTGAAGTCACATGAAGTGTTTCACTCGTTATTATTTTAATTAATTATATTTAAAATCTCTTGAAAAATTAGGGGCCCTTATCTTCTTACAGAATTAACATTCTGTGACAGTCTATGGCAGCCTTCAACAAAGAGATTCCATGGAAAAATACCAGTGGAATGAGAATGAAAGAATTAGTAAGGCCCAGAATGAGGTCAAGTGAAAAAACAAAAAAATCATTATAATCCTTACAATAAGAAGCCATACAGGAATAAATGGCCCATAAAGAAAGGAGCTTGAATAGCAAAAAAACAAAAAAACAAAAACAAAAATGAAAAACGGGGCGTGAGGGGGGGAACAGAGACAGAGGGATAGTAAAAGTGTACCCTGAGTACAATGGATAAATAATTTGTGGTGTATTCATATGTTCATGTAATGGCCAACTATCCAACAATGAAAACTAATAAACTACAGCTACAACTATTAACATGAATGCATCTCGAAAACATAAGACTGGGTCACAAAAGCAAGTCACAAAATAATATACGTGGCATGACTAATATATTAACTTTAAAAACATGCAAAATGACACAGCATGTCAGTTATGGCACATGCATATGTGGTAAAATTGAGAAGCAAGCAACAATAATAAACAGAATTCAGGTGAGTGAATACCGCTGGATCGAGGAAGAGAAAGAAAAAGAGAAGGCACGTGACACGGTGCGGTGCTTGCAGGGCCTGGTTATATTCTGTTTCTTACGCTGGAAGGTGGCTTCTGGACAATGGAACTGAGGTAGGAAACAATGAGTTGAGAAGAAATGAGATGAAGACTGTCTTCATTTGAAAACCTTTCTATGTAATCTGAGTTATTACTCTATGCTATATATCAAAAAAAAATTTTTTTAAGAAACTGATTTTAGGGAAGAGGGAAGAGGATGGACCTAAGATGGCGGCGCCCACGTGCGCCAGGAGGAGCTACTCTTGTCGTGGAACAGAGCGGTGTGGGGGCGCTTGCGAGGCCAACTCCACACTTTCCGGGGACACCTACCGGCCTGTGGGGCCGAGGCCGCGGCCGCGGCCTACGGCAGGTGCGTGCAGGCGTCCACAGCCCCGGGAGGCCGCCTGACTAAGGACCTCTGCGCGCGCAGGAGTTCAAGGCCCTGCGGAAAAGCTTCGCTGACCCGGCCCAGAAGGGGAGGCTTTCGGGGTGGAAGAGCCAGCCCTGCACTTCCGTTTGCTGTGGACTGCCACAAGGGCAAAGGTCTAAAACATCTAAAGCTTTTAGAGCTAAAAGGACTGCAGACTTTTCTGGGCAAGTCGTGGGCAGAGGGGGATTTGGTTTTCCTGCATCCTGTGTGTAAGGTTTCTGATTAGAGTAAGAGGCAGTGAAGAGACAATACTGACCATGGCTGATCAAAAAATGAAAAAGAAACTGATTTTTAAAAGGACAGGTAAAAAATAAGAGCAAAACACAAACCTAACGACTTTTTTTTTTTTTTTTTTTTAATGTTTATTCTTGAGAGACAAAGGGCGTGAACAGGGAAAGGGCAGAGAGAGAGGGAGACAGTCTCAGAAGCGGGCCCTGTGTTGAGAGCAGAGAGCCCTATGTGGGGCTGGAACTCACCAATTGCAAGATCATGACCTGGCCGGAAGTTGGCTGCTTAACCCACTGAACCACCGAGGTGCCCCCCAACCTAACTACTCTTAAAAGGGACTGTAGGGGAGAAAATTTTGCCACCCCAAAATGTGTTTCTTTGGCATATGGCTTATGTTAGGCTGATTATTTATAAGAAACAGAAGGCTCAGGAAGAACCTTTGACCTTCTCCCTGAATACCTGAAAGAATTTGCATGAAAGACCTGTTCCAAGAAGGGAGCTATTATCATAAATAACAGCCTAAGATGAACTAGGTGTGGTAGACAGGAAGAAACACAGCAAAGTTTGTTTTTAAAATTCCTCTCTGTGTCTCATTCTTTTTGTATGGCCCCACAAACATTTGTTTAGGAAGCATTTGCTTGTTTTCATCTTGTTTTGTGGAAATTGTCTCCTCCAGAGCCCCAGATCCCTACCCCCCTTCTTCTCAGTTCAAGATGAGGTATATACCTAATTTTGCCTATTTTTGGAATCTTTCATGTTTGTGTGGATTCCCCAAACATACATAATTAAATTTGATTTTCTCCTATTAATCTTTCCCATGTCAATCTAATTCTTAGACCAGCCAAAAGAATCTAGAAGGATAGAGAAAAATTTTTCCTCCCCAAAAGCATGAAGTAGTTATATATATACTGATGCAGAAATATGTTCAAGGTATACTGTTAAATGGAAATGTAAAATAGCATATAGGATATAATTCCCTCTGGTGAATGCATACTGCCTGCCAGGTGTCTGCTAAATGTTCTACATGAAAAAGTTTTAATTAAACTTTAAATAAAAGTTAAATTAAATAAATAAAATTAAATAAATAAAAATTAAATAAGAATTAAATAAATTAATTAAATTTAATTAAAATTTAAATTAAATAAAAATTAATAAAATAAATAAAGAATTAAATAAAAATTAAATAAGAAATACTGTTAATATTACCATCTCATGGATGAGGAAACTCAGGGACAGAAATTAAGTGGCTTTCCAACAGCAACATACTTCTGAATGGTGGAATGGGTCTTTAAATTATGAACTGACATCACAGTCTGATCTCTTAACTACTGCCATATTTCATTAATTCTAAGCTGTACATTTCTCCACTTTTGAACACTTCTGAAAATTGGGCTATATCTTAAAATCACTATAGGCTTGGTGCAATCCTGACATGAATGTTATTTCTTGTGCTTGAACTTTGCAGGGTGGATGCCAATGGCTTGAAAGAAAATCCCAGAGATAATAAGAGGGCACTCTTTTTCCATTATTAAATGAAATGCTCTTATTGGCACAGAGGACAATGCAGGGGGTGGGGAGTGGCAGGTGAGGTAGTGGTAAATGAATACCTATGACTCTGACTTGAGAAATTGTTCAAAATAGCTGGGTTATAAAAGTGAACAAGTTGTAGGAAAACCTTAAATCACATCATTTATATTTTCTTTTTTTTTTTAATGTTTATTTATTTTTGAGAGAGAGAGAGAGAGAGATTGAAAATGAGTGGGGGAGGGGCAGAGACAGAGGGAGACACAGAATCTGAAACAGGCTCCAGGCTCAGAGCTGTCAGCACAGAGCCCAACTCAGGCCTCTAACTCACTCACTGTGAGATAGTGACCTGAGCTGAAGTGAGATGCTTAGCCAACTGAGCCACCCAGGTGCGCCTATATTTTCTTGTTTATACTTACACAAGAGAGTAATATAGGATAAGAACCTATTTCTTTTTTCTATGTTTATTTATTTTGAGAGAGAGCAGGGAAGAGGGACAGAGAGAGAGAGAATCCCAAGCAGACTCTGCGCTGTCAGTGCAAAGCCCAACTCAGGGCTTGATCTCAGGAACCTCGAGATCATGACCTGAGCTGAAGAGCTGGATGATTAACTCACTGAGCCACCCAGGCGCTCCAGGATAAAAATCTATTTCTAGGTAAGTTTCAGTTCTTTTATGATAAAAATCTAAATTTTAAAGAGCACTTTCAGTAAATATAAAATAAAAATTCTGAGTGATGAGAAAGGATTCTTTTGTGATTTTTTGGTAGATTTTACCCCTTAATAATTTTATCTGAAATTTGATGAAATTCAGTATGTCTTGCTCACAGTTACCTCTAATGTACTTACTGACTTTTTTTAAGTCATTTTTAAATCACATTTTTAAAGTGATCAAACACACACACACACACACACACACACACACACACACACACCCCTGAGACTTTATTTACCCTACCCTGTGGGATGCTTTGTGAGATTTTGTTTATGTTCTTTCAGTAACAAAAAGCTGTTGGACACAACTTAGTAAACAAATCATACAAATCACTAAGGTGTTACAACCTATAACTGCTCTAGAACACAAACGTGTTACCAATGCTAATGAACAATTCAAGGGAATTTGATAATCTTCTATCTTAGCCTTAACTCACCGTAGTAATCTATGCACTGCCTGCTTTCAGTGTGCTATAAATCACCTTCCTTCCCAGGCTCAGTAGCTGAGGGACTTGCAACTGACTTGCAACTATGTAACTATGTAACAGGACCATATGCCTATATTGTACATTTCATTTAAAGTCATTTTTATGTATATCATTTCATTTGATCCTCATAAATAATCCTGTGCAGGTAGGCAGGGGAAAATATCAGATTCGCTTTACAGATGATGCAGTTAAATTTCAGAATGTTTTGGTTTTTCCAGTATCACATACCTAGTAAGAAGCCAGATAGAATAAGAACATAAACTTTTAGGCTGGGGGCTCTTTTCTCTAAATCACATAGCCTCTGAGAGTATAATCTGAATTCAAATATGTATTTCCACCACTTCATCTTCACTTTCTCATTCTGGACTCAAGTTTTTGTCATAGAATACAATGAAGCGTCCAAGTCTAAACTTGTCATGCCAGATTTCTACCAGTAAAAACATATGGCCACAGAACATGTATTTTTTTTGAAAGCACTGTTTCTTTGCTTCTACTTTAAGGGATTATGAGCATGAAAGACCCTATGGGCAAAGGAAATGGAAGGGAAATAAGATGAAAGGATATAAAATGGAATGTACTGATGGATTTTACTGCTTTTAAGCTTTTACTTTTATGAGAAGGTACAATGGATAATTTAGTGTGGATGAACCTTGAAGCTTTTTAGGAGGACATCCAAACTCAAATTTTGAATATGTAATGATGGTAAACCTTTGCTCTTCAAAAACTTTGTACTTAATACTCCTTGAAAATGCTATTTTAAGTGATATTTATGGCACAAGGCGAATTGATTCATTTTTATCTACTAATGGCCCCTGGATTTCTATTTAAATGAAGTCCATGTTAGAGTCCATAGATATATGGATATATAGAGTCATAGATATATTTTCTTGTTTATACTTTCACAAGAGAGTAATATAAAATTTCATTTTTAATTAACATTCATTTCAGTGTTCTGCAAAATTGCCAGGGATCCAAGGCCCCAGGTGAGCCCAGAAGTCTTGCCCAGCCCATCTCAATGCCCTCCACAACCAGATACCTTCTGCAGGAGTAACTAACTTCCCGACTTTTTGTTAAACTGTACTGTTTTTGTCATCTAATAAATTCCACTGCTTCCCCCTTTCACCATCTCCCACAAAGCTTTCCTCCTACGCTATTTTATCTTTCACTACATAGTTTGTTAAACATCTGTAACATTGTACCATCCACAGATGCAGCAAGGAGTGCCCCTGCCAGGGACCCCACGCTTTAGAGAGCCCATGCCACCAACGTGCAGGATACAGCACTTCACATTCTCGCAGAACCATGGCAACCCTAAAGATCTACCATAGTGACTAGCCCTCTTCTCGCCCCGGGTTTCTCCATTGTTGCCCCAGGTCCTGTAAACCAGACTGCTTAACTGTTTTTGACCACTGTGAGGTTTCACTGTGAGGTATCACTACTGACTGACATCAGAGGGAGAAACTATTTAGGGAGTGTAGGGAAGATCTGAGTGGCAGAAATGCTTGGATATGAGAAAAGACAGATAATGTGTCTAGTCCTCTGCTGCTGAGAGTATGAATGCATTAGGCTGCTCTCATAATTAAGGACCCTTTCTCAGTAGAATCAAGTGACTATTTTCTTAATTCTCTTTGGGTTCCAATTTGTGCACCCAGGGGTTCTCATGAATTAGTGTGGTATTGGCATTAGTAACACATGAGACTGTGGAATGCGTTACAATATAATACAAACCTTATTATGCCTACGTTTATTTATGTACGTGGGACTAGATGAAACATGTTGGAGTCTGACACCAATTCTTCACTTTGACTAGATGGATACTGAACACTAGAATTACAATGTTTGATATAAAATATTTTAAGATTTAATTATGATAAAAAATGAAATAACAATTTTGCCTTCATTTTAAAATTCTGATTTGAATTTTTTTAATGTTTATTTATTCTTGAGAGAGAGCACGCGAGAAAGAGTACACGTGTGTGAGTTGGGAGGGGCAGAGAGAGAGGGAGACAGAGGAGCTTAAGCAGGCTGTGCTGTTAGCCCCATGTGGGGCTCAACTCATGAACCTGAGCTGAAGTCAGATGCTCAACTGACTAAGCCACCCAGTGCCCCCTGATTTGAATTTTTAATTTTCATTCCTGTAATTTGTATTTTGACTTTTAAATTTTATTTCATTTTTTAAAGTTTATTTATTTTGAGAGAGAGAGAGAGAGAGAGAGTGCTCGTGCGCTGGGGGAGGGGCAGAGGAGGTGGGAAGAGGGAATCCCAAGCAGGCTCTGCACCAATGAGGGGCTTGAACTCACAAACTACAAGATCATGACCTGAGCCAAAATCAAGAGTTGGACGGTTAACCAACTGAGCCACCTGGGCATTCCAACTTTTAAGTTTTAATAAATCATTTAAAAATACTTGGATAAATGGCTTACAGATGTCTTGCCTATATTCTTGCCTTGGAATTCAGGGTGGGCCTGATATAACAATCTCCCCTCTCCCCCTTAAACTAACTTTCTTAGTCACCTTCTTTAGAGCATTGTCTAACACTGTATTATTTACTACTTAATACAGTGTATTATTTACACTATTTAATAACTGTATTATTTACTTGGATGTTGATTACAAATCCTTTCCATGTTTCAACCAAATGTAGTTATTTCAGCATCAAGATCAAGGTAAGCAACTTGGGACATGAAATGTAATCATACAGCTATGTTTTACACACACTACAAAAATATTTGAAATGTGAAAATAAACCTGAATATGTTAGGTTAAATGCACAAAATAATAACATTTTTACTAATTGGCTCAGAATAACCATAAAAATGTAACCTGGTCCCATATTCTTTATTCTAAAACTTCTGAGAATTATGAAGGATTCCCTATTTTTCTTCTTCTTCCGGGAAAATGCTCAATTCAAGTTAAATGCCCAATTTGGTTTAAAATTTCAAGTCTTCACATATCTGGAAAGAAGGGTTCTTTCACATAATTAAATCCACCTGGGTTCAAATCCATTTAAGATTGTGATACTCTGTACAAAATTCTTGACTTTCCTGAGACTAAATTTCCATGTCTCTGCAATAGGGATAAAATAATACATGTTTCATAAATGTGTAGCAGACGCAGAGCAGTGGCATAAAAAGAGTGAGCTGTTCTCATTGCCGAGTGGAGAGGAAATCTGCGCAGAGCCATGCGTCCAAACTTGAGTTACATGCTTCAACTCTCTGAGCCCCAGTTTGCCCTGTACCATGGTTGTTGGGAGGGTCCAGATTTTATGAAGTTCTCTACAAAAAACAGGAGCTCAAGAAATTGTGGTTTGTTATCATCACTATTATAAAATGGGCCAATTACCAGAGAATAAGAAGCTACTTTCTCTTGCAAATTGTTATTCCTTTACCTTAAAAACATTAATTACTTACATTTCTTTTTACCCAGAGAAACAATGTTAATTTCTTGCTTTTTTGGCTTCTCATGTAAACATTGCTACCTTTCACAAAAAGCACATTTATTCATCTACTTAATGAAATGCGTTCCAGTATGCTGTGTAATTTTTTCCCATGTTTAAATGATCCTAGAAAACCGAGTTAGTGGGTGAAAACTTTAGTGAAAATTCATCTTTCAGATATCATGGAGTTTGACTGGGACCCAAGAGAAGCCAGGAATGAAACAATCTCTTAGTGGGAAACAAGTATTTGTTGTTGTTGTTCTGTGGCTGGTTGTGGACAAGTTTTGGTTTTATGGTTCAATGAACTTGAATTGACCACTGCTTTTTGGGGGCATTGAGCTGAGTTCTACAAAGGTATAAAGCCTAATGCTGAGGATGAGGCTTATTCTGTCCAGGACTAGTCTAAGGGTGATAGAGAGGAGATTTGCAAGGAGAAAAGGAGTTGAGAGGTGTGGGTTGTGCTTAGGTGGGTTGGATGCTTCCCCCAAATGGTGGAACATACTAGTTGTCACCTTAGGACGCTCAGGGCTGCTCCTTGGGGTCACTGATTAGAGAAAGAACTTGTTTCTAGAGAAAGATTTTGTTTCTACTGTTTGTAAATCTTTCAGAGTGAGCACTGGAACAGATTTTCCTGATTCACCCCTACCAGTCCATTTCCTGGGGATGATCTATATTTCCCGCTGCAGACTAAGAAAGGCCACTAATCTTCCTGTAACTGATATGATGTAAAGGTTAGGGCGTCTCTTCACGAATATCAACAACAGATATCACAGAAACCCAGCTGGAGACATTTTTTTTTAAATCTAAACTGCAGTCAGGGTTTCATGCAGTAAGATAGCTATAAAATGGGGTTTTCCAATTTGATTCCATTTCGTTTCTCTTTTGCTCTAGCACTGGGCAAGTTCAGGGTTTCCAGGGTCATGGCTGATGCCAGCCTGGTCAGTATCTCTTTTCCAGAGTACATACTTCCTGCCTCCCTTATATCTTCTACCTACCATTTATTTACCCAGTGGCAGGATTTGCCTCATCACATTCTTCTCTGGTGTTGGCTTTAAAATGCTCAGGTTGTGGTTAGGGGCGCCTGGGTGGCTCAGTCAGTTAAGAATCTGACTCTGGATTTTGGCTCAGGTCATGATCTCACAGTTAGTGAGTTTAAGCCCTGCATCCGACTCTTCACTGACTGTGTGCGGAGACTGCTTGGGATTCCCTCCCTCTCTCTCTCTCTCTCTCTCTGCCCCTCCTCCGATCACTTTCTCTGTCTCTCAAAATAAATAAACTTAAAAAAATAAATAAAATGCTCAGGTTGTGGTTAAAGGTATGTTCGGTGGGAGGGCTTAGTCAAAACACAAATACAAGCCAACTAGTGAGGAAGTGGCAGCAGAAACTGTCCAGGGTTTAGGAATTACCAGAGGGGAAAGCTTGACTTTTCTTTATGCCACTTCCCCCTGTGACTGAGAAATGTGGGATTTTGTCACCCAGTTCTGTGAGGTTCTTTAACACTAAGCACTGCATGTGTGTTGCCTTCCATTTCCGCAAAAAAAACAATCTTTAGAGCAGAAACACACGTCTCTGATTCTTCTTCACCCCCTCTCAGTGAAGGGTACCACTCTCTTTGACTATGATAATCAGAAATCCAAGATCATCCTTGATTCTTCCTTTTCTTTTACCACTCTTTATCAATCCAACACCAAATCCTATAGATTTTTACCTTCTAATTTTTAGACTGATCAGTGGTCTTTAACTAGGGGTGATTTTACTCCCCCCCCCCACTATAGACATTTGACAATGTCCATAAACATCTTTTTAAGTTTATTTATTTAGAGAGAGAGCGAGCAACAATGTGTACAAGAGGGGGAGGGGCAAAGAGAGAGAGAGAGAGAGAGAGAGAGCGAGAGAGAGAGAATCCCAAGCAGGCTCCACACTGTCAGCACACAGCCCAATGTGGGGCCCGAACTCACAAACTGTGAGATCATGACCTGAGTCGAAATCAACAGTCATATGCTAACCAACTGAGCCACCCAGGTGCCCTTAGACATTTTTGATTGTCCCAACTATGGAGGTGCTACTGGCAGAGGTGCTGCTAAACATCCTGCATGCAACTCCCCACCAACCCTCCAATGCCAATAGTGGTGAGCACGAAAATCCTGTTTTGCATCCCTTGCTGGGACCCTTAGGCTCCTAACATGTCTTCTATTTCTATTTTCCCTATTCTCCTAGTCAAGTGATAATCTTCCTGCAGTCAGAATCTTTTATAAACATAAATCTGATCATGTCATTCTCCTGCTTAAAGTTATTTAATGTGTTTGCATTGGCTTTTAGGAGAAAGAGCAGAATTCTCAACTTGGCTTTTACCTGGCCCTTGGTTCCTTCTCCAGCTTCATCTTCAGTATTTTCTTCTCATCTCCCTCTGCTCCAGGCACATTACTCTTCCCTGTTCATCCAATCTGCTGTCCTGTCCTAACAGTTTACAAAACTCTCTGCCCATCCTACTCCTGCCCCCCAACCTCCACCCCAGCCCCTAGCACCCAGCCCCCAGCAATGGCTCCTCATCCTTCAGCTCGCAGTGAAAATGGCGCATGCGCACTGAAATCATCTCTGCCCATTCAACTAGGTGAGGACCTCAACATAGGCGATCACAGTATCATGGTCCTTTTCTTCTTAATTCAACCTATAATTCCGTATCTGTGTAATGATGTGGATGTCTATCCTCATCTTCCTGGACTCCACCAATCTCTAAGTTCCAAGAAGGAAGAAATTTTATCTCTTGCTCATTTTTTTTTTCAAGTGACTAGCGCCATGCACGGGAGATACTCAGTAAATATTTTTGTACGAAATGAAGGCCAGAAGGTGGCAAGACAGGGAAGAAAGAACTAAGGAAGAGAAGGGGAGGCCAGTGAGGAGGAGACGAATAGAAAGGAAGAAAGGGAAAAAGGGTACGAGAGGGAAGGGAAGAAACAAGAACAAGATGTGGCCTTCCGATCAAGTTACTTCCTGGAGATGTCTGCCTCCTTGAGGTAGCGGAGGGTCCGTTTGAGAGTGTAATATAGTAATTAAAGGCTAGGAACTCTAAATTTAGACGATACCGATACCTGGTTTTAAGTCCTAGTTTGCAGTCTTAGGCAAGTTCTTTCTCGCATCACTTACACTTTGCTTATCTATAAAATGGGGCTGATGGGCGATTTGAAGAGTAAATGAAATAATGCCTGCATGGCGCTTGGAACGACGTCTGGCGTGGTCAGCACACAATATTAATTCTGCTATTGATATTTATTAATATTGTAATTATTTGCCCCGGGCAAGGGCCACTCAGCACTCACTCTTAAGGGCCCGCCCCACGCTTAGCTCGCCGCTCTCCCATATGCTGAGACGCGGCAGCACTTCACCAATCCGCTAGGTCCGAGAGGGAGCCGGCAGACAGGGCATAGCCAATGGGAGCAGGAGTTACAGTCTCCTGGATACGGTGGTAACAGCGGACGCTTTGCAGTCTGCGCCGCAGAGGACCTCAGAGTAACGAACGGCTGCAGACCCGAGTGGGCTCGGGCATTTTCTCCCCGGGGTCGGGCTGAGAGAAACCTGGCCCATGGCTCACGGCCGGGAGCGCGAGGAGAACGCCTACGCCTCCGTCGGCCCTTCCCTGTCCGTGAGGTGCGGCGTCCTCCGCCCAGCGACTGCCGGGTCTCTCGGAAACTTCCTTCTGACCCAGTCCCCTCCCTACCCTCTTCTTTCTCCCATTCTTTGGACCTCTCTCCTGGAAACTTTGAGCTCTTGTCCTTTACCCCCCAACGCCCTCCTGCAGACTCCCTCTCTGTGTGACTTCTTAGTGACCACATCTCCAGCTGTTTGCACCCCTTCGTTTTTCTGCGACCCTCCCCTTTCTCGCTTACCCACGATTGCTCTCTTCCACTCTTCATTTCTGCCTCCTCTTTCTGGCTCAGTATTCCGTTTTCTCCTGATTTTTCAAACATACCCACCACCCTACACACACTCCCATCCTTTCCTCGTCATCCTTGGGGATTTACCCTAAATTAGGACCGTCAGTCCCTTCCTTCTATCCACTAACTTTGGAGCTATTTGCATTTTTTAGTGGTCTTTGGAAAGCACAAACAGCTGCACAGATAGAAGGTGGTATTTCTTTTCTTCTACATTCTTGAGTGTTACCTGCACTCTGTTACTGTTTGATTCAGTATCCTGTATTCTCCAGTCATGTTGACTTAATTCCATTTATTTTCTGCATTCTATCCGTTTTTTTCCCATCTAAAATACAGCTGTACACACTTCATCTTGGTAAAGAAACAGTTTTCTACTTGACTCACAACCACAAAGTAGGCTGCCCTATTCAAAGTTGTTTTTTTTAAAGGTTGTTTAAAAAAAAAAAAGTTTCTTATTTTGAGAGAGCGTCTGCGCGAGCGAGCGAGCGCGCGAATGGGGGGAGGCAGAGAGAGGGAGATGGAGGGAAAGAATCCCAAGCAGGCTCCACACTGGTCTCACAGCCAGCATATGTCTTCTTTTATCTTAGAGATTGTTTTGGGCAGAAAGGAGGTAAAAATAGAATAGATGTGTTTCAAATATTTTGATGCCCTTTTGTTTGCTTTGTTTAAAAAAAGTATTTGAAACGGATTATATTGATGGTGATATATTTTTTTCCCAAAGATGGGTCCAAGGATTCCCTAAGCAGAATGTTCATTTTGTCAACGACAGCACCATTTGCTACCCTTGTGGGAATTTTGTAATATTTATTAATATTGAAACCAAGAAAAAGACTGTACTTCAGTGTATGAATGGAGTTGTGGGTGTTGTGGCAACTAATGTTCCTTATGAAGTTGTGGCTTTTTCCGACCGGAGGTTAAAACCTGTCATCTACATATACAACTTTCCTGGATTGACCAGAAGGACCAAATTAAAAGGTAAACTGCAAGACTCATAATCTGCCATAACTGAAGGATTTCTTTATGTGAGCAAACCTAGTTCTTACAAATGAAGGGTGTTTTGGGTTTGTCAGTTTGTTTTTTTTGTTTTTTGTTTTTATATCGCACATTTTAAAAGTAGGATCGGGCTGATCACAAAGAATTTAATCAGTGTACTGCAGCCTTGCTACTCAAAAGTCTGTGGTCTGTTTATCCTCAACATTGGCATCACCTAGGATACCTGTTATAAATACGGAAACTGCTCCCATCCCAGACTTACTGACTCAGAATCTGCATTTTAGTAAGATTCTCCAGGTGATTGATATGTACATTAAACTTGATAAGCACTGGGCTAGTAGACTATTACAGCACTAAATGCAGTTTGAAACCTTTTTCCAGAATACTTTTTTTTTCTTTTATGATGATTTATTGAAAATCCAGGTAAATTGAGGTCATACAAGTTCTAAAGTCTCTGAGCCTCTATTTCCTTAGGTGTGGGGATAATGGTAGTATCTACTGTTAAGGCTGTAGTGATAATAAATGTAATTATATGTATATTATGTATATATCCACATGACATATATGAATATCACACACACACATATATAATATGTCAGTCACTGTTACCCAACATTTACTATAATTAATTTATTCACAGATACATGTGACCCACAGTGGGCTGCTGCACATTTACTGGAGTTTCCATCTAATGATTCCCTCATTTAACACATCATGGATAGAAAGCCCAGGAGAGCTTGGGACTGGTCTTAGTTCTTTGGACTTACTGGTCAAATAAGTCTTTGGGTTAAGCCAGGGAATTTCACTATAATTGATAGCATTTTATTTGTGGGGAAATTTGTGTTCTGAACAGATTAAAACAACTTATAAAACATCGCTCATTCATACATTGGTAACTGTCTATATGGACTGTAACTACTCTTCATCTTAAAAATTTCCCCAGCTTTGTTATTTTGACTATAGCCCTGTCGAAGCAATTAAAAGTTAATTCAAACCAGCAGCCAACATTTATATTAAAAAATGAAACTCTAAAGGCATTCACAATAAAATTATGACTAAGTCATCAAGGATAGCTGTTGTTACCACAGTTATTTAATATCAGCCTGGAATTTCAAGCCAATGCAACAAAATATGAAACAAAAATTATAGCTATAGAAGAAGAGATTATGGGTAATGCAATGGTCTACTAGGACTAATAAAAGAATGCTCAGTAAGATGCTGGTTTCAAAATATTCACATAGCTAAGGTGATTTAAATACTTAGAACTGATTCAAGAAGAAATGTGAGTGACCTCAATGAAACCTACAAAAGTACCATTGATTTAAATTATTTAAGTATATAGAGACATATTCCTGAGTGGAAAGTCTTGTTATTATATAGTTCATAGAAAATAATTCCTAAGTTTATCATGTTTTAGACAGCAAGGAGTACCTAAATGAAATGATTCTGAAGTTCTTCCAGAACAACAAAAAGTAGAGATGGGAATAATTCGAAAGAGAATGATGGCATGATAGAGGGTCCTTTTAACATGATGCTATAGCGATTAAGAGTGTGATATTGGTGTAGGGATCACCACATCAGTGGAAGAGTTGAAGAGAGGGTAAAAGCTTAGAATATATAAAAGCTAAGTATATGATGAATGATACTCTGCATTCCTTCCCCCAAAATAGATAATATAAATTGTTCAGCAGTGATGCTAGGAAAACTATTTGAGGGGTACCTGGCTGGCTCAGTCAGTGGAGCATCCAACTCTTAATCTCAGGGTCTTGAGTTCATGCCCCATGTGGGGTGTAGAGATTACTTAAATAAATCAATAAATAAATCTTTAAAAATTTTAAACAAAACTATTTGAGCAAACATATCAAGTTTGATACTCATGTTATACTGAACATCAAAACATACATCAGATAAAAATAAGAGTTCAATATAAACAGCAAACCATTTGAAAAGTAGGAGAAAATATGGTAGAATATTGAAATGATTTGGATGGGGAAGAAATTTTCACACAAAGGAAATAGCTAAAAATAGAAAAATTGACCTATTATTGCATACAAATTTAAAATTTAAGAACATTCAAAACACCATGAAAAATTAAAAGGCAAATAATAAACTGTGGAAGATACTTGGAAGTAATATGATCAAGTATTTTTAGAGAGTTTATGAAACAATAAGAAAAAGACCCAAACATCCCATTAGAACAGTGGAAGAAGAAATTGCCCAAACCACAAAACTACAGATGACCAAAATATCAAAAAATATTCCATCTCAATATTCATTTTAAAAACTGGTATTTGAACTGAGATGAGGTTTTTCTCCTTATCAAGGTCACAATTTTTTTAAGCTGATAACCGCTAGGTGGAGCACAGTGAAATTGGTAGCACACTTTCTTGCTGAAGGTGGGAATAAGGTGGGAATAAGATTGATACAATCTTTCTGGGAAGTAAACATTACCGTATTTGACCCAGTTAAACTCAGTTGAAGAACTAGAATTCAATTTTAAGGAAATCAGAAATAGTCAAAGATGTGTATGCACAGGAGATAAAGGCACTATCATAATAGAAAAACATTGGAAACCACCTACATCCCCAGTAATATGAATATGGTTAAATATGTGAAAATATCCCATAAAGGGTATTATATAAGCATTAAAAATTGATTTTGAAGAATTATTAATGACAAAATGCTCTATATAATGTAAGTAGGAGTAACACTGTATGATCCAAGTTTTTAAAATGAATTATTATACATAATATTTAAACCATGATTGTTATAGCTATAAAAAGCAATGTTATGTATTTTTTCAAAGTTATATTTAAGCAAAAAAAAATGTTTATTGACAAGTAAGCATAGAAGAAAATACCAGAAATTTACCAAATTTGGTAGTGAGATTACAGAGGATATATTTTCTTGTAAAGCTTTTTATTGGGGGGGAGGGGCACCTGGGTGACTCAGTTGTCAGTCTCTTGACTTCAGCTCAGGTCATGATCCCAGGGTTGTGGGATAAAGTACCACATTGGGCTCTTTGGTGACTGTGGAGCCCGCTTGGGATTCTACCCCTTCCTCTCTCTCTGCCCCTCCCCCAGTTGTGCATGTGAGCTCTCTCTCTCTTTCAAAACTAAATAAACATTAAAGCTTTTTTTTTTCATATTCAAACATCATGCATTTTATTCAAACATCATGCATTTTTAGAAATTTAAAATAAATAAAATATAAAACGAATAATCTTCATTTATGAGAGGAAATGTCTATAGTAAGGATAGAAATTATTCTATTGAGGCCTCTATTCCACAGAAAACCTTTTATTTTTGCTCAGTTAATACAAGTTTTCTTTGTTAATCAAACTGGGCTAAATAAATTCAACAAACAACAAAGTTTAGCGTTCTATTCTAGTCAGTTAAAGTGAGAAGGGCAAAAAAAGCAGGAAACAACCACGAAAAGTACAGAGAACTAGCAATAGAGACCTGCATGTGAAAAAGACATGGGAGAAGGCAGAACTTGTACCTATGGAACCACATTGAAAAACAGCAGGTAGAGTGGGGGAAACCGGATCTTTATACACAGGAGGGCAGAAGCATACTTCCTTGTCTTAGCGTCCTCATGACACACATTGTAAACACATTGTTACTAAGGTTTTTAGAGTCATGTTTCATGTCTTCAACTACAGGGATGGATGAGATAGAACTTTTTATAATTGTTCCTAGAACCAGAAGATATTAAGCAAAGGGCCTGGTGTGGCCCAAGACATAGAGACATGGAAGTAACCTGGAATGATTACAACCCCCCAAAGTATTTAAAGTTGTTTGAATAACTTTTCTAATTACAGTGTTTCATATATTTATGGAGCATGTTCTAGTTCTTGGGTCATTTCAAATTATACTTACGACATCCGTGGTTCAATACACTCAGTTCTTATTGAAGTCTAGGGACAGTGACCTAATGGTCTTAATTTACTCTCATATCTTTAATTTTTTATTTTTAAAAAAAATTTTAATGTTTATTTTTGAAAAAGAGACAGAGCATGAGCAGGGGAGGGGCAGAGAGAGAGGGAGTCAGAATTCAAAGCAGGCTCCAGGCTCTGAGCTGTCAGCACAGAGCCTGATGAGAGGCTTGAACACAAGAGCTCTGAGATCATGACCTGAACCAAAGTCGAATGCTTAACTGACTTAGCCACCCAGGTGCCCCCCTAATTTTTTTCTTTTTTTTAAAAAGTAATCTCTACACCCACTGTGGGGCTCAAACTCAATATCGAGAGTTGCATGATTTCCCAACTGAACCAGCCAGGTACCCCAACTCTAATATCTAAAAAAAAAAAAAAAAAAAGGAATTTTAACGTTGCTTTTAGCTTTCTGTTCATAATCTTAGAAATTACCTAGGAGATTTGTTATTCCAGGAGCTGAATGCTTTTGAATTATGTGAAAATCGTTAGATAAGGGAGATAAACTATAAGACTGTAGTTAATCTGAACACAATGATTAAACCCTTGTAACTGATTTTATATTTTAGGCAGTGTTCTTCTGGACTACACTTTACTTTCATTCAGTTATTGTGGCACCTACTTGGCTAGCTACTCCTCTCTCCCAGAATTTGAACTGGCCCTTTGGTAAGTCAGTGTGCTACAGCATTCCTTTCATTGGATTACATTTTAATCTTGTCTGGATTTTATTAAAGGACATATACATGCAAAATGTGCAACAAGGAAAAATGGAAAGAATAAAAGTTTTGATTATAAGGTTTAATAGAGTTGCTACTTTTAGGCATAAAATTTGGCAGGGCAAAAGCTATATGGGAGTGAAATTATCATCTTTCCTTTTTTGTTAATGTGTTATAGTAGTTCCTTTGTTGGGTAAAGAATGACAATTGCATACAGTTTCATCTTTCCTTCAAATAAATGGTAGCAACTCTTTTTTTGAGTTGTGTGTGTATTTTCCACTAATGATGAATTTAAGATGTTCTCTATATTAGAGTTCAATTTGAAGTAATTATAATTAGTATTTTAATTTTAATTTTAATTAGTAAAGTAATGTTTTTAGAGACATTAGAAGAGTTATATGTTCAGAGAGTGGAACAGCACAGCACATTTGCCAGCTGTATAGGAAATACCTGTGAGTAAGACACATCTGTGGTCTTTGCTGGGTCATTTCATGTGGCCAGTTTCAAAGTTGTACTCACTCTTCCATCCATCATATAAACTCCTGCAATGGACAGTTTTCCGTTTTTAAAAATATTTTACTTTTAAGGAATCTATACACCCAATATGAGGCTCGAGCCCACACCCCTGTGACCAAGAGTCACATGCTCTACCAACTGAGGCAGCCAGGCACCCATCAGGGGGAGTTTTTCTTTTAAGGGGAAGTACAAACTGTTCAGAGAATGATTGAAGATACTCCTTACACACCAGCATTTCTTATACAAAAATATAATAATCTACATTCAGAGAACTACATTTAGTTTATTCGGTTTCTTTTTTTTTTTTAACAGCTTTATTGAGGTATGATTGGCATATTAAAAAATTCACATATAAGAATATAATTTGATTAGTTTTTACTTGTGTACACACCCATGAAACCATCACCATAATCAAGATAATAAATATATCTATCACCCCCAAAAGTTTCCTTGTGCTCCTTCATATGTTTCCCTATGGGCCCTTCCACACTTACACCATCCCTGTCCCAACCCTTGGCCCCTTTCCCCAGGTAGTCACTGATGTGTTTTCTATCACTCTGGATTTGTTTGCATTTTCTAGAATTTTTTATACAGGGAGTCATCCATTATGGACTCTTTTGGGGTCAGGGGAGCCTGGCTTTCATGCAGCATAATTATTTTGAAATTCTCTTATGCTCCTGTGTGTGTCAACATTTCATTCCTTTCTATTCCATGGAATGAATATACCACAGTTTATTTATCCACTCACCTACTAATGGATATATTAGTTTGCTGGGGCTGCTATTAACAAAGTACTACTAAATGGTTGAAACAACAGAAATTTAGTGTCTCACAGTTCTGGAGGCTAGAGGTGTAACATCAAGGTGTAAACAGGGTTGGTCTGTTCCGAGAGCTATGAGGGAGAATCTGCTCTAGGCTTTTCTCCTTGGCTTGTTAATAACTGTCTTCATGTTCACATGGTGTTCTCATTGTATGTAGATCAGTCTCCAAATTTCCCCTTTCCTTTTTACAGGGATACTAGTCATATTGGAATAAGGCCACACTAAATGACTTCATTTAACTTAGTAAAGACCCTGTTTCCAGATACAGTCACATTCTGAGGTACTGATAGGACATCAACAAATGAATTTGGGGGGACACAGTTCAACCTATAGCAATACTTAAAGGATAAGTAGGAATCAACCTTATGAAGAAGATAAGGAAGAGAATTCTAAACAGAGGAAAGGCATGTGCAAAGGCCATGAGGTCAGAGAAAATATGGCAAGTTTGAAGATTTAATTAAGACATCATAATGATGGCAACCAGAAATGGGTCATGAGAGGTAAGCCTAGGCGGTCAGTCTGAGGCTGAGGCTGGCTCATGAGCAGCCTTATAAATAAGTGACCATGTAATTTATCATGCAAGTCAGGACACTTGAGAGTGAGAGGGGATGTTGTCAATAATTAAACCAGGAGAATACTCACCCTATGCCTAAGCCATGCTAATAGGCACATCCTTTATCCTAAAGGTGATGGGAGGCTGTTAAAGGGTTATAAGCAGGGATGTGACACGAGCAGATCTGTGTGTAAGAAGCCTCCTTCTAGCCATGTCATGGAAAGTATATTGGAGGGAAATAGGCATGAACATGAATTAGTAAGCTTTGGTGGCTCAGGTGAGAGGTGACTGTGGCATGGACTAGGGTGGTGGGAGTAGGGATAGAGGGAAGTGGAGAGATTTGGAAGGTGTTTAGGAGGCAATACCATGGCACTTGGTGACTGAATGTTGGGCGTGGTGCTGAGGGAGAGGGACAGCTGAGGGTTTTACCCAGAGTTGTGACTTTGACAACTTATGGTCATTATGGTTCATGTCAGAAAGATGTCAAGAACACAGGTAGAGGGAAGTTGGAAGCGGCAATGGGGGAAGACCAGCTGAGACAAACTGAGGTGAGGGTGCCTGAGATAAATAAATGGATATAACTAGTTGGGGCAGCTGATAGATCAGCTAGGATTTAAGTTCAATTTCTGTCACAGAAACCCAAATCATCCTAAAGTGGTTTAAACAAGACAGAAGTTTCCTTCAAGTTCACTAGTCTGGGTATGAGTAGCCCATGGTTGGAATGGTGGCTCCCTAGTCTCGGGCCAGCCTGCCTCTAACTTGTTGCTCTCCCTCTCTTGGAGTGTTGCCCTCATCTCTAATGTAAAGTGGGGCACCGCCCACGTATTTTGGGGAGCCAGTGGGAAGGGAAAAAGATAAAGAGGAAGGCACAAACCTTTCTTGGAATGCATAGCTTAGACGTTGCACACGTCACTGCCACTTATATCCCACTCACCAGCTTAGTCACAAGCCTTGTGGAGCTACAAGGGACACTGGGAAATTTGGTCCTCAGTGTGGGTAACCACGTGGCTGGCTAAAAACTAGGAGTTCTGTTACTCACAGAAAGAAATGGAGAAGAGATGTTGAGGGACACAGTGCCTCTGCCACAGATGTACAGGACTGGAGCTCAAGAGAGAGCTGAAGTTTGGGAGTTGTTAAAGTGGTATTCAAAATGCTGGAAGCGGATAAGAACACTCAAAGAAGAACCTCAGGCTGAACCTAGAGAGCACCAATAAAAGGGTCTGAAAGAGGAAGAGAAACCTAGGAAGCTCAGAAGGAGTAGTTATGAAGGGAGGAGGGACACTAAGTATGGGGGCTTTCCAGAATATGCCTCAACCAGTGTTCCTTAGAAAGCAGAGTCTGAGGTAACAGCCCCTGAGCCACTTCTTTAGTGGGGAGTGCAATCCCAGGAAGGAGGCGGGTGGAAGTGGGAAAGTGGAGGGAGGCAGGGAAGGAAGAGAGCCAGCATCAGGGCGCATTACTTTGCCGGCCAAGTGCATTACTCTGCACTTGGTGCCAAGTGCAGTCGATTGCTTGGTTTCACAGATGGTCGTCTGAGAGGCAGAATGAACTGTGAACATGGAAAGTCCTTGGTCAGTGACAGACAGTAGTAGGCTAGGAAGCGGGGAGGAAGAGATGAGTTTATCCACCGACTCTTGTTATCCCACTGAGTGGGATATCCCTGCACAGAGTGTTAACAGCCACACTTTCTGATTTATTTAGACCTCCCGCATGTCATTTCCAGGGGCACATGGGAGCCTCTGGGTATGTGGAGCAGGCATGAGGTGAGGCACAGGTGGGGTGTGCCTACATGAAGTTCGTCAAAGCCTACACAGTCAGACAGCCACTGAGTCAGCTAGGCAGAACAGGTGATGAAGGCCCCAGAAAGAGGCAGGAGGGTGCCAAAAGGCAAGGTGAGCTCAGTGACAGAGATCCCAAGAGTCATTTCAGAAGATCATTGTGAGCAGCGTCAAATCCTGCAGAGGTCAAGTTAGACAAGGACTGAGAACTGTCGGATTTAGGATGAAGGTGGATATTGGTGGGTCTTGGAGAGAGCTGTGTCAGTGGACTGGTGGTGACAAGGAGCAGATTTCCAGACATGAGAGAGAGCTGGAGTGAGAAAGAAGAGGCAGAGAGTTTAGAACAACTCCAGGAGTTTGGCTCACAGGGGAGGGCAGAAAGACATGTAAGGGTGAGATTGAGGGAAGGCTTTTTAAAAGATGGTGCAGATGAACATTTAAGTGTTGTCAGGAAAGAGTCAGGAGAGAGGGAGAGTCTGAAGATGTAGAAGAGAATGAATAATGGAAAAACTAATGTTCCTAAGGAGGCAAAGACCCCACACACAGGTGGTGAAAATAGCCTTAGGTCAGAGGAAGTACATGCCTTCCACTGTAACAGGAGGAGGAAAGAATGATGCATATCCTGATAGCAGAAATTTGGGGAGAATTCCCAGGCGATAGCCTCTATCTTAATGGGATCTCTTCACTGAAAGGAAGAAGGAGGTGGAGAGGTTGGAGACTTCAGGAGAGTGGAGAATATTAAAAATATTCTCCCCTTATTGAGAGAATGGGAGAGAGAATGGACCAGAGAAACACAGCAGGATGCAAGGGTTATTGAGGGTCCAAGGGTGGGGGCATTAACCATGAACTTATAATGTCACAGACACACATAGTCCTCTGATCTTTGTTCCAATGTCTCCAGCATCCTGGGCTTTCAGTTCTATCCATCCAGGGTTGATGGTTGGTCCAGGCATCTGAGACAGAAAGTCAAAAGATTCAGGGAACCAGTGATACCAGTAAGAGAATGGCTGACATGAGGGACAGAACACTTGTGATGGAGGTGGAAGGAAGTGAGAGCAGAAGGGTGCCAAAAGGCGAGGCGAGCTCAGTAAATATTAATTCCATTTCCCAGTCAGAAGCCTGAATGGAGTGCTAGCTCCTTGGAGGAGGAGATAGCTCACATTTATTTTTCCTCCCATTTCATCTAATAAAAGACCTTGCCCATGGTAGGGATTCAGGATAGTCTCTCAAATGGGTAAATGAATGAAATATTCTAAAGTACTGATTTTTAAAAGTCAGTAAATAATCAATTGGTATCAATGTGTATAGTGAACATAGGTCAATCTGGAGTATTCGTATATAGTATGTTGAGATTTAGATACTTGTTTTTCAGCAAGTGTGATGATATATTCCATTTTCTAGATTTGGATGATTTAAATTCAAATTTTTTTTTTTAATTTTTTTTTTAACGTTTATTTATTTTTTTTTTATTTTTTTTTTTTTAAATTTTTTTTTCAACGTTTTTTATTTATTTTTGGGACAGAGAGAGACAGAGCATGAACGGGGGAGGGGCAGAGAGAGAGGGAGACACAGAATCGGAAACAGGCTCCAGGCTCCGAGCCATCAGCCCAGAGCCTGACGCGGGGCTCGAACTCATGGACCGCGAGATCGTGACCTGGCTGAAGTCGGACGCTTAACCGACTGCGCCACCCAGGCGCCCCTAACGTTTATTTATTTTTGAGACAGGGAGAGACGGCATGAACGGGGGAGGGTCAGAGAGACAGGGAGACACAGAATCAGAAACAGGCTCCAGGCTCTGAGCTGTCAGCCCAGAGCCTGATGCGGGGCTCGAACTCACGGACCGCGAGATCATGACCTGAGTCGAAGTCGGATGCTTAACCGACTGAGCCACCCAGGTGCCCCAAATTCAAATTTAATAAGGAAGATAAAATAACCTTGATAGCACATGACAGGGTAATATTGTTAAAACACACAGTTATTTTGCTTTCTTAGAAGGGTATAGCACAATTATTAATAAATTTGATATTAATATCATGGATTAAATAAATTATATCATTAAATAAATTATATCATATATTGAGACTCAATATATGTAATTAGATAAATGGTCTCAAGATGTCAAGTTAAATGAATTATTTTTTTTTTTACCAAACACAATTTCTCTCTAAGGAAATGGGAATCAAGTGTCATTTTATGCAAGAAGTCACAACCTGGTGTGGATGTAAGCTGCATGACTTTTAACCCTATGAACTGGCGCCAGCTGTGCTTATCAAGTCCAAGTGCATTGACTGTGTGGACTGTTGAAAAAAGCAACCAGGAGCATTATTTAAAAGCAAAGTAAGAGACTTAGTTACACAACAAGGTGGTGGTCTTAGTTTGCATTCATGTAATGTGATTGCATCAGTTTGATGAATTAACTGGCTTTATATGTACATATTAAACATCTTCAGTTGTAGCATCTTTCTACATGTGTAATTCCCTTGGAGTGATTACTTGCATTTTGAAAGGATTCTCTATGACCTGGTTTCTCAATGAATTTCTTCTAAATACCAAGTCATCCTCGAGCCTTTTCCAACATGATTTAATTTACCAAAATTTGATTTCCTTTACAATTTCAAAACATGCCTATTTATATGAAAAAAAGGATGGTTATGAGTTTTTGCTCCTATTACTTTTGCTCCTATGTACTCCAGTGTACAACTGGAATCTCAAAAATAAGAAACTTTTAGATATGGAAAACATATGGATTATACCTTCATTCACATAACCTCCAAACAAAAAGGGTAGTTGCATATAGTGGAGTCATGGGAATTACCTGCTTAAATAGAACTGGGTCAAAAAGAAATTTGTGACCAATGTCCTGGCAATAGCTGATGATGATGGTGCCTTTGTTAAAGGAGTTTAAAGACTCAAGGTGCCTCTGAACTGACTATTCTCAATGTATTCCACAAAGTCAAAGACTAAGTTGATGCTGGGTATATACATCCTTGAAATTGCAATTTTTGAAAAATTGCCTTCTTAAGAAAAATGTAAAGTTTTCTAAATGGAGAATCCTAAAAAAGACACCTCTTTCTGTTCTGTACCCTTTATGTCTCAATTTCACTTTTATAAGAACCCAACAAATAATCAAATCTGTCTCAAGGCAGAGACATTCATAAAATGGGTAATGTCTCTATCAAATCCTTGCCAAGGTGGGCAAGTAATTGGTCCCAGTATTCTCTCCTTTTGCTTGCCTTGAATATTCTCTTCTAGTTCTGAATGTTGAGTTGTGACTTTTCTATAAGCAGCTAAAGTGAGAGGCAAAGTGAGTGGATTGTCGTGGTTCTGAAAGCCAGCAGGATTAGAAAACATTGAAGCCTTATATTTGAATAGTAGGTACTGTTTTTACATGATCCGTTTTTAAAATTATTTATCATTCATAAAACATAACCAAGGAAGTTTTAAATTTAAGGCATAAAGCCATGAATTCTTCAAACGCCCTTTTATAGCTGTATTATGGATTAAAAGTAGATGTATGGTATATTTGAAAATGAATTCTTGATATTGGAGGTTGTAAAGGTAGCTAAATACAACCTACATGTACAGATGGTCCTTGACTTAGGATGGTTCTACTTAAGATTTTTTGACTTTGGGATGTTGTCAAAGTGATATACATTCAATAGAAACCATACTTCACATTTTGAATTTTGCTCTTTTCCCAGGCTGGAGATACATGGTACAAAACTCTCACGATGCTAGGCAGTGGCAGCTGCAGCTTATAGTCAGCCACGTGATCACAGGGTAGATAACCTGTGCGCTGACCACCATCCCGCACCTTTACAACCATTCTGTTTTTTACCTTCATCATAATATTCAAGAAGTTACTTGAAATATTCAGCACTTCATTATAAAATAGGCTTTGTGGGGGTGCCTGGGTGGCACAGTAGGTGAAACATCCAACTCTTGATCTCAGCTGAGGTTGTGATCTCACGGGTTCATGAGTTCAAGCCCTGCATGGGGCTGTGTGCTGATGTCTGCTTGGGATTCTGTCTCTCCTTCTCTCTGCCCCTCCTCTCTCTCTCTCTCTCTCTCTCAAAATAAATAAATAAACATAAATAAATGAATGAATGAATAAATAAATGGCTTTGTGTTAGATGATTTTGCCCAACTGTAGGTTGGCAACTAATGTAGTTTGCCTAGCTAATATAGGTATTCTGAGTACATTTATGGGAGGGTAGACTAAACTATGATGTTCAGTAGATTAGATGTATGAAATTCATTTTGACTTAGGTAGGATATTTTCAACTTATGATGGCTTTATTGGGACATAACCCCATCATAAATCAAGGAAGATCTGTACGTTTATTTTGGCCCACATTGATTTTTATTTGAATTGATTGCCAACATTTAATACTTGAGAGATTTCTCATAAATATCCAGATTATGATAGTCTTTCAAAATTCTGGAACCACAATTCTCAACAAACCCTCTTGGCTAGAACTGAGTGGCACCTACCACCTTTTGGAGGGAACACACTTTCCCATTTGCCACAGTCCCCCACCTGGCTACGCATCGCCTGCCTGACCCCTGCCTGTACAATCCCAGCTTTAGATATTAACTTTGAAAATTTTCAAAAATCCCTGTGTGCTTAATTTATAACTGCATTACTTGTCCTTTTGCGATATGTTTTTTTTTTTTTAACGTTTATTTATTTTTGAGACAGAGACAGAGCATGAACAGGGGAGGGGCAGAGGGAGAGAGAGACACAGAATCTGAAACAGGCTCCAGGCTCTGAGCTGTCAGCACAGATCCTGAAGCGGGGCTTGAACTCACAGACCGTGAGATCATGACCTGAGCTGAAGTCGGACGCTTAACCGACCGAGCCACCTAGGCGCCCGCGATATGTATTTTTAAATCTACTATTTGGTGTTTATCTGGTTTGGTTGCGTGTTTGTTTTTTACAAGTTACATTACCTCCCCACCTTGTTTATCACCAAAATGCAGTTGCTCCATCAGCGACTAGTTTTTGTTAATGATTATTCTGATTTCTCTTTTTCCTAAAGGTCAGTAAAACTACCTATGGAAGACGGGTCATTTTATAACGAAACAGATGTAATTTTCCCCACCTCGTTGCCCAAGGATCTTATCTATGGACCGGTGCTCCCACTGTCAGCCATTGCTGGGCTAGTAGGAGAAGAGGCAGAAACTTTCAGGGTAATTACCTGGCACCTCTTCCTGTTTGCCTATTTGATTCTCATAACCATCTCATGAGACATGCAGGATAGAGAGAAGATCATCCTGGGTTTTTAATACAGATTAGCCCTGGAGACCATGAGAAATGAAGTCTCTGGGAGGATGATGACTGGGAGGTTGGTTGACTGGGAGGATGATGACACTGATAATAGAAATAGAGAGCTGGGACCTGATTTCATTTTTGGACATATTGAATTTGGGATGCTGGGAAGGCATCCAGATATAGGTGCCAGGTGGAAATTGGGCCATCAGACCTGTTGCTGGGGTGTAGAAGGCAGGGCTGGAAACACAGAAGCCACAGTCATTACCACAGAGGGAATAGTGGAGGACTAGAGCAGGGGAGGGATGATAGAAAGGAGAGAAATGGTGCCAGGCAAGACAGCCAGAGAGGAAACCGATTTGTTAAGAGTTGAGAGTTAGTAGAAGAGTCTGAGAAAGAATAATCACAGAAGTAAGGACAAAGCCAAGAGAGAACAAGGCCATGGAAGAAAGTTTCTGAAGGGAGTTTGTTAACAGCTACACGCTCATTCAAGTCAACATATATATCAAGCTTCTTCTATGTAGCAGGCACTGTTTTAGGCAATGGGATCACATGATGACCAACCAGGCATAATCCCGACCCTTTGGAGCTTATATTCTATCGGAGACAAAACAACAACAACAAATAAAGAGATACATTAAATCATTGCAAAATGTAATAATTATTATAATGGGAAAAATGGGGGAAGAGATGGAAGTGAGGAAGAGATTAACATGTGTTGGTCAAGGAAGGCCACTGGGGAGATGACATTTACACTGAGACCTGAAGGACAAGGAGACTCAGTGCTACAAACAGGGTCAAGAATGTTCAGTCAGAGGGTACTGTAGGTACAAAGGCCCTGGGGGAAGAAAATAAATCAGTGTGTGTGAAGAGCTAAGAAAACTTGTGGTGGCTACAGCATAGTAAATGAGGGGGATCTGCAGTTGTAGGTCAAGAGGTAGGCGGGGAGCTCACTCAAGGCCTTTGGCATGAAGGTGAGGAGCTCCGTTAGGCTAAGCCTAATGATTGTGTTAAAACTCCAAGCCAAGGATGAAGGAAGTGAAGCTCCCAAATGTTTTTGTCCACCAAAGAGAACTGAGATATAGATGTTAAAAATAATTCAACATGGTAATTAGTTTGTTAAAAATTTCCACCAAGAGAAAAGGTTGTGTATGCTCTTAGTATTTCCTCTAAAGGATGACAATTATTCACTTTTTCAATACTGAAAACCACCAATTCCTTTTAAGAGGACAAATCCTAGCCTTAGAAATACAACCACGCTCAGCCACAGTGGGGCAGCAAAGTAAATACAAATAGATGAACCATCAGGGTTTACAACTTGAAAAAAATGTTTCTACGTTTAGTATTTGATGCCTAGAAACCCACATTTTCAACTATCTTGAATCTTCTCTTCTGCAGTAAAATTCTGTAGGAGCCCTCATCTTTCACATTTGCACCAGCAGGATGAACCCTACATAAAATATGTAAAATTCAGGCATCTGTCTTTATCATTTGAAAAATGCTATAAAATGCTTTCATTAAGTACTGAAATCTGGAGTCACCATTTTTTTTTAATGCTCATAATAAACAGACATCTTTGTTTTCTAGGACTTTTATACTCAGTGAATTTTAACATTTTTTTTCTGAAAACAGAATTTTAATGCTAAAGTTTGACATTTTTATTTATTTATTTATTTTTGAGAGAGAGAGAGAGAGAGAGAGAGAGAGAGAGCGCACATGTGCACAGGGGAAGGGCAGTGAGAGAGGGAGAGAGAGAATCCCAAGCAGGCTGTGCACTCTCAGCACAGAGCCCAATATGGTACTTGAACCCACGAACCATGAGATCATAACCTGAGCTGAAATCGAGTTGGACATTTAACAAACTGAGCCACCCAGGTGCTCCTAAAGTTCCACATTTTAAAATCACACAGGGAATATTAATAAAGCATGTACTTTACATTTGTACTGGAAATTAAGCTTTCCAATATTTACTTTTTCATCTTTTAGATAAGTAAGGTGAGAAAAATGGCTAAAACATTGATTAATGTCTATACAATGAGTGGAAGCATAACCAAAAATAGATCTCAAATGTCTTGATTCTTTTCCTTTGTTTGAATGACATTTCTTGTGACTTGGGTATCATCCAATGGCAAAGAAATCAGTAATGAATTGATCTGTATAAGAGGAGTCTTAAAAATTGATAAGCTATGAACTTTTACAAAATTATAAACATTAAATACTACCATTATGTCTCTTGTAGCCAACATAGGCCTGCCTCACATTACACAACCTATTTAAGGCATGAGAAACAGTATCTAGCAGTACCATGGGGGAAAATCAAAGGCAGATGTTATCTGGGCAGAAACTGGATCCAAGATAATGAATTTAATCTCAAGTGTCCAGTTTTCTTTTTCCATCTACCTTAAAAACAATAGAAGTAAGTAAATAGGAATTCCTTTTATAAACTCAAGTATTCTGAAACATATTTGGATGCTTACATTTTCTTTTTTCTTTTTTCATTTTTTTTAATGTTTATTTTTGAGAGAGACAGAGAGCACACAAGCAGGGGAGGGGCAGAGAGAGAGGGAAACACAGAATCTGAAGCAGGCTCCAGGCCCTTAGCTGTCAGCACAGAACCCGACACAGGGCTCGAACCCACGAAACGTGAGATCATGACCTGTGCCGAAGTCAGAGGCTTAACCGACTGAGCCACCCAGGCACCCCAGATGCTTACATTTTCTAAAGCAATATTGAGTTAGACTCAAAATTTTCATGTTCGGTCTTCAAGTGACCAAAATTTTTGATTTGTGATTCCAGAGAGCTGAACCAATGGGGTGGCATTATCAACAAATATTTTTAAACACTATTTTCTTTTAAAATTTCAGAATTTTTAGAATTTAAAATTATTGCTTCTGCTCACATAATCCGTATAATATCACATTCATTTTTCAATGGCACAGAACATATTTATTGATGAAGAGAGTAATAGAAAGACAAGCCCAGGTTTATCTTAAAGTAAGAAAAGCCACACACAATACTAGTTTAACATATTAAGGCCAGAAAACTCCAAGTTGTAATCCTCACTTTCCGTTGCATACCCATAGATTCACTGATGTGAGAACTAGATATGTGTGGGGTTTTTAAAAGGTTTTTTCAGCCCATTGCCATACCAGGTAAGAGTCTGTCCCTTTGTAATATATAGCCTAAGGTTAGATGTCATCAAGACAACCCAAGAAACTTTTAAATAATAGTGATTAAATACTGGCATTCAGTGAGTGACTCTTCCCTAGGAGTCAAATCTCAACTAGACACCACAAATGTGTCACTAATCAGCAGCAGTTTAATCCTTTTGAGTGGTTTTGCCCCCCTTTTTGGCCCATAGGGTGGCCAGATTATTAATCCAGTATTTATTTTTTAACAATCCAAGGCTATAAGGGCATGAAATAGATCAATCATTGACCAAAGTCAATATATCCTTATACCCTGATATATTGATTTTGGTCAATGATTGATTTATATATGCTTATACTCTGATATATTGACTTTGGTCAATGATTGATCTATTTCATGCCCACCATTTGCAGCAACGTGGATGGAACTGGAGGGTATTATGCTAAGTGAAATAAGTCAGTCAGAGAAAGATACCATATGTTTTCACTCATATGTGGATCTTGAGAAACTTAATAGAAGACCATGGGGGAGGGCAAGGAGAAAAAAAAGTTACAGAGAGGGAGGGAGGCAAGCCATAAGAGACTCCTGGATACTGAGAACAAACAGGTTTGATGGGGGTGGGGGAGAGGGGAAAATGGGTGATGGGCATTGAGGAGGGCACTTGTTGGGATGAGCACTGGGTGTGGTATGGAAACCAATTTGACAATAAATTATATTAAAAAATATATATCCTTTTAAAAAATTATCATGGTGACTGCTGCTATGTAGGATTTTTGCCTTAGTCATCAAGGTCCATTCCAAATGATAACTCTTTCTCCATACTTTGTTCACTCCACCAAAAAGAACCAATTGCTTTCTCATCAACACACCCGTGATATTTAAACATTCCTCTGCTATAACCTATCATGTTTTCTGATTCTGATATTTGTTAATACTTCTTCCCTCACCTAAGTGATCATCCTGTTGAGAAGAGGGATCCCTTAGGACTTGGCACAATGCCTGGTATATCAGCAACATCCAATAAATGTTTAAATACAAGTTATGTAACAAATTTATGTCTGTTGAGAATCTAGTAGAAATACTTTGACAGCAGTATACCTGCTTTACCTTGGACCTACAAATCATTCCTAAATTAAAAGAACAGTATATACTACATTGTTCAAGTAATTGAGTATTTATTAGAAAGGTAGCTTGTATATATTGAGGAGTTTCTAATGGAAAAATCACTGTTTAATAGGTTTGCAGTATTCCCCAACTGTAAAACCTATTCCAACTTCTGCTTTATGTTTATCCACAGCATTTGTCAACATATAATATTCTATATGGTTAACTTCTTAGCTTATTTTTATTCTGTTTCCCTTCACCAGGACATAAGCCCCATGAGGGCAGAGATTTGTGTGTGTGTGTGTCTGTTTTGTTCACTGCTACATCCCTGTGCCTAGAACAGTACCTGGAGTGTAGTAAGTGTTTAATAAATATTTTTTAGATGAATTAAAAAGTGAATGAAAGAATGAAATAAACATGGAGGTCTCAAGGTATTCAAAAATTCCGTTAATTTGGTCAATAGCTTATTAAAATTTTTTTCTGTTCCAATGGGTGTAAGGATCCTAAAGATAACAAAAACATTACTTTCTAGCTAATGCAATTCTAAACAGTGCTATAGTATAACCAAAAGCTCAGACAGTAATAACTAAGTAAGTAAACTAGTATATTTGATTTAACTAGAAAGGAAGCAGTCCTGTGTTATGTATTCTGAATTCATAGTTTTAATCAGTGCTGTGGGGCATATGCCCAAAATAGCTGCCACAGCTGCCTTGACCTCCAGGAAGGAAAGCAGGGAGGCCTTAACTTATGAGGAGACCTGCTCTGTGTTGGCAGAAGAGCGTGTCCCCTGTGGAACATGAGTATTTAAAGCTGCAGGGGCCATATTACTGAGGTATTACCGTCTAAGGCAGAGATCAACAAACTGTGGCCAGTTTTTATATGGCCCCAAGCTAAGAATGGTTTTTGCATTTTTTATTGGGGTGTTTAAAAAAAAATAAAAGGGATATGTGACAGAGACCTATGTGGTCCACAAAGCCTAAAATATTCACTACCTGGTCCTTTACAGGAAAAGTTTGCCTTACATCCTTGGTCCATATTGTTCTTACTTCCCAAAGCCAGCTTTTCTTTTAGGCACATTCCGTAGATGTTGTGTCTTTCTCTTTGAGTTTTTCATGGTATCAAAATCACATAGGATGTTTCATGAACCAAATTAGGCCACCAAAATCAGGCACGTGCCCTCTTTTCATTTCCCCTAAAAACTATGCCAGAGGATCTGGGTCAACTTCTCCATAACCACTCAAGGAAAATCATATCTGTGCCCCCTGCAGAATAAGGAGGGTGAAATGATGACAAAAGTTTTCCTCAGAAAGGGTGATTTTAGCTAGACAACGTCTTTCTTAGATTCGAGATAGCAAAAAAGTCTACCAAGAAGCAGTGTAGGAGTTATTACTTAAAATTTTCATGAAACCCTGTGACACTAGAACTCCAAATATGCTGGCAAGACCATCTTATATATTCTTAGTGGATTAAAATACAGAATGATAAGTGGAGCAAGGAATGGTAAGTTCACTCAGCTCTTGGCAAACAGGACCAATGAATTGAAAGGATGTAAGTCCATATTCATTTGTTTCTTTCTGGAAGTTATTCTGTTGGGTATTTCTCTGGCTCTTAAGCCATGAATGTTGTCTCTCTCTCTCTCTCTCTTTTTTTTTTTAATATTTATTTATTTTTGAGAGAGAGAAAGAGAGACAGAGTGCAAGTGGGGGAGGGGCAGAGAGAGAGGGAGACACAGAATCCATAGCAGGCTCCAGGCTCTGAGCTGTCAGCACAGAGCCAGATGAGGGTCTCTGACTCACAGACTGCTAGATCATGACCTCAGCTCAAGTCCGCCGCTTAACTGAATGAGCCACCTGGTACCACAGCCATAAATGTTGTTAACACAAGGTTTCTAATCTTTTCCTAAAGCCTAAAGACGATCTATATCCTTTGCTTCACCCAACTATGCATTGCTGGACTCCAACAAATGACCTATACATTGGCTGTGAAGAGGGTCATCTTTTAATGGTTAATGCAGAAACCTTGAAGGTGACTATACTTAATAAGATAGAAGATACGACATCAAGGGGTAAGAAACTACTTTGTTTCATTATTCCCGGAAATGTAGCCACTGGTGATGGTTTTACACTTGAAAATGGATGTTTGTTCCTTATTTTTCTCTTGCTTGGAGACCTCTTTGATTCTTTCTTTTCCTTTATCCCATAGTTAATTACCAAGTCTTGTGCATGTTCCTTCTAGCTAGTGTTCTATGCTCTGGGCATTCTGCTGCACCCTATGTGTATATTTCATGTAATCCTCAAAACAACTTTATAAAGAGATACATTTTCATCTCCATGAGAAAGATGAAAAAAATGTAAGCATTGAGAGGTTAAGGAAAATTCCCAAATTCACATAACTGGTAAACTGTGGAACTAATACCTGAACACAAGCAATAAGACTTCGGAGTCCATTGGGGCACCTGGGTGGCTCAGTTGGTTAAGTGTCTAACTCTTTTTTTTTTTTTTAAGCTTATTTATTTTGAGAGAAAGAGAGAGTGCATGAGCAGGGTAGGGGCAGAGGGAGAGGGAGAGAGAGAGAATCCCAAGTAGGCTCCACACTGTTAGAACAGAGCCCAACATGGGGCTCAAATTCAGGAACCATGAGATCATGACCTGAGCCAAAACCAAGATTCAGACACTTAACCGACTGAGACACCTAGGCACCCCAAGCGTCCAACACTTGATCTCAGCTCACGTCTTCATCTCAGGGTCATGAAATCAAGCCCCACATTGGGCTCTGCACTGGACATGAAGCCTACTTAAAAGAACTTCAGAGTCCAAGTTATTTTATTTTATTATTTTTAAAATTTAAATCCAAGTTAGTTATCATTTAGTGTAATAATGACTTCAGGAATAGACTTTAGTGATTCATCACTTACATATAACACCCAGTGCGCATCCCAACAAGTGCCCTCCTTAATGCCCCTTGCCCATTTAACCCATATCCCCACCCAACACCCCACCAGCAACCCTCAGTTTGTTCTCTGATTTTAAGAGTCTCTTATGGTTTGTATCCCTCTCTGTTTTTATATTATTTTTGCTTCCCTTCCCTTATGTTCATCTGTTTTATATCTTAAATTCCACACGAGTGAAATCATATATTTGTCTTTCTCTGACTGACTTATGCCACTTAGTATAATACACTCTAGTTCCATCCTTGTTGTTACAAATTGTAAGATTTCATTCTTTTTTATTGCCAAGCAATATTCCATTGTATATCTATATATATACCACATCTTCTTAATCCATTCATCCTTCAATGGACATTTGGGCTCTTTCCATATTTTGGCTATTCTCGATAGTGCTCCTATAAACATTGGGGTGCATGTGTCCCTTTGAATCAGCACAACTGTATCCTTTGGATAGATACCTAGTAGTGCAATTGCTGAGCCATAGGGTAGTTCTATTTTTAATTTTTTGAAGAACCTCCATACTGTTTTCCAGAGTGGCTGCACTGGAGTGCATTCCCACCAGGAGTACAAAAGCGTTCTTTCTCCACATCCTCACCAACATCTGTTAATTTTAGCCATTCTGAGAGGTGTGAGGTGGTATCTCGTTGTGGGTTTGATTTCTGTTTCCCTGTTGATGAGTGATATTGAGCATCTTTTCATGTGTCTGTTAGCTATCTGGGTGTCTTCTTTGGAGAAGTGTCTATTCATGTCTTTTGGCCATTTCTTCCCTGGATTATTTGGTTTTTGGGGTGTTGAGTTTGATAAGTTCTTTATAGATTTTGTATACTAACTCTTTATCTGATATGTCATTTGCAAATATCTTTTCCCATTCTGTCAGTTGCCTTTTAGTTTCGCTGATTTTTTCCTTCACTTTTTATCTTGATGAGGTCCCAATAGTCCATTTTTGCTTTTGTTTCCCTAGCCTCTGGAGATATGTCAAGTAAGAAGTTGCTGCGGCCAAGATCAAAGAGGTTTTTGCCTGTTTTCTCCTTGAGGATTTTGATGGCTTCCTGTCTTACATTTAGGTCTTTTATCTGTTTTGAGGTTTTTTTTGTATATGGTATAAGAAAGTGGTTCAGGTTCATTTTTCTGTGTGCTGCTGTCCAGTTTTCCCAGCACCATTTGCTGAAGAGACTGTCTTTTTTTCCACTGGATATTCTTTCCTGCTTTGTCAAAGATAAATTGGCCATACATTTGTGGGTCCATTTCTGAGTTCTCTATTCTGTTCCATTGATCTATGTGTCTGTTTTTGTGCCAGTACCATACTATCTTGATGATTATAGCTTTGTAATACAGCTTGAAGTCCGGAATTGTGATACCTCCAGCTTTGGTTTTGTTTTTCAGGATTGCTTTGGCTATTTGGGATTTTTTCTGGTTCCATACAAATTTAGGATTGTTTGTTCCAGCCCTGTGAAGAATGCTGACATTATTTTGATAGGGAATGCCAGAGTTCAAGTTATTAGCTACTATGCTATATCCTTTCCCATACATATGCCTATTTTGTTTAATCAACAAATTATGCCCTTTCCTGCCCTCCACCCCTTTCAAGGCCTTTTTCCACAATGACCTCTTTTAAGTTTAACTGCCATCTTGAAAATTATGTTGTGTTCCTTGATTAGAATTTCTAAGAGAATTGGATTTATTTTCCTTAGATCTGCTGTCCATTCCTGGTCCCATCAGCTGTGGCCAGGGTTGCGCTTAGTCACAGAAGCTAATGTCCACTCATTAGCTAGGTATAGACCTTTTGGGTCTAGGAGCTAGGTATAGACCTTTTGAGAAGGGAGACTGGTCATTGCGAGCTCCCCACTTTGTGCAATGCACTCTCCATTCCACTTATTCCACTCTCCATTCCTCTTGTTATTTCACTTCTTGATTTCTGCAGCAACCTTAGGACTGACTTCATTGGCCTTAATCTACACTAACCCAAAGCAGGCATCTCATCCTTGCCAAACTGTCCTTCTTGAAGACCATTTCAAATTTTTTTTTAACGTTTATTTATTTTTAAGACAGAGACAGAGCATGAACAGGGGAGGGGCAGAGAGAGAGGGAGACACAGAATCTGAAACAGGCTCCAGGCTCTGAGCTGTCAGCACAGAGCCCAACGCGGGGCTTGAACTCACGGACCGTGAGATCATGACCTGAGCCGAAGTCGGACGCTTAACCGACTGAGCCACCCAGGCGCCCCCTTGAAGACCATTTCAACATGCAATTCAGTGACTGCTTTGCCTTGATTCTACACTCTCTCTAATCTGATCCTACCTGCTCTATTTATATTGTTTCCTTCTACTCCCCAGATTGAGTTTTCTGATCTAGTCAGTAATTTCTTCCTGTCTTTTCACAGACATGCCTCCTAGCTCACCCTCTTGCCGATTTACTCTCTGAATCCTTGAGTTCCCAGCTCAATACCACCACCTACAGCAAGTTTCCCCTAGGACAGTGCCCCTCATCTACTCTTACTCCCATTCCCTGGCTTAGACTTCATTGAAGCCATTAGGTTTGACTTTCCTGCCCCAACCCTGGCTTCCTTTCACTGTCACCTGTACCCTCCAGGCTAAGTTCTCTTTAACCTTGCCTCCACAATGCCATCCCATAGCTCTCTACAAAGTGAACCCCTTTTGTGGCCTGCCTTCCCAGTTCCAGCTTCTCGCACATAAGCCTTGGAGCAGTTCTCATCATTCCTGTGCTGCCTCCAAATTCTGCCTGCTGGCATTTGTAGTTATCTTTGTCTAAGATGCCCTTCTCTTCCTGGTCTACCTGATGAGGTCATCCTCAGTGGATCCTTTCCTGTCTTCACCCCAACCTTAGGGTGAAATTCAGTGATCCTGTATGGGATTCATTGAGACTTGCTCCCTTGGTAGAGCCTCATCCTGTGCTTTCACAGTGTCCCATGTGCATGTCTGTGTTTCCCACTAGACATCAATTCTTTGAAGTCAAGAACTGTGTTTTACTCATCCTTTGGCTCCAGAGTTAAATCCCAGAGATTGCTACAGATTAGCACCTATATGTTTTTTTAAAACAAATTCTTTTTTTTAATTTAATTTTTTATTTTTTAAATTTATATCTAAATTAGTTAGCATATAGTGCAACAATGATTTCAGTAGATTCCTTAGTGCCTCTTACCCATTTAGCCCATACCCCCTCCCACAACCCCTCCAGTAACCCTGTTTGTTCTCCATATTTATGAGTCTTTTATGTTTTGTCCCCCTCCCTGTTTTTATATTATTTTTGTTTCCCTTCCCTTATGTTCATCTGTTTTGTCTCTTAAAGTCCTCATATGAGTGAAGTCGTATGATATTTGTCTTTCTCTAATTTCACTTAGCATAATAACCTCCAGTTCCATCCACGTAGTTGCAAATGGCAAGATTTCACTCTTTTTGATTGCCAAGTAGTACTCCATTGTATATATATACCACATTTTCTTTATCCATTCATCCATCAATGGACATTTGGGCTCTTTCCATACTTTGGCTATTGTTGATAGTGCTGCTATAAACATGGGGGTGCATGTGTCCCTTTGAAACAGTACACTTGTATCCCTTGGATAAATGCCTAGTAGTGCAATTGCTGGATCATAGGGTGGTTCTATTTTTAGTTTTTTGAGGAACCTCCATACTGTTTTCCAGAGTGGCTACACCAGCTTGTATTACCACCAACAATGCAAAAGTGATCCTCTTTCTCCATATTCTTGCCAACATCTGTTGTTGCCTGAGTTGTTAATGTTAGCCATTCTGACAGGTCTAAGGTGGTATCTCATTGGGGTTTTGATTTGTATTTCCCTGATGATGAGTGATGTTGAGCATTTTTTCATGTGTCAGTTGGCCATCTGGATGTCTTCTTTGGAGAAGTGTCTATTCATGTCTTTTGCCCATTTCTTCACTGGATTATTTGTTTTTTGGGTGTTGAGTCTGATAAGTTCTTTATAGATTTTGGATACTAACTCTTTATCTGATATGTCGTTTGCAAATTCTTTCTCCCATTCTGTTGGTTGCCTTTTAGTTTTGCTGATTGTTTCCTTCACTGTGGAGAAGCTTTTTATTTTGATGAGGTCCCAGTAGTTCATTTTTGCTTTTGCTTACCTTGCCTCTAGAGACGTGTTGAGTAAGAAGTTGCTGCGGCTAATATCAAAGAGGTTTTTGCCTGTTTTCTCCTCGAGGATTTTGATGGCTTCCTGTCTGACATTTAGGTATTTTTGAATTTATTTTTGTGTATGATATAAGAAAGTGGTCCAGGTTCATTCTTCTGCATGTCGCTGTCCAGTTTTCCCAGTACCACTTGCTGAAGAAACTGTCTTTATTCCACTGGATATTCTTTCCTGCTTTGTCAAAGATTAGTTGGCCGTACATTTGTGGGTCTATTTCTGGGTTCTCTATTCTGTTCCATTGATCTGAGTGTCTGTTTTTGTGCCAGTACCATACTATCCTGATGATTACAGCTTTGTAGTATAACTTGAAGTCCGGAATTGTGATGCCTCCTGCTTTCGTTTTCTTTATCAAGATTGCTTTGGCTATTTGGGGTATTTTCTGGTTCCATGCAAATTTTGGGATTATTTGTTCTAGCTCTGTGAAGAATGCTGGTGTTATTTTGATAGGGATTGCATTGAATATGTAGATTGCTTTAGGTAGTATCGACATTTTAACAATATTTGTTCTTCCTATCCAGGAGCATGGAATCTTTTTCTATTTTTTTTTTTTTTGTGTCTTCTTCAGTTTCTTTCATAAGCTTTCTATAGTTTTCAGTGTATACATTTTTCACCTCTTTGGTTAGATTTATTCCCAGGTATTTTATGGTTTTTTTGTGCCACTGTAAATGGGATCAATTCCTTTATTTCTCTTTCTGTTGCTTCATTGTTGGTGTATAGGAATGCAACTGATTTCTGTGCATTGATTTTATATCCTGCAACTTTGCTGAATTCATGAATCAATTCTAGCAGTTTTTGGGTGGAATATTTTGGGTTTTCCATATAGAGTATCATGTCATCTGTGAAGAGTGAAAGTTTGACCTCCTCCTGGCATCCTCCTCTTGGATGCCTCTTATTTCTTTGTGTTGTCTGATTGCAGAGGCTAAGACTGCCAATACTATGTTGAATAACAGCGGCGAGAGTGGACATCCCTGTCTTGTTCCTGACCTTAGGGGGAAAGCTCTCAGTTTTTCTCCATTGAGGATGATATTGGCATTGGGTCATTCATATATGGCTTTTATGATCTTGAGGTATGCTCCTTCTATCCCTACTTTCTTGAGGGTTTTTATCAAGAAAGGATGCTGTATTTTGTCAAATGCTTTTTCTGCATCTATTGAGAGGATCATATGGTTCTTGTCCTTTCTTTTATTGATGTGATGAATAACGTTAATTGTTTTGCGGATATTGAACCAGCCCTGCATCCCAGGTATAAATCCCACTTGGTCATGGTGAATAATTCTTTTAATGTATTGTTGGATATGGTTGGCTAATATCTTGTTGAGGATTTTTGCATGCATGTTCATCAGGGAAATAGGTCTATAGTTCTCCTTTTTAGTGGGGTCTGTGTCTGGTTTTGGAATCAAGGTAATGTTGGCTTCATAGAAAGAGTTTGGAAGTTTTCCTTCCGTTTCTATTTTTTGGAACAGCTTCAAAGGAATAGATGTTAACTCTTCCTTAGATGTTTGGTAGAATTCCCCTGGAAAGCCATCTGGCCCTGAACTCTTGTTTTTTGGGAGATTTTTTATTACTAATTTGATTTCCTTACTGGTTATCGGTCTGTTCAAATTTTCTCCTTCTTTCTGTTTCAGTTGTGGTAGTTTATGTGTTTCTAGGAATTTGTCCATTTCTTCCAGGTTGCCCATTTTATTGGCGTATAATTGCTCATACTATTCTCTTATTATTGTTTTTATTTCTGCTGTGTTGGTTGTGATCTCTCCTCTTTCATTCTTCATTTTATTTATCTGGGTCCTTTCCTTTTTCTTTTTGATCAAACTGACTAGTGGTTTATCAATTTTGTTAATTCTTTCAAAGAACCAGCTTCTGGTTTCATTGATCTGTTCTACTGGTTTTTTTTGGTTTTGATAGCATCAATTTCTGCTCTAATCTTTATTATTTCCTGACTTCTGCTGGCTTTGGGTTTTATTTGCTGTTCTTTTTCCAGCTTCTTAAGGTATAAGATTAGGTTGTGTATCTGAGATATTTCTTCCTTCTTTAGGAAGGCCTGGATTGCTATATACTTTCCTCTTATGACCGCCTTTACTGCATCCTGGAGGTTTTGGGTTGTGATGTTATCATTTTAATTGGCTTCCATATACTTTTTAATTTCCTTTTTAACTTCTTGGTTAGCCCGTTCATTCTTTTGTACAATGTGCTTCAGTCTCCAAGTATGTGTTACCTTTCCAATTTTTTCTTGTGGTTGATTTTGAATTTCATAGCATTGTGGTCTGAAAATATGCACAGTATGATCTTGATCTTTTTGTACTTGCTTAGGGCTGATTTGTGTCCCAGTATATGGTCTATTCTGGAGAACGTTCCACGTGCACTGGAGAAGAATGCGTATTCTGCTGTTTTAGGATGAAATGTTCTGAATATTTAGGATGAAATGTTCTGAATATATCTGTTAAATCCATCTGGTCCAGTGTGTCCTTCAAAGCCATTGTTTCCTTGTTGATTTTTTGATTAGACGATCTGTCCATTGCTGTGAGTGGGTGTTGAAGTCTCCTACTCTTTTTTTTTTTTTAATTTTTTTTTTAACATTTATTTATTTTTGAGACAGAGAGAATCAGAGCATGAATGGGGGAGGGTCAGAGAGAGGGAGACACAGAATCTGAAATAGGCTCCAGGCTCTGAGCTGTCAGCACAGAGCCCAACGCGGGGCTCGAACTCCCAGACCGCGAGATCATGACCTGAGCCGAAGTCGGCCGCTTAACCGACTGAGCCACCCAGGTGCCCCGAAGTCTCCTACTCTTATGGTATTACTATCGATGAGTTTCTTTGTGATTAATTGATTTATATATTTGGGGGCTGCTACATTTGGTGCATAAATGTTTACAAGTGTTATGTCTTCTTGGTGGATAGACCCCTTGATTATGATATAATGCCCTTCTGCATCTCTTGATACAGTCTTTATTTTAAAGTCTAGATTGTCTGATATAAGTATGGCTACTCTGGCTTTCTTTTGGTGACCATTAGCATGATAGATGGTTTCTCCATCCCCTTATTTTCAATCTGAAGGTGTCTTTAGGTCTAAAGTGGGTCTCTTGTAAACAGCATGTAGATGGATCTTGTTTTCTTATCCATTCTCTTACCCTTTGTCTTTTGATTGGAGCATTGAGTCCATTGACATTTAGAGTGAGTACTGAAAGACATGAATTTATTGCCATTATGACGCTTGTAGAGTTGGAGTTTCTGGTGGTGTACTCTGGTCCTTTCTAATCTTTGTTGCTTATGGTATGTATGTATGTATGTATGTATGTATATATGTATTTATATTTTCATCTTTTCTCCCCTCAGAGAGTCTCCCTTAAAATTTCTTGCAGGGTTGGTTTGGTGGTCACAAACTCCTTTAATTTTTGTTTGTCTGGGAAACTTTTTATCTCTCCTTCTATTTTGAATGACAGCCTTGCTGGATAAAGAATTCTTGGTTGCATATTTTTCTGTTCAGCAAAATGAATATATCCTGCCACTCCTTTCTGACTTGCCAAGTTTCTGTGGATAGGTCTACTGCAGACCTGCTCTGTCTTCCCTTATATGTTAGGGACTTTTTTTCCCTTGCTGCTTTCATGATTCTCTCCTTGCCTGAGTATTTTGTGAATTTGACTATGATATGCCTTATTGATGGTTGGTTTTTGTTGAATCTAATGGGGGTCCTCTGTGCTTCCTGGATTTTGATGTCTCTGTCTTTCCCCAGGTTAGGAAAATTTTCTGCTATGATTTGCTCACATAACCCTTCTACCCCTATTTCTCTCTCTTCCTCTTCTGGGACCCCTATGATTCTGATGTTGTTACTTTTTAATGAGTCACTGATTTCTCTAATTCTTAAATCATGATCTTTTGCTTTAATGTCCCTTTTTTTTCTGCTTCATTATTCTCCATAAGTTTGTCCTCTATATCGCTGATTCTCTGTTCTGCCTCATCCATCCTTCCTTCCATGGCATTCATCCGTGATTGCAGCTCAGTTATAGCATTTTTTGTTTCATCCTGACTAGTTTTTACTTCTTTTATCTCCTCAGAAAAGGATTCTCATCTACTTTCGACTCCAACTAGTATTCTTATTATCATGATTCTAAATTCTGGTTTAGACATCTTGCTTGTATCTGTGTTGGTTAAATCCCTGGCTGTCATTTCTTTGTGCTTTTTCTTTTGGGGTGAATTCCTACTGAATTGTGTGGTTCAGGTTGTGCAGATTGTTGTGTTAATCCTCAAATCAGTTTTCTAGGTGTGCAGGATGGCTTAGTGTCGGTCTGGCTGTATTTCATGGATGCAAGACACACAAAAAACTTCCATGCTGTTCCACAATCTTGGCTCCTCCCTTTTAAAATGAACTCTAAAGCAATGTTCTTCATTTCCAAACTGTTGTCACATTTGTAATATGTTATACAAAATTTAGGACTTATTCATGCGTAGTCTTGTATTGTTCACTATTTCCTTCTTGCATACTATTCCTAATAATTTTCATGGTATATTATAAATGCTTTCATATAAATATTTGCCTAGCCTCTGCAATGTGTAAGATACCACACAAAGTGCCTCAGAGGTGATATAAGTGGCAAATATATGATTTTATAATATCGACCCTTGAGAGATTTCTATTTTATTGAAGAGAATTAAACAAGTAGACAATTACATCCAGGTAGACTAAGATCATTTCATTAAAGAGAAATTTCACCAATTGCTATGTGAATTCAAATGAGGGAAACAGGCCATGTTAAGTCATTTTGAAGGTGACATTTGAAATGGCCATTGAAGTTTGGGTTGTCACAGCAGAGATGAGGGTAGGTGGAGTTTCTGGCAATGGTATCTGCATAGACAAGGAAAACTGGGGAAGGTTGTGATACAAGAAGTGATCCAGTTTGTCTGAAAGCATTGAGTGTTACACAGGGCTAGTGGGGAACAAACGGACATGTATACCATGTCTGACCTTGAATGTCCAGCTAAGGTGTTTCTACTTAATTGAGCTGACAGTGGGCAGACATCAAAAACTCCTGACTGGTGACGTACCCTAACTGGAATTGTGCATGGGAAGATTAGTTTAGCCATAATTCAGAAAAGGATAATCCTAGAAGGTGGCTCTAAGTATCAGGTACCTAGGCCAGGCCAGGAGTCATAAGAACCTCGGATCCAGGGTCACCTGGATTGGAAAAGAAGGAACTGTGGGGAGGTGAATAGTCTTTGAAGGAAAGGACAGTATGCTTCTTAGCATCTGGCAAAATGCCAAGCATGTAACAGTAAAAAAGTAATTTGATGGATGCTGTGTGAGCTTTTGATCTTATAGTTGTCATGGTTTATCTACATAAAAGGTAAAACACTTTTGTTATTTCCCCCCCCCCCCCCGAGGGCAATATGTTATTAATAACATTTGTTCCTATAGAACGTTTTTCTTTTTACTTTCTTTTTATCCTTTTTTGCTTATTTACTGAGATATGAATTTACATACCATAAAATGTACAAACCTTAAGTATGCAGCTTGATACTAACTTAGGTTTCATTTTATTTGTTTTTTCCTGGCATCTTAAAATCTCTGACAAAGCTTCCCTAAAATAAGAAAGTGCATTTGCTGTATAATTCCACAGTGTTAGTTACACAGACCTGATGATACAGAACTTTAAAAAAATTCCTGTGATTTACATTAGTAATCAATGCTGAGCATCTTTTATGATTCATTGCTTGGGAGGCATTATAGCACATATTCTGATAGAAAGCTAACTTTTGGTATGGATTACAAAGAAAGGACTAGTACTAGGAAAGAAAATGAAATTAATTGCTTTGTACTGCACTTTTAAATATGTGTCACCTGTTTTACCTTGTTTTTCTTTGCCAAAAGAGGGATGTCATCTGATTAGTCCAGTCACCATGGCATATCAGAAGGGAGGCGTGCTGATTTCTGGAATTGTAATGTATTTTTTCTTCAAAATTAATTGCTTTCAAGAATATATATAGCTTCCATTTGTTGCCACTTACTATTATGAGCCATAATTTGGGACAACAGGTTCTGTCTGGTTATTAATTAAAATTATTCCCTTTTTGGATGCTTGCTATTATAAAACTTTTTATATGAAGAATGTTTTAAATATATATAAAAGTAGAACAGTATAATGAACTGCCATGTATCTAGACTATTGCAAATAATCAAAAATAGAGTTAAAAACTCCAAGTCCCCCAGAACACCTAATTAATATCTGTCACCCAACTTCATGCCTGTTTGTGCACTTAACATCTTAGGTTGTCAGATACACATGGAACCTTTTGTCTAAGCTTCAGCTTACCTTCTTGTGCATACCCAGTTAGCTTACATGTATCAGATTGTTATTGTTAATATTAGAGTTAGTATTAATGATCTACATTTACTTGGTGCTTATTTGGTGCCAGGCATCATGCTAAGTGCTTTCCTTGTATTATCTTACTGGTTTTTGTAATGACCCTATCAAGTAGGAACTATTGACATCCTCCTTATACAGAGGAAGGATCCAAGCCTTACAGAGTTCACCAGCCAGTAAATGTGGTAGTTGAGGCTTGAACCCAGGTGTGTCAAACTCCAGAGTTTTTGCTATCATTTATTAGAGCACACAGTCTCAATTAAGTATGAAAAGGGGTCAGACCACATTGCTTTTCTGTGGTATTGTAATTAGTGCTAAGGTTTGGAGCCAACCTACACTAAAGTCTGAGCTCTACTGGTTGATGTCCCAAGACTGCTGTTAGCTTTGTCTCTTCCATTGCCAGAGATCACATTTCCAGGACCCTGAGGGTAGTTAGGCAAGGATGTCAGGGTGAAAGATGTAGCTCCACCAATGAGAAGCAGTTTGGAGCTCATACACCTACACTCAGTTGATAATCACCTCACCAACCTTGCAACAGACTATTCCCACTCCCTCACCTCCTACATTTAGTCTGCATTTATAGCCTTTTCTGACTCTGTTCTTCTCAAGCCCATCCTTGGCATTTTTAAAAACCTAGTTTAGGGGTACCTGGCTGGCTCAGTTAGTAGAGCCTGTGACTCTTGATGTCAGGGTTGTGAGTTCAAGCCCCACATTGGGTAGAGAGATTATTTTTAAAATAAAATTTAAAAAAAACCCACTAGTTTAAAAAGTGGTGGGAGCATCTGCTCCATGAATTATGGAGAATGGTGATGAGTTTGGAGAAAACACCTTGCGTGTTTTATCCCCCAGGTCTCAAGTATCTGAATCCAGCCATCTCACCAATCCATTTATTTTAGTTATAGTGGGATCTAATCTAGAAATGATGAATGAATTTGTCCAAAGCTACTGTAAAAATAACTCAAATTCATCTTGAGAATAGTTAAATTAACCTAAGTCTGTTTACAACCAACCAACCCATTTTTACTGGGTACTAGCACTGTGAGAGGAACTCGAAAGGAGGATATAAAGGAAATAAACACCACATGCCCTACCTTTGAATCATTTAGGGAGAAAAGAAATACGCATAATAGTGATTAAATAATTACATTAAGGCTAGTGTTCCTTGAAGTAAGGAGACTGCTATACATAAGCCATACGATAAACTGCTTCATTTGCCCCACCTCCTGTATAATGAAGAATTTGGTAAAAAAAGATAGATGCTAGAGGAGTTCAAAGAAAGGGGAGATCAGTAAAATTTTAGGTCACAAAATTTTGTGTCACAAAAGAAATAAAATTGACACTAGGCCAGGAAAGATGATTAAAAGTTGCCTAAATAAAGAGGACATTCTAGATAATGTAAACGTTGATGATGATTCCAAAATAAACTGTGGATGGTAGCCAATATGTTTTAGCTCATTTGACATGAAAAGTATACATGCAATGACTGAGGCTGATTTTCTGTGTTTATCTCATTGTTTTTTGGTCTCTAGGATGGCTTTGTGTATTCTTTTATTATTAAAGATTTACATTACAAAATAGAGGATTTTCTTCAGGTTGAAGAGCCTGTGGAACATATGATGTTTTCTCCAAGTTACCAAATGTTGCTGATTCAAACAGAGAAGGTATGCTAGATGGCATTTCTTGATGTATAATTTTCAAATATTGTAATTATTATTATCATTGCACTCCAAGAATGACAAGCATAGTGCTGCATAGTGATACTCTACTAGTTGTGACCCCTTAGGTTACAAATGAAAAAATACCCAACTTAAAAGGCCTAAATACCAAAAGGTTTTTTTGTTGTTGTAGTTACTGCTCATTTGTTTGTATTTGCACATGTAACTAAAAGGGCAAGCCCCTGAACTCAGGGGCTCCCATGATGCTGCTGGCCTTGAAAACAAGGCCATATCTTGTGGCCATATCTTGGCTCTGTTTCCTCTCTGCTGTCACCTTTTCCATGCAGACTCTTTCCTGAGATGTCAAGGGGGCCTCCTGCAACTCCAGTTTATATTTCTACCTTCATGGTGACCCTAGTGGAAAGACATCAGCTGGGAAAAAATGTCCTGGAATTTAGACTCATTGTACTTACTTGGGTCACCTCTCTACCCCTGTGGCAATTACTATGTCCAGGAGAATTCTAAGCTGTCATTGATCAGGCCTGTCACATGCCTACTCTTGAACCCTGGGTAGAGTCAACCCAACCAAACATGGATTGAGATTGGGGTCATGGATGGTTCTGTAAGAGAAGGAGAGAAGAGGAGTAAATGCAGGCTAAAACCAAATGTCTACCTCAATTATACCGTTAGAACGGCTCCTAATTAGTGGAATGACCCTCAACAGTCAGGATTAGCAGCAGTTTATATTTTTAGGTAATGGCCTTAGATGGATTACAAAAAAAGGTCAATGATTTTCTACCTAAAAAAACCTTAAATTTAAATATGAAAAGATTTCACTTTCTGGTAAATATCTGAAGTTAAAACAATTATGCTAACTATGTTTTCATAAATACGGTTTTAACAAATAAATGACAAACCTAAAATATCTATGGAGAACAGGAAACAATAAAAGACATAACAGGGGTACCTTGGTGGCTCAGTCAGTTAAGCGTCTGACTTCAGCTCAGGTCATGATCTCACAGTTTGTGAGTTCGAGCCCCACGTCGGGCTCTGTGCTGACAGCTCAGAGCCTGGAGCCTGCTTCGGATTCTGTGTCTCCCTCTCTCTCTGCCTCTCCCCCACTTGTGCTCTGTCTGTCTGTCTGTCTCTCTCTCAAAAATAAATAAAATGTAAAAAAAAAATTTTTTTAAAAAGACATAACAGAAGAGAGAAAGACTGAAATAAAAATTCTAAAAGAGAAAAATACACTAACAAAGTAAAAATTAAATGGCTATGTCTGACAAAAGATTGGACATAGCCAAACAGAGAATTCATGAACTGGAAGACAGAGCAGAAGTTATCCAGAAGGTAGCTTAGAGATGCAAAAGGATAGGATATACAGAAGGGAGAGTAAGAGACATGAATGATACAGTGAAAAAAATCTAACATATGCTTAATTGGAATCCCAGAGAGGAGAGAGAGTGAGGCAGAGACAATATTTAAAGAGATATTTTAAAAAAAGAGATTTTCTAGACTGATTAAAGACATGAATTTACAGATTCAAGAGGACCAGTGAATCTCAAGCAGAATACATAAAAAGATATCCACACTTAGACTTAACAAAGTGAAATTCATGAAAACCAAAGGCAGAGAATATGTTAAAAGCAATCAGAGAGAGAAACAGATTATTTCAAAGGAATTTCAATTAGACTAACAGCTGACTTCTCTGTGGCAATAAAGTAAGTAAGGAATAGTGAAATGCTATCTTCCATATATAGCAAGGGTCAGCAAACTATTGCCCTGTAAACCCAAACCAGCCTGCTGCTTGTTTTTATAAATCAAGTTTTATTGGAACACAGTGACACCCATTCATTTATGTATTGTCTATGGCTGCTTTCACACTACAATGGTAGAATGAAGTCATTGTGAGAGATCACATAGCCTGCAAAGCCTAAGATATTTACTTTGTGTCCCTTTATAGAAAAAAGTATGCTGACCCCTGATGTAGTGAAATGAGGTAACTACCACCTGGAATTCTACACCCAGTGAAAGTACTTTTCAGTATAGGGTTGAAAAAAAGCATTTTTAGACACTCCAAAACTGACTATAAGCAGCAGACCATCACTAGAGAAAATTCTAAAGAATGTACTTCAAGCGGGAGGAAAATGATCCCAGATGGAAGTATTGTGTTATAAGAATGAATAGCAGTAAATGTGTAGAGAAATGTAAATGAACACTGCCTAACAGCAAAAATAATGTGAAGTTAGGTTTAGAAATAACATTGAATTAAAATCCTAGACAACAATAATGTAAACTGGAGGGGAAGGAGTAAATGGAATAAAGTGTTTCAATTTCATTGTTTACTTTCCCAGGCAGAAAGTAAGGTTTTAAGTAACCTTGTGGTGTTTATAAATTAGGTTTACATGTTGTAATTTCTTTTTTTTTTTTTACATTTATTTATTTTTGATAGAGACAAAGCACAAGTCGGGGTGGGTGGGAGACAGAGAGAGAAGGAGACACAGAACCTGAAGCAGGCTTCAGGCTGCGAGCTGTCAGCACAGAGCCTGATGCGGGGCTCGAACTCACGAACCGTGAGATCATGACCTGAGCCGAAGTCAGACGCTTAAGCAACTGAGCCACCCAGGCACCCATACATGTTGTAGCTTCTAAGGTAACCACCAAAAGATCTGAAACAGTAGATGAAATTTCTACACTATAGATGGAGAAAGTGAAATACTTTTTTTAAAAGAGCAACCCAAAACAAGGTAAGAAAAGAGAAAAAGAAACAAGTAAGAAAGTAGAAAGCATAAATTAAAATGTAATATTTAAACTCATATATATTAGTAATTACAATAAAAGTAAACCAATAATTGATTTACTTAAAAGGCAAAGGTTACAATACCGAATTAAAAAAAAAAATACAAAACCCAATTATGCACTGTTTACAAGTGACACAGCTAAAGCATAAGCATACAATGAGATTGAAAGTAAATAAAAGTTTTTTAGGGGCACCTGGGTGGCTCAGTCGGTTAAGCGTCTGACTTCAGTTCAGGTGGTGATCTCACAGTCTGTGAGTTCGAGCCCCACATTGGGCTCTGTGCTGACAGCTCAGAGCCTGGAGCCTGCTTCAGATTCTTTATCTCCCTCTCTCTCTAACCCTCCCCTGCTCATGCTCTGTCTTTCTCTGTCTCAAAAATAAATAAAAACATTTAAAAAAATTTAGAAAGTAAATAAAAGTTTTTAAAAATACAGTAACATTGAAAGTAAATTTAAAAATTGAAAGTAAGTAAAATTAAGACAGAAAAAGATCTAACATGCAAACATTAACAACAACAAAAAGCCAGTGGTGATATATTTATTAGGCAAAAATCATTACTGAAGACAAATGGACTTATTTCAAGAATAGTAAAAGGTTAAATTCACCAGGAATATATAAACATTAAAAAAAAACATATGTACTAAATAAAATAGTCCCAAAATATATAAAGCAAAATGTGGCAAAATGACAAGGAGAAGCAAAGTCATAATCTCAATGGGACACCTTAATACACTTTTCTCAGTACAGGATAGAGTAAACTGTATCCCCAACATAGCAGCCAAAGTGAGAACAACTGTTGTGTTTACTCTTCAGAACCCTCCAGTGATTTCCCATGTTCTTCTGACTAAGAGCCAAAATCCTCACTGTGCTTTACAAGGCTCTTCATGATATGGGTTCTGTTCTCACTGGGCCTTGTCTCCCCCTGCTCTGCTTCTTGTTCATCCTGTTCCAGTCATGCTGGCAATCATGCTGTTTTCTTTAACTCACAAGGCATGTTCCCCCTTCACCGTCTTTGCACTGGCTGTTCTCTCTGTTTGGAATGCTCTTCCCACAGAATGCACATGAATCCTTTTTTTCCTCATTTCCTTCAAGTCTTTTCTCTAAAGTTACCTCAGTAAAGCCTTCCTTGGCTACTTGGTTGAAAATCCCACTCTCTTATTTTATCATGTCTTACCTTCTTTCCCTGCTTTATGTTTTTGAGTCTTACAAGTACTGCTGTTTAACTTACAATATATCCTATTTAGATACCTTGTCTATTGTCTGAATGCCCCAGCAGAATGTAAGCTCCATGAGGGCAGGGAATTTTTGCCTGTTTTGTCCTCTGCTATCGTCCCAGCATGCAGAGCCATGCCAGGCCAGTGTATCCATTCAATATTTGCTGAAGGAATGAATGAAAATTAAAATCAGTAAGTATCTATCAAATTTAGACTCTACAGAATTGTATTTTTTAGACCAACAAGAACAGGAGTATTCATGTTTAACTCAAGGAAATGTGAAGAACTCGTCTTCAGTTGAAAGCCGATTTCTTATTGCTAGTTAAGTGGCTCTACCATATTACAGTTACTTGGCAGAGAGTCATAACTTACAGGATAGATTTTTTTTGAGAGGTGAATTCGGCAGCTGAGAATGATAAATAAGTCATAAAGTAACAGCTTCAGCCCCACCTCCACAATTTCCACAAAGGCTTATTTAAAAGTTTTTATCAGTGCCCACCACTGTCTAGTATGTGATTAAGACTTACTCGTTCACCATAACAATTTTTCTGGTTTTCCACATTTCACAAATTTTTTGTATAAATATTTTTGAAGTCAGGAAGAAGTGTTATGTTTTATTCCTTAAAAAACGAATGCTTGGAATTGGAGAAAAGAAGAAAGTCCTATTTGTTGATTATTTTAAATGACGTGTGAGTGAATGAATCAATCAATAAACAAATTAAGCATCTAGATTTTAAGCTCTTCAAGGTCAAGGCCTTATTGGCATTGATCTCTAATTTCCCTTCACCTATTCCCACACAGTGCCTTGCTCATAGTAGGCATTTAATAAATAGTTGCTGAACTGCACACACAACAATTACATCATATTTCTTTTTCTTTTCTTTCTTTCTTTCTTTCTTTCTTTTTTTTTTTTTTTGGTATATTTAACAGGGATCCATTTATATTTACACTTTTGGTGAGGAGCCAACCTTTAATAGAGTCCTAGAGGCTTGTGATGGGAAATTTCAGGCAATTGACTTTATCTCACCTGGAAATGAATACTGCATGGTAAGGAATATTTTAGCATTTCACGGTAGGATTTAAAGATAAGATTTTGGAAGTTTATGTGGAACCTTATACAAATAGGAGCCAGAGGGTATTAAGGATGTGGTAGAAATGCCAACCACTTCCATCACTGAATGTCCTCCCCAGTTGGAATGACATCATTATATTTTGACTTCATAACATTAAGTCTCTGAAAACATCCAGAGCAATTAAAATCTGAGGAGTTGGGGCGCCTGGGTGGCTCAGTCGGTTAAGCCTACGACTTCGGCCCTACTCATGCTCTATCTCTCTCTGTCTCTCAGAAATAAATAAATGTAAAATCTGAGGAGCCATCCTGTTTATATTCATCACCCAAGTTTTCCAAGCCAGAGCTTTAAACAGATTCATCGCTCATGAGTTATTAACACTCATTAAGCTAGTAGTATTTACCCTTTGTCAGAGTAGTATAGACCCTCTGAGGATGGAAATGAAATACTTGCCATGCACAAAATATGAATTTGACCTATTAGGAAAAAAAACCCAACTGCTACATTTTGGAAAGAAACTGTTTTCTTCCTGGTGTTTAACTGTTTACTTTTTATTGATCTCAAGAAACATTTCATTTTTCATATGGTTTATCAACAAATCCATTAAAATTTTGGGAGTTCTAGCAAAAATATGTACAAGATCTATATGAGAAAAGTTACAAAACTCCTTTGAATGAAATCAAACAAGATCTAAATAAATGGACAGATATTCCATGCACATGGATAAGAAGACTCAAAATCGTTAAGGTATCAGTTCTTTCCAAACTTTCCAAACTTAACTTATCAGCGCCCACCACAGTCTAGCATGTGGTAAGATTCAATGCAATCCCAATCAAAATCCCAGCAAGTTATTTTGTGGATATCAATAAACTGATTCTGAAGTTTATATGGAGAAGCAAAGATTCAGAATTGCAAATACAATATTGAAGAAAAAAATGTATGACCAACACTACCCAATTTTCAAGATTTATTTTAAGGCTACAGTAATCAAGACAGTATGGTATTGGTGAACAACTGGACAAATAGATGAATGGAACAGAAGAGAGGACCTAGAAATAGATCCATACAAATATAGTTGACTGACCTTTGACAAAGGAGCAAAAACAATTCAATTGAGAAGGGACAGTCTTTTAACCAAATGGTGCAGGAACAACTGGACATCCACATGCAAAATCATCATCATTGTCATCACCATTGAGTCACAGACTTTACACCTTCCAAAAAAATTAACTCACACTGGACCTAAATGTAAAATGAAAAACTATAAATTCCCATAAAATAGCATAGGAGGTTGGCAATGACTTTTTCAACACAATACAAAACGTAATCCATGAAAGGAAAAACTGACACGTTGGACTTCATTAAAATCAAAGGCTGATACACTAGGAAAGACAATATTAAAAGAAAGTAAAGACAAGCCACAGACAGGGAGAAAAATCTTTGTAAAACATGTATCTGATAATGGACTGGTTTCCAAAATGTGCAAAGCATTCTTATAGCTCAACACTAAGAAAATAATCAACTCCAGTAAAAAAAGGAGCAACACATTGGAATACTTTACCACAGAAAATATACAGATAGCAAATAAGTATATGAAAAGATGTTCAACATTATTCATCATTTAGAGAATTGCAAATTAAAGCAATGAGATGACACCACACACCTATTAGAATGTCTAAAATCTAAAACGTGGACAATACCAAGTGCTAGCGAGGATATTGCAGCAACAGAAGCAATTACTCATTGCCTATAGGAATCAAAATGGTATAGCAACTTTGCAAGTTTGGCCCTTTCTCACAAAGCTAAACACTCTCTTACCTTATGATTCAGCAACTGGGCCTCTTGGTATTTGAAAACCAATTTGAAAACTGGACCTCTTGGTAGTTGAAAACGTGTGCCCACACAAAAACCTATACATGAATGTTTATAGCAAGTTTATTCATAATTGCCAAAACGTGGAAGTAACCAAGATATCCCCCGGTAGGTGAATGAATAAACAAACTGTGATATATCCATACAATGGAATATTATCCAGCACTAAGAATAAATGAGCTATTAAATTGTGAAAGGATATAGAAGAGCCTTAAATGCATAATGTTAAGTGAAAGAAGCCAATTTGGGAAAAAGCTATATGATTCATTCTATGTGATGTTCGGGAAAAAGAAAAACTATGGAGACAGTAAAAAGATCAGGGGCTGCCAGGGACTCAGTGGGAAGGAGGGAGGGAAAGATGGAGGTGGAACACAGTGAATTTTTAGGGCAGTGAAACTATTCTGTAGGACACTGTGATGGCAGATACATATTATACATTTGTTAAAGCCTGTAGGATGTATGACACAGAGAGAACCCTAATACAGACTATGGGCTTTAGTCAATAATAATGTATCAATGTTGGCTCCTCAGTTGTAACAAATGTACTACACTGAAGGCAAGATAATAATAGAGGAAATTTTATGTATCTGGTGGGGGGAGGGTAAGGGCAACTTTGTACTTTCTGCTCAAAATTTCTATAGTACTGAAACTGGTCTTAAAAGCAAAATCTATTAGTTTTAAAAATGTATAATTTGTTGTTTCTAGCTTTACTCCTTAAGCGATAATCCTGTTGAATTTCTAAGTGATTATGCTACATGGAAAAAAATTTTTGATTTCACTTTTCTGATCCTAAATAGTTATTATGTGTTACTTAAATTGTATTAAAGGTAATTTAATTTTTGTTTAAATCAGAAGTACTGGTGTTGTGATTGTCGTCATAATCCATACAAGTAAAATGAAGTATTATAGTAAGTCATCCAAGTCATTGACATACTAAAAAGGGATTTAGAATATGATTCTATAACAGAGTCTTGTTTTCTGTTTAGGGTTTTATTTTTCTTTCTTTTACAGACACTCACACATTCAGGGGAAGTTTGTGTTTGGTGTTTAGAAGATGGTACTTGTGCCAGCAGGATTTGTCTGAATACCCCAGTAAGTGTGGCTTAGAAATGGATTAAAATATTGAATTCTAATCTAATCTATGTTTTCATATTTACATGTCAATAGTCTATGGAAATACTTGTTACACATGCCAGTAGGGCATTTTTACCCTCTGTATGTAGAGTAATTCCGGTGTATAAAGTATATTCCGCAGCCCGGAAGATAGAATATAAGGTACGGTATTGGTGTATACCAACATTGTCTGTGGTGGCAATTGTTGCTGAAGTCCTCGTGGTTTATATCTCACTCACGCTGTAAGTTCCCTGTGGTTTGGCAGGGTCTCTGCTCCACACAGTCTCTCTCTCAGGGAGCCAGGCTGAGGGAGGCTGACTCATAGCTCCTCAATGCCATGGTATGGGAAGGGAGTGTTTGAGGGTCTTGAAGTAGCACTTAGGTGTTTTTACTCAGAAATGAGTCACCGCCCTCGGCCATAACTAGTTAAATCGCCCCATCTAACCTCAAGGAGGTCAGTTAGAAATGAAAGAAAATTGCTACTCTAACCAGCTTGAGCCAAAATTAAGGAAGTGGGAGGTGTTGGCTTAATTGACTGTAAAGTATAGAACTTGTCCGGCCTCAGATGTGGTTCCGTCCAGCAACTCAAATGATATTATCAAGGATCTTGGTTTTTTCTCTATATCTTTAGTTTCACCCTAGGCATCTTTTAGTGGTACCCCAAATGCCACAGGTGTCAGCCTCATGGGTGTCAGACCATCAAGGAAGAAAGCCTCCTCCAGTGGGAGGAGGAAAAGAAAAGAAGCTTCTCCTTTCCCCAAGGCTAAATGTCTTCTAATTTCTTTTTTTAAAATTTATTTATTTATTGTGTTATAGAGAGAAAGTAAGAGGGGAGGGCCAAAGAAAGAGGGAGAGAGAATCCCAAGCAGGCTCCACACTGTCAGCACAGAGCCTGACGCGAGGCTTGATCTCATGAACTGCGAGATCATGACTTGAGCTGAAATCAAGAGTCAGCTGCTCAACTCACTGAGGCACTCATGCACCCCATTTTCTAATGTCTTAATAACATCCCTGAACTAGTCACTGTGGACAGAGGAATGAGAAATGCTAATTGACTTAAGCTTAGCCTTGAAAATGGGAGTCAGATCTGTTTCACTGAACCTCCAAAATAGGAGAGATGGTTTCTCAATAGATATTCCAGAAATTTTCCAGAAGGAAGGTGTATGGATGCTGAGTGGCAAACCACAATTGCTCACAACACTTACCACAAGGTGATCCCAGTATTTCTGCTATGTTCATAGTACATTTTACATAAAATAACATTTCTAAAACATAAAAGGACCAAGAAACAATGGCAATGCTATTTCTCCCTGAAATCATCATTTGATGTATTCTACAGTTCTAGATAAGATATGGATCTTGGTAGTAGGTAGGGAGGTTACAGTCCTTCTCCTTTATAAAATTAAAATCTCAATTATAAGACAAGAGGAAACATCACACCTCACATAAGAGGGATTATAAGATGCAAAGGCACGTAATTCAATGGGATATATAAAACTCACCCCAACAAATAAACCTAAAAATTCTTACCTAAAAGACTGAAATGTGAGTAGACTGCATGTTCTAGTGACAAGAGCTCATATGTATTTATTTCTGTTAGAATTACTAGAGCTTGAAGAGATCTTCAAGTTCATCACATCTCCTTTTACAAATGAGAGACATACAAGTGGTTAACAACCTACCTGAGAGTCTCTCTAATCAGGGCTTACCTTGTTCTTCTTGGCTAAAGAGAGATAGAGGCACCGTGAGAAGGCTTGCTTTCTGTACCAGATCTCTCCTTCGCCCAACCAGAGGGGAGACATTCAAATAGCTTTCACAGTTAATTTGACAAATATTCACTGAACTCCAAACCAGGCATGGCACACTCATATGGTTCAGCCTGCACTGGGGACATCTGGTGGTTGCTCCTTCCTGAACAATACTGCTGCCTTGTGGGGAATTGGTAAGTGCACTGACCCAGCAATACTGAGGCCAGGTCTCCTGCCTGTGCCCAGGACTGTGTTCCCCATGAACATTTTAGGCAGAGACCCCGGCCCAGCACTGGGATGGGAGGATGTCTGGACACTAGCAGCTTCCCTTGATGGCACTTGCTAAGGAACAGAAGACCCCTCCAGATATTGCTGTATATTTTTAACCTGGCCGACTATTGCCCGGGAATGGACAATAATTTCAACTGATTATTTTGAGAACACACACACACACACACACACACACACACACACACACACACAGATCCCATAAAGACTTTTAGTTGAAAAAAAGAAAAAAAGAAAAACCCTCACTATTTCGTTTCCAGTTTCACACTGAGATACCACTATAAAGACTCAACCTTGGAAAATTCACCTTTAAAAATAAAATAAAGACATGCTTGGTTGGACAACTGTACACTCTAATGAGTTCTCATCTTTGTCGCCAGCTATGGGATCCTGAAGCAAATTGCTACATTTTTCTTGGCCTCCATTTTCTGTTCTACCAAATGATTATCTCTTAAAGTCTTTTCTATTTCTAACGTTCTATGATCATATTCAAAACAGCCTACAAGGTATAATTATAGAGGAATGAATCTGATTGCTTCAGCGTCATGAAAGCAGATTTACTCCCCTAGACCTCATATTCTGTAGATGACTGTGAGGTAAGCAGGAATCTGCAATGCATGTCTTTGGTTACTGAATATATGGTGCAGTGATATGGTTATTTTCTTAAGTCTTCCTCCATCATACCAGCATCTACCATCAGCCAACAGATGAATGCTGATTAAAAAAAAAAAATCACTAACATTCCAGAAAGATTTCCAAAAGTGCTAGGAATGTATTTTAAATTTATTTTATTTTTTTATTATTATTGGTATAATCATTTCATAATCCTTTAGTGATATAAATGACGCCATGGTTTAAAGCTCAAGAAATCTCTTTATATTTTTGTGATGCTAACTTTAGGATTAAAGAATAAGATGTACAGATTCCTGTAACTTATGCTATCTATTAGCTCAGGAATGCTGCATGTGTAATTTGTAATATCATACAACACTTGCCAAGGTCCTCATTTTGAGGGCTTTTCAAATAAACTGTAGATTCTTATGTGTAGTAGAGCAGGCTTTGTGTTCTGGCACAGGGAAATTAAGCCTCTGGGGTTATTTTAAACAGGCGACGGTTCTGGCTTCCTCTCCCTCCTCCTTCTCTGCTGCTGTGGGCACCCAGGAGGGCTCCATCCATTTCCTGGATGTCAGAGATCCTGAGACCCCTCGGGCAATTTACAAGGTCTTTCCCTCCGAATGGTCTGTGCAGCACCTGCTGTAAGTACTTCCTGCTTCTGGCAGCAGCATTGTTAGGACTGTCTGTCGAGAATTACAGTGAAGCCATAATTTCTTTTAATTTTAAGTTTTACATGTTTTGTTTCAAAAATTAATACACTGACTCAGGTCACTATTCAAAAAGTACAGAGGGGTGCATCGTGAAAAGGCTCCCACTCTTGTTCCCACTCAGTTGTCCTCCCTGGAGGCAGCCTGTTACCAGTTTCTCATGTCTTCTTTCCAGAGATATTCTGTCCATAAATAAGCAAAACAAACAAACAAACAAACAAAAAAAACCCACAAGTAAGTTCTTCCTTTTAATTACACAAATAATTATCAAGCACTTAGAATGTGGTATGTGCTTTGTTGTATGAGATGGATACTCTTATTGTCTCCATTACGGGGGAGGAACATTAGGCACAATGTGTTAAATAATTTGCTTAATATTGCACAGGTAGTAAATAGCAAATGTCAGGATTTGAACCCAGGTAGTGGGGGTCCAGAGTCACTGCCTTCGTTTTTATTTTTTTCAAGTTTTGATTTAAACGCCTTTGCTTTTAATGGGTAGCAAACCGTATACAATGTTCTATACCTCATTTTTTTTCCACTTAATGGTATATTTTGGACAATGTTTTCTATCCACACATGAAGACCTTCCTTATTCTGTTTTATGGTATGCAGTATTCCATGATATAAATATACCATCATTTAAAACTTTTTAATTTTAATTCCAGTATTGTTAACATACAGTGTTAGATTCGTTTCAGGTGTGCAATATAGTGTTTCAACAGTTCTACACATTACTCAGTGCTCATCATGATAAGTGTCCTTTTAATCCCCTTCACCTGTTTCACTGATTCCCCCCCCCCCCACCTCCCCTCTGGTAACCATCAGTTTGTTCTGCATAAAGAGTCTATTTCTTGGTTTGTCTCTCTCTCTCTCTCTTTTTTTTTCCTTTACTCATTTGTTTCTTAAATTCCACATATAAGTGAAATCATTTGGTATTTGTCTCTGATTGACTTATTTCACTTAGCATTATACTCTCTAGCTCCATCCATGTTGTTGCAAATGGCAAGATTTCATTCTTTTTATGGCTGAGTAATATTCCATTATATATACATACATACATACATACATACACACCACATCTTCTTTATCCATTCATCAGTTGATAGACACTTGGGTTGTTTCCATAATTTGGCTATTATAGATAATGCTGTAATAAATTTAGGGGTGCATGTATCCCTTTGAATTAGTGTTTTTGTATTTTTTGGGTAAATACCCAATATACTATCATTTTTAAAGACTGAGTTCTTTGGGGTTTTGTTTTGTTTTGAGAGAGAGAGAGCATGCAAGCAGGGGAGGGGCAGAGGGAGAGGGAGAGAGAGAATCTTAAGCAGGTTCCATGCCCAGTGCAGAGCCTGATGTGGGGCTCTATCTTACAACAGTAACATCATGACCTGAACCTAAATCAAGAGTCACTTAACCAAGGGAGCCACCCAGGTGCTCCAAAAGTGTGTATCGATGGGCATTTAGATGATTTCAAATCTTTTGAAGTAATACTTTTTAGAAGACAGCATAGAGACATTGGATTTAGACTTGTATGTTATTGTTCTTTCTTTTGTTAATTTATCAGAATAGTAAGTATTAATAAGAAGTGACATTGGTGCCCTGCTTTACAGTTTGAGGTGCTGTCATACATTGTATGTGAATGTGAACCTCACTACAGCAGTCAGAATGGTATTGTGTTTGTTCCTGTTCCACAAATGAGAGGATTTAGGCTCAGAGAAGTTAAGAGAAGCTTTAAAGGATTGCCTAACTCGTGCCTGGAGGAGGCAGGTTTCCACCTGCTGCATTGTGCTCATGGCTCCCTCCAGCTCAGGGGGAAAGGAGCTGTAACCTCACTCCATTTATACTTTTGCCGCCTCCTCTTTCTCAGATCCTTTTCTCTTATTATAATTTCTATTTTCCCATTTTTCGAATTTGAAGAAGGTACAGAAACATTTCACTACATTCTTCCTCCTCCTGCCAGGCACTAGATGTCACAGTGATCACTAGTTTGAGAATTGTTTATTTCCACCTGCAATACCAAGAAAGCTCTGGTGTCATATTTCACTTACTTATGATGAAACACCACTGCATCTTCTCGACTGTGCGCTTTTAAGCTGCAGTTTGGAGATAACATTAACCTAGAATGTAATGATTGTATTTACCTGTAATCACTTGGCTTTTTATAAGATGGGATAATATTAAAAATCACAAACCATAAGAATGACTGGTTTTGAATGTATTTCCACACTGTCAGTCAATAAGTTTGTTTACCATCTTACTGGTGAAACAAGCAAAATCTGAGCCTCAGATTTCTTCTTCCCTAGTTATGACCAGCGAGGGATATATCTATTAGTTGGAACATCAGAAGGATGCGTCTTCATCATCAATGCCAATCCATCAAGCTTGTTTCAGATCCTTGGATTCGTAGGTACAACATGGAATGTTAATTAATTGGCAATTAATTAATGAAAAGACTGGTCACTTTATTCCAAAGAATTTAAGGTTGTGAAGATGGGGCTCTAGTGTATTTTCTATAAAGGAAACATTTAAATAACTGCTGTAAGTTATGTAAGAGAATTCCCACATCATGTTTCAAGGGTTTTTGGTACCTCTGCTTGGCACGTAGTTGAGCTAAGTAAACTTTCTTAACTAAATTAATGGATTAATTTAGATATTTCTCATGTCAGATTTTATATATATTATACATATATTGTACACATATATAATATGTATGTATATTATATACATTATATATAATGCTAGATATTTCTAATGTTATCACAAAAAGTAGTTTCATTGGTTTATCCTTGAAATATATTTTAAAATACTTGATCTCTATTTAATAGAGATAGCTAAAGAAAGTTTTAGTACATGCATCTTTAATATTTCCTCTTTAAACAAAATGATATCTGGGTTTTTCAGTAATGTCATCCACATGCCCAGGTAAACCACAGACCTGGAAGGTGAGGTAGCAGTTATGTGATAAGTAGTAAGAACTAATACTTTCCTTTCTGGTATATTTTTACCCAAACACATTTTTAATTTATTCATTAACTTTTTAAGATTAGTGAGTGACTACTAGGTCTAAAATGCTGAACCTAGGTCAGTGGGGGCATGAAAAGGTCAAGGAGACAATTTCGTGGTGGAGGAATAAGCAGAGTGCTGTGTAGTCTCAGAGGAAGAAGCAATTAACTCTGCCAAGTGTGAGGAAAGGAGTGGAGACCAGATAAGGAGGTGCAGAGGGTTGGGGGAGAGTTCTCTGAGGATTTAAGTAGTGGGGGATGGGGTATATTAGTATTCCAGCTCAGGAGAGAAGTCTGAGTAAAGGCACTTGGAATGGCCAGCAGTCTGGTATAATAGGTAAACAGAAGAGTTTACTCAATGATGATCATGGCAATGAAGTCCTGAAGAAGATGAGGGTCTTGAATATCATTGCAAGGAGTCTGGGACATCCTCTGAGGTTTTCAAGATGGGCCTGGTATGATTTGACTTTGGAGGATGACTCTGCCACCAGTGTGAAGGATGGAGCTGAAAGGCAAGAGAATGGAATAAAAAAGAGGAGTTAGGGAACAAGTCTAGTAGCCCAGGCAAGAGGTGACAGTAATCATAACAATAGCCGACATTTATCGAGGTATTCTCTGCCATATGATCGCGTTCTAAGAACTTGGCATGTGTTAATTCATTTAATCATTACAGACAACTTTTATGGGGTAGAGACTATTACTATCCCAATTTACAGATGAGGCAATTGAGGCACAGTGAGGCGAAGTACTCATTCAGAGTCATGCGATTGGATAGTGGTGGAGCCGGGACCCAAATCCAGGAAGTCTGTCTTGAGGCTCATGCTCTTATCCAGAGTGCACACACCATGCAGCAGTCATAGAAAGAGAAAGGAGGGGACAGCTCTGAGTGAGGAAATTGGCAGGACTTTGGTGTTCCATCAAATGTGAGAGGGGAGGATCAGCACGACTCCAAAATTTCTAGCCTGGATGGTGGAAGTTTATGATGTCATCAAATGAAGCAAAAACTCAAGAAAAAAAGGAAATTAGAGAGGTTGAGGGATAGCGTGAGCTGACGAGATTTGTGTAGATTTGAAGCTAATAAGCTATTTGGGGATATTTAGCTAATGTTTGGAAATGGAGATTTGTAGTTCAAGTCTTAATGATAGCATCCTGATCTTGAAATTGCGGAAGCTGATGGGAAGGCTTAAGAAGATAGAATAGGGGTGCCTGGGTGGCTCAGTAGGTTGAGCATCCGACTTCGGCTCAGGTCATGATCTCACGGTTCATAGAGTTCAAGCCCCATGTCAGGCTCTGTACTGACAGCTTAGAGCCTGGAGCCTGCTTCAGATTCTGTGTCTCCCTCTCTCTGACCCTCCCCCGTTCATGCTCTGTCTCTCTCTGTCTCAAAAATAAATAAACATTAAAAAAATTAAAAAAGAAAAGAAGACAGAGTAGAGGGAAATACCAATTGCTTAATGAGGCCAAATGGATACGCTAAATATGTAAATTCGAAGACATGGACTGTGGTAGGACCTATGGCTCACCTCGCAGTGGATGCACATCCTGCTTAAATGTTCCATTTTTTAACATATCTGGTTAAAGTGTGGGACGGGAAAAGCAACTTCCATTGCAGTTATGGACAGAGGAAGATGAGGCAATGAAGACAACTGAGGACAGGCCAGTGTAATGAGAGCACTGGGAGTCCCCACTCCAGAAAGAGCTTGAAAGAGGAAGGCTGATGAGGGTGTGGCCTGGCAGAAACTTGAGTGCAGTGAGGGCTGGGATGAAGCCCTTCTGCATGGGCCCATCAGCGGGTAACTGCTGGGAGAGCTACTGCCTTGGAATAGAGGGACAAAGAGGTTAGGGAGGGCGTGGTGGTCAGAAAACGAAGTCCATAAACAGCAACTTCTGTTTTAAGAAGTTTGCAACAGAAAAATAAAATTGGACAACTGTGGTGGGGAAGCAGGGCTGCAGCAAGGTCACAATCTGAAGATTGGGTAGTCTTGAGAGCTGAATAGAAGAAACCAATAAAAGACACAAGAAAATAAAACGAGGCCCTGAGAGCACATGGTCTAGTAGGAGATTGGTGACCTGGGCTCAAAATCAGAGATGTAAAGGATTGCATTTTATTGATACAAAAATACCTTCTGAATAAGAACATTGAGGTCAGGGCACCTGGATGGTTTGGTCGGTTAAGCATCCAACTCTTGATTTTGACTCGGGTCATGATCTCACAGTGTGTGGATCCAGCTCCACATTGGGCTCTGTGCTGACAGCGCAGAGCCTACTTGGGATTCCCTCTCTCCCTTTCTCTCTGCCGCTCCCCTACTCGTGCTCTCATGCTCTCTCTCTCTCAAAATAAATACATAACTTTTTTTTTTAAAGAATATTAAGGTCCACTTTGTATCAGATGTCTTTGGTCTTCTTTGTTGTCAGACGAAAGACCACCAGCTGACCACCTGAGGGGAGGGGCTGATCCTGGGGGCCTGAGAAAGTGGACACATACAGAACAGCCCCTGTTCTGTGGAAAGAGGGAGTAGTGACTCTGGAAAGAACTGAAGATGTGTCCCAGGCATGCCACCTTTCAGAGGCCTGATTTCCAGAGAAGCAAACTCATAAAGTCATGGGTATTTCCACCATACCCACAATATCTTGACTACAGATTCAGAGAACACTGGGAGTTTATCCAATACCAAGAGTGGGCAAACAGGCCACAGTGGACAATGAAGGGGCCAGAGCAAGCAGGTGCTGCTGAGTGGGGTGTACATGGCAAACTCCAGAGGCTTCCCTGACAGGGAAGGAAGATCAGCCCAACTGAGCTGGCTTGAATCTATCAACCCAGATATCCAGTCATGAGAATCCCTCATCGTTCATCAAAAATGTCCCCATAACTTCTGTATAGTTTTTAAGTTTATTTATTTATTTTGAGAGAGAGAGAGCATGAGCAGAGGAGGGGCAGAGAGAGAGAGAGGGAGAGAGAGAAAATCTACAACAGGCTCTGAGCACAGAGCCCAACATGGGGCTTGATCCCACAAACTCTGAGATCATGACCTGAGCCCAAATCAAGAGTGGGACCCTTACTGACTGAGCCACCCAAGCACCACCCCCCATCACTTACGTTTAAAGATCACTTTAAGTGTACACTCGAAGCTTGCTGTGGATTCTCTCTCTCTGCCTCTCTCTCTGCCCCCCTCCCTGGCTTGTGCACACTCTCTCTCCCTCTCTTTCAAAATAAATAAATTTAAAGAAAAATAAAGGTCACTTTAAAAATGCCATAAATAAATTGAAATCTAAAGGTTTACTGAAGGTAATCCTATAATGTGATATCTTACTTGAGATGATAAAAGATTCTTTAAACTTATGATGATTTCTGTTTGCTTTCAGAGGTGGGCAAAGACATTTTACAAATATCCACAGTGTCTCTTTTGGAAACAGACATAGTAGAAGTGATGGTGCTTTCGCCACTTCCGGAAACAGGAAGAAGCAGATTGGAAATATTTACTCTGCCTACAACACTACCACAAGGTAAAGAAAAAGCAAGCAACCCAGATGAGTAGTTGTTTAGCTTGTTTTCTCGCCTTCCTTCCTTCCTTCCTTCCTTCTTTCCTTCCTTCCTACTTTCCTTCCTTCCTTCCTTCCTTCCTCCCTTCCCTCCTCCTTCCTTCCTTCCTTCCTTCCTCCCTTCCCTCCTCCTTCCTTCCTTCCTCCCTCCCTCCCTCCCTCCCTTCCTCCTTCCCTTCCTTCCTTCCTTCCTTTCTTCCTTCCTTTTCTTCCTCCCTCCCTTTCTCCCTCCCCACTCTTTCTTCCTTTCTTTTCTCTAATGATTGCATTTTTTCCCTCTTAACATGTAAAGAGGTAAAATGGCCATCTTTTATACATCTTACAAAGTGAAACTGATGTGCCTGCTAAATGATGTGAAGTGTGGACTTTCCTCAAGTCCTTGTCATTCATATGAATGTATCTTCTTCCCGGAGAAGAAGATCAGGATCAACGGGTGCTTTTGTCAGATCGATATGTCATTTTGTGATACCTCTTGTTCTGTAGCTTTAAATATACATAGTTAAATTCAGATAGCTTACTGTGTAGTAGCTTTCACTCATGAAATTATAAAGAAAGCTTTTTGGATAAAGAAGCCTGATGAAATAGACACTCTTTGTTTTAGATAACAAATATATCTGGGTAGCTATTTTGTAAATACATAATTACAGAGTCTGAGAGAGCTGAAAACCTCAAAGTACTCTTGTGTCTTAATTAAGACTCTCTAGACCATCATGAGTATCTTTTAATATGTCTCTACCTAATTGATTAAATTAACCAAGGCCTTATAAAAGATATTTTACTCTCAGTCACTTAATACTCGAGTAGTTCTAGTGGATCTGTGTTGTTTTAAATCATTTTTTGTCTCCTAATAGCCTCTGCAACATTAATTGGGCATTTGAATTTTTTATTTTGCTTTTCATAGTTATTCATAATGATTAAAAAATAAAATCACTGTATGGTACAAATGATGTCCTTTCTTCCTCACATCTTACAGTTTCTACAAGCTTTGCTGATGAAAGAGGGAGGCTGAGAGATGAACTCATTGCTAAGTTCCTGTATGAGATAGAACACACCCTGTCCTCTGCCGTGTTGGACTATCAGAGTCACCAAGTATATGGCTTCTGTAACCAAGTGCCATACATCTGCAGCTACCGTCTTCCTGAAAAAGTATGCCAAAACTTAAGCGTGCTATTATTTGTCTTAGCGATCATGATTGACACGTTGTGTTAATTACACACGATCCATGCTTTAACATTACAGTTCAGTTAACAAATGGCTTTATTACACTAACATAATTTTCTCGAATCAGATACATTATGAGCATTATTTGTTAATCCATCATAAATACATTTGAGCAACCTCATACTTGTGCCGCACACATCCTACTCATCACATAAACATGCAGGCAACTCTATTGATTTCGTGTGTTTAAAAACAGTGTAGCATTAGAGCATCTAATGCTCTAGTACATTAGAGCATGTACTCCACAGGTATCGGGGGGCTCCAGGGTCTATGGTTTTCCATGGAACTTTGCACCTAAGCCATAAGCAAAATTGCACAAAATAGATAAACTGTTTTTGCCATCCTTGTATCACACTCTTTTCAAACCTCTCTCTATCGTATCACTCCTGGTATACTCACTGGCCCAGATTATCTACCACACTTACTCTCTAAACCCTCCTCTCCCAGGGAAGCCACTGTCAGCGAGGTATGAGACATCACGGAAGTAATATCTGAACTGGCCTTTGAAGAATAGGTCATATTTAGACACGGAGAAATATTGTGTACAATTTTGGCATGAGGTGGAGGTTGTTGAGGTAGAGAGGGGACAGGACTGGTGGGAATGGGGTGGACAAGGGCATTGCAGACAAAAGTCACAGTATGTGTAGGGGCTTGGAGGTGGGAGTACATGAGAGAATACTGATTCATTTAATTGTCTTGAGCATGGGTGTGTGTGAAAAGGATCAGTAAAAAAGAAATATTGTCAGTGTAGGCTGGGATCTTTAATTGCAGCTAACGCATCATGACTTTTCTTAGTTGGTTAGAACAAATGTTAATTTACAAACAGATGAAAATGTGGTGCAAGAAAAGTGGTGTATCAGTTCACTCCCATGGACAGCATTTGCAGATTTGAATCTGACCGTATATGCACAACTGCAGACCCTTAGGTACCACTCTCCTGTTCTTTTCTACAATGGAATCATGTTCTTTGATTGGCAGGAACATAGCGGTATTTGCATTCTTAAGCCATACCAAAAGGTGCAAAGCAAGCACTACGGACCTGGCATGGTCTCTCTGTCTCCGCATGGATTGTGGCTCACAACAATAGCTAAAGGTGGAATTCTGTGTATCCGAGATGTTCACACTTTGGTAAACAATCTTTTTTTTTCTTTTTTTTAAATCTTGGGGATGTTTATCTTGATCTCATATAAGGAACAAAAGCCCTCAGGGAAGGAATTGAACTTCTTTCTTAGGTCAATTAACTCATAGCTTATTCACCACTGGTTGTAGTACTGGCTTTAACATTTTACTGGTGTTTTTATATGCTGAGGGTTTGAGTCTCCAGGGGAGGAAACACCAACCAGTAGACTGAGACCTGCACAAAATGAGCATGGGACCTGGACACTGTAGATGAGCTGCTGCCCAGCTCTGTCACCACTTAGTTGTGTGTCCAGGAGACTCACTGACCTTCACTGAGCTTCAGATGCTCATCTGTAAAATTAGGGAGCCCTTCCATGCCCTCATCCTCTGTGATTCTGATGAGAGCCGGTGAGAGGGTATATGCAAAAATGCTTTGGAAATAGTGAATTGCCATGGAAACCTAGGGATTATTACCCCTATCTCCCTGGCCTGGAGTGACTCTGGGCTGGTTGCTGCTGCCCCCCACCCAACTCTTCAAGTGATCCCGAGAGAGCAGAAGGGAGAGTTCTTCCTCATCCCTTGCAGACCAACCTCAACATTACCAATACTGCTGCCATTTTCTGATTTCCATTGGGAAAGTGAAAATAGTTTCTTCTTCCAAAAACGTGCAGGGTCCTTTTCTAGGTTTTGAGACCACGTTGTCCTGGTTGTCAGTCTACTTCGATGAGGTCAGTGATTCTTACCCAGGGTTCCACCCCACACACCTGAAGCCTTGCAGCTACCTACATATCACACTCCTGTGGGTCCACAGCTAAACCGGGCCCTGGTGTGCACATCCTGCTCTTCTCGTTCATCTGTGTAAGAAAGCATATTTAGAATGCAACTGGACAAAAATGATACTATTATTGTACAGGGAAAGTTTTGAATCCTTTAGAGATTATGTTGAAGTGGTCAATTTGCAAACTTTGCTATATTGTCTCTTATTCAAGTGATTTAAAATTTATTTATTAATTTTGAGAGAGAGAGAGAGAGAGAGTACACGTGCAGGGGAGGGGTAGAGAGAGAATCCCAAGTAGCCTCCACACTGTCAGAGCACAGAGCCTGATGCAGGACTCCAATCACAAACCGTGAGATCATGACCTGAGCTGAAATCAAGAGTCACATGCTTAACCAACTGAGCCACCCACATGTCCCTCAGGAGATTTTTAACATGCTATAGTTGATGGTGGCATGACATGGCAAGACATCAAAGTTCTGGGTGATTCTGTGCAAAGCACCTCACACATGAAGTTATTCATGGCAGCACTGTGTGTAAAAGCAACCTAATAACAATCAACAGAGGACTGGATAAATCATGGTGTATAAACGATACATAAGGAAAACGTGAAATATTATGCAGAGTGAGAAAATCTTTACGCCACAATGTGGAAGGAACCTCAAGATCTATGGTCACGAAGGAAAAGCAAGGTGCATGATATAATGTATTATGCTCCAGTTTATGTTAAAAATTATGATTGCATAAAAATTTGCTCATATGTTCTAAAAGACACCTGAAAGGATATTAAAGGTATTAATTACACTGATTGGCTTTGGGAAGTGGTGGTTGGGGAATGGAGACAGAAAGGAGATTTCACAGCATTGTTTTTCAATTTTGAAACCTTTGAATATATTGCCTATTAAACAGTTAAAATTTTCTTTAAAAAAATCATGGTTGAGAACCAGCGTGACACATAAATCCCAGTTTTTATACCACTCAGCATATGTATATTGCCTATTCAAACAGTTAAAATTTTCTTTAAATATATAAAATATAATTATATAAATATATAAAACATATATTCAAACAGTTAAAATTTTCTTTAAAAAAATCATGGTTGAGAACCAGCGTCACACATAAATCCCAGTTTTCAGTCAAGGAGCTTAAACTGTTGCCCTCTGCACCAAATCAGTGCTGTGTTTTGTTTGGGTTCTACTTGAACTGGTTTAGCCTCCTCCATGTGGGGCAGGTCACCCTCCATTCTTCACAGTGCCTCTTACCCTCTCTCAACCACTCAGCACACGTAAATGAAACCTACCTGACTCTTGAAGGCACCTGAATGCCATTTCTGCTTGCTCAAGTCCCCTCCCCTAACTTTGTAGCTTTCAGCAATTTGCTTCTGTGTGTCTGGTTTTCCTGTTGGAAATTGGTGATAACAATCCCTCTCCTTCCATTCCACACAAATGAGAAAAATAAATCAGTATTGGTGAACGGGTTTTGAACCAGGGATTTTCAGTACTATGTATTACTAACAGGCTACTTCCATGCCAAACAAAACGCTGTTAACAAATAGAAACAGATTTACTCATGAGCGAAAGTGCATGTGATCCCCTTAGAAAAACTACGTGGTGGAATTGCATTTGTAATTTTTGCACTTTGTTCCTAAAACTATTGAGGAAACGTTTGCTCGAAGTCGGAGTCATTCTCACCAGGGGCATGGGATTCAATCAGTGAGAATTTCAATGGATGGAAAAAACATTCTAGTGAATGGGAGAAATGATGGCACCCTTGTTTACCTCAGATGGAGGTATGTACAGTATCCAAAAGCAACTTCATATGGTATAGTGTTGAAAATAAATATTTTGTTATTATTTATGTATAGCAAGGCCACCATCACAGGAGACAACTGCCATTGGAAAGATTATTATACCCACAGATCCCAAGAGGAGGAGGTTTACCAACTCTGTGGTGGGGCCACATGGGGAAGCCCCAGGGTGGGTCAGGAGGCAGAGGGAACAAAGGAAACATGGGCAAGAGCCCTATTTTGGTTTCCATGGGAAGGAGCAGGCCGGTTTGGCTAGTGTGGATAATTTCAGCAGCTTCTGGGGCATGGTGGCTGGCCCTGGTTGTCTGGTACTTGGCCCAGAGGTGATTAGGGCAGGGAAATAGTAGCCCTGAGTTGGAGGTATGGGTTCTGGATTGGTTTGTTTGCATTTTAAAGGTGGCTCCAGGGTGAGTGGTTTCCTATCTGTAGCAACTGGCTAGTACTGAAGGGGCAAAGCCCCACATGTCAAAGCATCAAAACACAAAAAATAACAAGACATAGTTAGTACATATGAGATGATCAGTCCTCCCATTCACAACACCCGTTGGAGGAGTACAAGGAATGGGGATAATCCTGAAGAGTAGATAATTTTAAAAACTCCTATTCATCCCTTAAAAACCTGACATAGATATGCATGTGTGTTTACACACATGTAGATATACTTCTCTAGTTAGACTTAGTTTAGACAATATTAATTTGGACTTTGCTTAGATTAAAATTAAAGTTCTAAATAAAATACTACTCAAGCATATAGATGATGACCAGGGGACAGAGAACCTGGAAGTGACAGCCTAGACTTTATATGTTGCCTTGGTTGATCTGTCAATGGATATCACTAGTCAATGTGCAATTTATTTCTACAAAAATAATATCTTACGGTGCCCCCTGTGATTAAAACAGTAGCAAAACATGGCCTTTTCCCAATGACATTGTGAAAATGTTAAATATTTGTAAATGTTAAATACAGGTAAATGGAGATTTTATATCATAACAATTTTGGTAGTCACTTATTTCAAAGACTCGTTTGAACACTGCATCATCAGGCTCAGTCTATGCATGGCATCTGAATAAGATACTAACTTGTAACTCATATGTAAGTCCTAATATACCCTTTACACTAAGTGAACAAACAGCATTTCAGGCAACAGCAAACAAGTGCTGGAGACCTCTTGATAGAAGTAAGGGCATTTCCATTCATGGGTAATCACGTGGACCTCTGACTCAAAGGTGAGTTGGAAACCTTGGTCCAGGACTTACTAACTTTGACCTCAGACACATAATAACACCCTCTAAATTGTCTGCAACATTGTTACTCAAGGTGGGGTCTGCAGCAACTGTAAGTTTGTTAGAAATGCTTATATTTGGTCCTCCCCCCAGACTTTCTGAGTCATACCTCTGAAATGGAATCATCTGTTTTTAACAAACTCTCATCCAGGCAATGCTGATATGCCTAAAGTTTGAGATGCCCTGATATACTGAGTGGAAGTAGTGCTTTCCTCAATGACGGGTGGGGGCTATGAGGACTAAATAGGACAATGTAATTATGTACATGAGGCAGCGCAATGCCTAGTACATTCTAAGGCTCCACCGGAGCAGTGGCTCTTCTGTGCAGTGGCCAAGGTGGGTGGGTGCAGAGGGTATTTAGGGTAAGGGTACATGGACAGTGTGAGGAGAGGTCACCTCAGAGAGATCAAGAAGCTTTGTCATGTCCTGGAGCACATGAAGGTGCTCTCCTCTAAGTAGAGCCCTAATAACTACAGGGCACCGTGAAGAATTGGCCGCCATATTTCTTTGTGTAGAAATGATGCGGTATCTGGAAATAATGCTGCTGAATGTAACTTTTTAAAACTGATTTTGTAGCCAGTTTCTTTTCTTTTTTTTTATTATTATTATAGGCGGTTTGGAGGAAACATAGCCAGTGAAATTCTTGAATATTGCCAGAAACTTTTAATTTCCCTGAGCAACACCATGGATGAGGAGAATGATTATTTAAGTATATTAAAAAGAGAGTCCTTGAATTTCAGATCAACATTTGAACACACAGTTGAGTTCCAATACAGTGTTTGTCCTTCTTTCCTCCCTCCCTCCCTCCTTCCTTTCCTCTCTCTCTCCCTCTTTCTCCCCTTCCTTCTGTGCCTTCTACCCACCCACTGTCTCTTCCTTTCTAAATCAGATACCAGTTTTCAGTTTGTGGTTTTCCTTCAGCAGATATTTAATAATATTTCCCTTTATCCAGGTACCCCATGATTTTCAGAAAGACCATTAGCTACATCTGAGACATAATATTCAGCATTTCTCAAAGCAATATTCTCAAAGCAAATATTACATCTCAGATTTTATTTAAACCATAATACAAGATCTGGGCTTTCCTGTGAAACAAATCTTACCCCTAATTCTGGTGCTTGATCAAACCAGTCTCTCTTTACTTTTATGTTACATACTTTATTCTGGAAGTGTCTAGCCAGAGAACAACATTCTTCCATTCAATCACTTAAATATTTATGGAGTGCCTACAAAGTGCCAGGCTGTGGGGGATATAAGTATGAACAAGACAGTAACATTTTCTGTATTCATGGAGTTAACATTCTAATTAAGAGTTGGGTGTGAGCAGGGAGAGATAAGTACTCAAATAAGAAAATATTAGATAGTAACAAGACCTATTTAGTGAATAAAAATGCTAGTATTTGGCTGGAGTAACCTCTCTAAGGAGCAGACATGTAAGCTGAGATCTGAATTAAAAGAGGGTACAAAGGTGGGGGTCAGGAGGGCAAGAATAGGGCAGAAGGGGAAAGACCTCAGCATGTTTGAGGCCCTAAAAAAAGGTTTGTGCAATTGAAGTGAACAAGGGAGAGAGTGGAAGGAGATGAGATTGTAGAAGTAAAAAAAGACCAGATAACGTAGGGCTTTGTAAGCCAGGTGGAATTTGGATTTTATGTTACATGTAATGAGAACCTATTAAAGAGTTGTGAGCAGAGGATTTACAAGATCTTATTTACATTTTTAAAAAATGATTACTTGCCACTATGTGGAGAATGGTTCCTGTACAGGACAAGAATGGAAACAGGGAGATTTATTAGGCTATGGTAAAGGTCCAGGTAACAATGGAGGAGGAGGAATGTTATGGAGAGGAAGTGATAGATTCCAGTTACATTTTGGGGGTAAAGTTGACAGAACTCACTGAGAGATTGGACATAGAGGGGCAGGAAGAGAAAGGACTCTAGGATGACTCCTAGGTTTTTTACTTAAACAACTTTGTAGAATATGGTACCATTCACAGTGATGAGGAAGTTGGAGAGGAGAGCTGCTGTGGGGAGAAAGAAGGTATTCCAAAATCGGTTACCCATGCCGAGCTTGAGAATTCAAGCCTGCTGGGCATTCAAGAGGAGATACTAGATAGACTGTTGGATAGATGAACTTTGAGTTCTGGGGAGAGGTCAGGATTGAAGATGTTGATTTGAGAGTCAAGGGAAAATGCAAAGAGTTTAAAGCCATAAAAATAGGTAAGGTTACTGTGGAAGGGGGGATGGTGAGCAACAGAAGGAGACCAGGATAGAGCAACTTCTATAGATCCAGGAGAAGAGTTCAGGGTTGCAAAGAAGTGGCAGCCAGTGAGGTTCTATCTAGTAGGGCCAGGAGAGTGTAACATGGCAAAATCTTTCTAGAGACTCTATTGCAAAAGGGAGCATAGAAAGGGGGTGGTACCTAAAGAGGAATGTGGTAGTACATGGATAATAGCTTTCCTAGGACAAGATATATTAAAGTGTGTTTGGGAAAGACTTGTTGGGAAAGATTTAGTAAAAAGGAGAAATGGATCGTGCAGAAGGGCAATGGAATTTTTTTTTAATTTAATGTTTATTTATTTTTGAGAGAGAGAGAGAGAGAGAGAGAGGGAGAGACAGAGTGCAAGTGGGGGAGGAGCAGAGAGAGACACAGAATCTGAAGCAGTCTCCAGGCTCTGAGCTGTCAGCACAGAGTCCAATATAGAGCTTGAACCCATAGGCCATGAGATCATGACCTGAGTCGAAGTCAGACGCTTAACCAACTGAGCCACCCAGGCGCCCCTCAGTGGGATTTTTTTTTAAGTGTAAAGATCTCTTAAGTGTAAAGAAGGAGGAAAAGATTGAGATCCTAAGTACAAATGGCTGGGCAGGGCGTGATAGGCAGAGCATGTGATCCACAATTATAGGAAGGAGGCAAAGAGGGATGTCGTGAATGTGTGACTTGTCTGATCATTTCTGCTTTCTCAGTGAAAAGTGTGGCTATTGTAAGGACAGATTGGTAGGAATTAAATTAATAAAACATTACATCTCAGGCAGGAAAATTTTTTGGTATTCCTTAAAAAAAATGCAATAAGTGCAGAGGGATCCAAAGCAATTATATGAAGTAGGGTGGGAGAAGAAGAATTTTAATTTTAAGAAATATCTGTCTTCTTCTAAGATAAATGAAGATACGAAGTTAAGCATTGATTCATCACAAGAGGAATTAACCCAAGTTGATAATTCAAAGGAAATTCCTTGGATACAACAAAAAAGCCAAGAGGTATTTATAAAACATGGAAGAGGTTTGAAATAATGTGCCAAATAGACTAGCTTCCTATGAAAACCCGCTGGAAAGTTAGGAAGCAGATATTAGTAGATACTAGTAGATAGTAGTAGATGCTTAGTAGGTACTACCAGGCAGAGCATTGCACCATACAAGTGTAACTTTCCTGAAAGCAAACACCCTAAACTAGCCCAATCTTTTAGATTAGGTTATTTTGAGCTTTAAGAAGTGTTCTTAAAGCAATGTGGAACAGAATCAAAATGTCTAGGGAAGCCAAACTGAAGAATAATCAGATACCTCATGTTGGAGTGAATGTTGAGGGACACTGCAAAGTTGATTTAAAGAAAAAGGGTGGTCCAGAAACAGGAGAAAGGACTTGGTAGCTTCAGATGTGCAGGAAGGTGACAAAGGTAGTAGCTTGTGCCTGGATTTAGCTTATTAGTCCCATTCAAGTTCCCCATAAAATAGCAGACTGGTTTCCTTTGTCAACTATTCTCTATTTAATTTTTTTACTACTTATTCTTTCCGATGGCCTGATAAATGACATCAGTTGCAAGTTACTTCGATGGCCACTTACGTAGTAGCAGTTGACTTAAGCAAGGCATTGCAGTGGTGTTATTTCATGTACACGTTGTATCATTAGTCTTTATTTTTTGTTTATTTCTAGAGAAGTGCTATCTATGTATCTATGTACCTATGTATGTACCATGATATGTATAACTATTGTTTCTCTTGCCTATCTAAGAGATATACTTGTTCCATTTCAGGCCATCAGAAAGGAGGTTAAACTGTTTTCCAAGAAAAGGAAAGAGATAAAAACAGGAATCAAAGCACTTGCTAAAACCGTAAGTGTTGTGATTTCATATACTAATACATCGGCCCTCTGTCTAAAATTACTTTCTACTCTTTCATCCAACACAGCATGAGGAGCTCTACCCATTTTTTCCTCTGCCAGTAAGCTCAGTTTTCTGAGATGCTTTTAACATGGTGGGATTTTTACCATACAACACTAAATATAAACAGTGGTTTTCTTCCCCGTCTTCCTGAAACACTGGATCTTATTTGTTTTTTTTTAATACTTATTTTTATCAAACTTATTTGTTTATACTTTTAAAAATTAAATAATGAGTTATATAACTAAAAATAATGTCTTTAAAGCAACACCTGCCCTAGTTGTCTTCACTAGGATTCCTGTATTCCCGAGGTACATGTTTTCAATTCTTTCAGCTTTTTTGTTTGGATATTTACCTCTCTCTTTCTAAATAGTCTTTTTAATACTGCTATTTATTGATATTTCTATTTTGACATTAATGGTGGGCTTCCTGGCACGGAAGAAGAGTATTTACGTTCTTTTACATCCCTTATCAGTACAACATAAACATAAATCCATACTCCGTACACACACTATTATAGCTACGTAAAAGTTCTTCAGAGCTGAGCCACGTGGTATGTTATGATTACATTTCCATTTTATAATTACATTTTTACTGGAATTCACAATTGCTTTTGTTTTAGTATAAGCCTTTCTATATACCTATTACCTATTCAGACTCTCTCAAAATGCTAAAAACTCTTCCCAATACAAATACCTGAGGTAATCAAGCTGTCATGCTTCGGTTTGTTTGTTTGTTTGTTTGTTTGTTTGTTTGTTTTTATGACCTGCCTTTCCATCTTCCAGCTCCAATATAAGCACCTTGCTCCCTACACCAGGCAAATGGTCTAGGGAACATGTGTCCTAGGGACTCATCTTGTCCATTCTCCTGGGAAATCCTCTCACCTGCCTCCTGAGTTGGAGCCCCTCTTTCCAGAGCCCCATTTCTTGATGTACATCTTCCAATTCCTAAGCAGGACTACTGTGTTGTCCCATGCTTGAAGACATCATTTATCAGATAGCTGTGCTTCTGGCATGCCATTTAAATGTTATACTGTATGAATGGTGCCCCCCCCCCCCAGAGTTGTAAGAGCTTTAGCTCCATTCTTGGGAAAGGGCATGTGAGAGAGATATCTTTTAAGACTTGGTTTTTCTTAAAATGTCTTTATCCTACTGTCAGTGCTCATTTGATAGCTTGTGTAGGGGTTTATTGATTTCCCCTCAGAATTTTAAAGGCTTGCTCATCATCTTCTAGCTTTCAGTGTTTGCTTTAGAGAGTCCAATACCTTTCTGATTCCCAGTTCTTTGTCTCTGCAAACTTACAGGATCCTTTCTTTATCCCGGCTGTTAGGAAATTTCACAATTATGCTTCTTGATAGATTTGATGGATATTCTTGGTTTGAGGATGCAAATAGACTCTCTGCCCTTTTCCATCCTGTTCTCAGCCGCAAGAAGCTGGCCTTTGTGGACTGCATCAATGTACTACCTTGCCCCTGGCCTCTGGTTAGGTGTAACCAGTGAGTGGCATCAGCAGGAGATCAGAGGGCAGAGCCTTTATTCCTCCAGTGGCCTCTTTGTGGTATCATGAGTTGGCAGTGACAGCTAGGCCTTTCCCAAAGCCTCCGATCTTTCCAAGTTCCAGTAACTACTCCACCCCCCTTGCCCTTCTCACATAGGAAGTAGGAACGGTGATAGCTTTCTGTGGTTGCCAGTGGGAAATGCTTTATCATGCCTAGCTGCTCTCCTTTACCCTGACAATACTTTTGTAAAAGTCCCTCTCCCCAGTTATCCCAAGCGACTGTGTCATCTATTTTGTACCCAGTTTGTTTGCTCTGTCTTTTCCACATGTTAGGCATTGGTGAGCACTTTCAATAAAAAAAATTTTTTTAAAAATTTGATTTTCAGTTCTGGGAAATGTCCTCAAATTTTTCTTCGGGAATTTCCTCCCCTTTGTTTTATTTTCCTGGTTACTAACTAGGTTGAGCATCTTTTCCTAACTCTTTAAGACTTTGTATTCCCTCTTCTAGGAATTCCCTGTTTGTATCCTTTGCTTATTTTTCTATTGGGTTGTTGGTCTTTGTCTTTTGGATTGTAGGAGTTCTTTATTTTTATTTTAATTTACGTTTATTTGTGATAATTAGGGCTAGTTAAGCTGTGATCATAACTAAACTCCAAAAATATAGTGGCGCAGAGATTAGAAGTTTATTCCAGGTCATTGGCAGCTCAGTTCCATGCAGTTGTTCAGAGATGCACGCGGCAGAGATTCAGCTGTCTTCAATACGAGGCATCTAAGGTCGCCCTGCTGGATCTCACAACAGTCAGCTGGGAGGGGAAAGCGCATGGAGAGGGGCAAGGGGAAAATCGAGAGGTGGCTCTTATTACCAGGTTGAACCACATGAGATCACAGTTTTACACAGGTCAACCTAATATGCTATGTATATTTTTTGTCTTGTGTCATAACTTTTATAATGTGCCTTTTGAAATGCAGAATTTAAAAATTATGATCCAAATTTATTGATTTTTTTTACAGCTTTTGTTTAGTGTGTCTGATCTTAAAAGGTCTTCCAAAGTCCCACGTACTTTTTTGTAATACTCCTTTATTTAATCTGTAATTTACTTCATGAATGGTATGAGGTATGGATCTAAACTTATTTTTTCAAATAAACAGCCCATTTTGCCAGTGTTTTTTATTGAATATACCACCTTTTCTCCACTGATTTGTGGAGCCTCCTCTATCAATCCCTGGGTTCCCGCATATACAGTGTTGTTTCTGGACTTTATTCTGAAATTGAGTATTGATAATTTTCAAAGCCAATTCCAAACTATTTTGATAGCTAGCTTTATAAAATATTTTTATACTTTGAAAGTAATTCTCCCTTTATTCTTTTTTTTAATGTTTATTTATTTAGTTTGAGAGAGAGCACACACACGTGTGAGTGGTGGAGGGGCAGAGAGAATCCTTTTTAATTTTTTAAAATTTTTTTATTTTATTATTTATTTTATTTATTTATTATTTTTTATTTTATTTTATTGAGGTGGGGAGAGAATGGCAGAGAGAGAGGGAGAGAGAATCCTAAGCAGGCTCCATGCTGTCAATGTGGAGCCTAACATGGGGCTTGATCCCGCGGCAAGAGATCATGATCTGAGCCCAAATCAAGAGTCGGATGCTTAACCGACTGAGTCAACCAGGCACCCCTCTCCTTTTACACTTTTAAAAAAGAAAAATGTTGGCCTTTTTATGCACTTATTTTTCTATTTGAATTTTAAAATTGGCTTCTCAAACTCCAAGTTTTTCATTGGCTTGAAAAACTCTGATCTGACTTTGAAACTATATTGCTTATGTTTTACTTGGGTGAGGGTTTATTTGCTCTCTGAAAGTTTATAGAAATACATAATTTATTTATTTTTTTTTTTTAATTTTTTTTTCAATGTTTTTTATTTATTTTTGGGACAGAGAGAGACAGAGCATGAACGGGGGAGGGGCAGAGAGAGAGGGAGACACAGAATCGGAAACAGGCTCCAGGCTCTGAGCCATCAGCCCAGAGCCCGACGCGGGGCTCGAACTCACGGACCGCGAGATCGTGACCTGGCTGAAGTCGGAGGCTTAACCGACTGCGCCACCCAGGCGCCCCTAGAAATACATAATTTATAAAAAATGTTTATTAAAAAAATGTTTTAATGTTTACTTTAGAGATAAAGACAGAGTGCAGGTGGGGGAGGGGCAGAGAGAGAGGGAGAAACAGAATCTGAAACAGGCTTCAGGCCCTGAGCTGTCAGCACAGAGCCTGATGCGGGGCTCTAAGTCCGGAACGGCAAGATCATGACCTGAGCTTAAGTCGGATGCTCAACCAACTGAGCCACCTGGATGCCCCATAATTTACAAAAATTTATAATATAAATTTTATATGTAATATGTACTATATAAGTATACTATTTATATGTAAATAATATATATCTGTATTCAGTTAAGAATTCTTCAGTGAAGTTTTTTGTTTGTTTTGTTTTTAATTTTAGTTAACATACAGTGCAATATTGGTTTCAGGAGTAGAATTCAGTGATTCATCACTTACATACAATACCTAGTGCTCATCACAAATACCTTCCTTAGTATCCATCATCCATCTAGCCCATCTCCCACTGACCTCCCTCCATCAACCCATAGTTTATTCTCTATCATTAAGAGTGTCTTGTGGTTGTTTCCCTCTCTTCTCTTTTTTCTCCCCTTCTCCATATGTTCATCTGTTTTGTTTCTTTCTTCCCCCCCACCCAGGAATGTGACCTTTATTTTTTTAATAATTTTATTTATTTATTTGTTTGTTTGTTTGTTTATTTACATCCAAGTTAGCATATAGTGCAATAATGATTTCAAAAGTAGATTCCAGTGATTCATCCCCTTTGTGCTCACACCCAGTGCTCACCCCTATCTGTATCACACCCAGTGTTCATCCCAACAAGTGTCTTCCTTAATGCCCCTTACCCATTTAGCCCATCCCCCCACCTACAACCCCTCCAGCAGCCCTCAGTTTATTCTTTGTATTTAAGAGTCTCTTATGTTTTGCTCCCCCTCCTTGTTTTTATATTATTTTTACTTCCCTTCCCTTATGTTCATCTGTTTTGTATCTTAAAGTCCTCATATGAATGAAGTCATATGATATTTTTCTTTCTCTGACTAATTTAACTTAACATAATACACTCTAGTTCCATCCACATAGTTACAAATGGCAAGATTTCATTCTTTTGATTGCCGAGTAATACTCCATTGTATGTATGTATGTATGTATATGTATATATATATATATATACACCACATCTTATTTGTCCATTCATCCATTGATGGACATTTGGGTTCTTTCCATACTTTGGCTATTATCAATAGTGCTGCTGTAAACATTGGTTTATAAAACAAACATTGCTATAAACACACCTGTATCCTTTGAATAAATACCCAGTTGCTGGGTCATAGGGTAGTTCTATTTTTAATTTTTGAGGAACCTCCATACTGTTTTCCAGAGTGGCTGCACCAGTTTGCTTTCCTACCAGCAGTGCAAAAGAGATCCTCTTTCTCTGTATCCTCACCAACATCTGTTGTTGCCTGAGTTGTTAATTTTATCCATTCTGACTGGTATGAGGTGGTATCTCATTGTAGCTTTAATTTTTATTTCCCTTATGATGAGTGATGTTGAGCATTTTTTCATGTGCAGTTGGCCATCTTTATGTCTTCTTTGGAGAAGTGTCAATTCATGTCTTATGCCCATTTCTTCACTGGATTATTTGTTTTTTGGGTGTTGAGTTTGAGAAGTTTGTTATAGATTTTGGATACTAACCCTTTATCTGATATGTCATTTGCAAATATCTTCTCCCATTCTGTTGGTTGCCTTTTAGTTTTGCTGATTGTTTCCTTCGCTGTGCAGAAGCTTTTTATTTTAATGAGGTCCCAATAGTTCATTTTTGCTTTTGTTTCCCTTGCCTCCAGAGATGTGTTGAGTAAGAAGTTGCTGCAGCCAAGATCAAAGAGGTTTTTGCCTGCTTTCTCCTTGAGGATTTTGATGGCTTCCTGTCTTACATTGAGGTCTTTCATCCATTTTGAGTTTATTTTTGTGTATCGTGTAAGAAAGTGGTCCAGGCTCATTCTTCTGCATGTCGTTGTCCAGTTTCCCCAGCACCACTTGCTGAAGAGACTCTTTATTCCATTGGATATTCTTTCCTTCTTTGTCAAAGATTAGTTGGTCATATGTTTGTGGGTCTATTTCTGGGTTCTCTATTCTGTTCCATTGATCTATGGCCTGTTTTTGTGCCAATACCATACTGTCTTGATGATTACAGCTTTGTAATACAGCTCAATGTCCGTGATTGTGACGCCTCCACCTTTGGTTTTCAGGATTGTGTTGACTATTTCGGGTCTTTTTCTGGTTCCATACACATTTTAGGGTTGCTTGTTCTAGCTCTGTGAAGAATGCTGGTGTTATTTTGATAGGGATTGCATTGAATATGTAGATTGCTTTGGGTAGTATTGACCTCTTAACAATATTTGTTCTTCCTATCCAGGAGCATGGAATATTTTTCCATTTTTTGTGTCTTCTTCAATTTCTTTCATAAGCTTTCTATAGTTGTCAGTGTATATAGATTTTTCAACTCTTTTGGTTAGGTTTATTCCTAGGTATTTATGGGTTTGGGTGCAATTGTAAATGGTGTCGATTCCTTGATTTCTCTTTCTGTTGCTTCATTATTGGTGTATAGGAATGCAACCAATTTCTGTGCATTGATTTCATATACTGAGACTTTGCTGAAATCATAGATCAGTTCTAGCAGTTTTTTGGTGGACTCTTTTGTTTCCCATATAGAGTATCATGTTGTCTGCAAAGAGTGAAAGTTTGACTTCCTCCTTGCCGATTTGGATGCCTTTTATTTCTTTGTGTTGTCTTATTGCTGAGGCTAGGATTTCCAATAGCATGTTGAATAACAGTGGTGAGAGTGGACATACCTGTCGTGTTTCTGACCTTAGGGGGAAAGCTCTCAGTTTTTCCCCATTGAGGATGATATTAACGTTGGATCGTTCATAATATGGCTTTCATGATCTTGAGGTATGCTCCTTCTGTCCCTACTTTCTTGAGGGCTTTTGTCAAGAAAGGATGCTGTATTTTGTCAAATGCTTTCTCTGCATCTATTGAGAGGATCGTATGGTTCTTGTCCTTTTTTTATTGATGTGATGTATCACATTGATTGTTTTGCAGATATTGAACCAGCCCTGCATCCCAGGTATAAATCCCGCTTGGTCATGGTGAATAATTTTTTTAATGTATTGTTGGATCCGGTTGGCTAATATCTTGTTGAGGATTTTTGCATGCATGTTCATCAGGGAAATTGGTCTGTAGTTCTCCTTTTTAGTAGTGTCTTTGTCTGGTTTTGGAGTCAAGGTCATGTTAGCTTTATAGAATGAGTTTGGGAGTTTTCCTTCCATTTCTGTTTTTTTGGAACAGCTTCAAAAAATAGTATTCTTTTACTATTTACTAATTTATACTATTGACCATAGAAGACTAATAGTCTTCTTAAATGTTTGGTAGAATTCCTCTGGAAAGCCATCCAGCCCTGTACTCTTGTGTTTTGGGAGGTTTTTGATTACTAATTTGATTTCTTTACTGGTTATGGGTCTCTTCAAATTTTCTATTTCTTCCTGTTTCAGTTTTGGTAGTTTATATGTTTCTAGGAATTTGTCCATTTCTTCCAGATTGTCCAATTTATTGGCATATAATTACTCATAATATTCTCTTATTATTGTTTTTATTTCTGCAGTGTTGGTTGTGATCTCTCCTCTTTCATTCTTGATTTTATTTATTTGGGTCCTTTCCTTTTTCTTTTTGATCAGACTGGCTAGGGGTTTATCAATTTTTTTAATTATTTCAAAGAACTAGCTCCTGGTTTCATTGATATGTTCTACTGGTTTTTTGATTTCAATAGCATTCATTTCTGCTCTAATCTTTACTACTTCCCATCTTCTGCTGATTTGGGGTTTTATTTGCTGTTCTTTTTCCAGTTCTTTAAGGTGTAAGGTTAGGTTGTGTATCTGAGATATTTCTTCCTTCTTTAGGAAGGCCTGGATTGCTATATACTTCCCTCATATGACTGCCTTTGCTGCATTCTGGAGGTTTTGGACTGTGGTGGTATTATTTTCATTGGCTTCCATGTACTTTTTAATTTCCTCTTTAACTTCTTGGTTAGCCCATTGATTCCTTAGAATGTTCTTTAGTCTCCAAGTTTTTGTTATCTTTCCAATTTTTTTCTTGTGGTTGATTTTGTTTCATAGCATTGTGGTCTGAAAATATGCATGGTATGATCTTAATATTTTTGTACCTGTTGAGGGCTGATTTGTGTCCCAGTGGTCTATTTTGGAGAATGTTCCATTTGCACTCGAGAAGATATGTGTATTCTGCTGCTTTAAGATGAAGTGTTCTGAATATATATGTTAAGTGCATCCGGTCCAGTGTGTCCTTCAAAGCCATTGTTTCCTTTTTGAGTTTCTATTTAGATATCTGTCCATTGCTGTGAGTGGGTGTTGAAGTCCCCTACTATTATGGTATTATTATCAATGAATTTCTGTATGTTTGTGATTAATGGATTTATATATTTGGGTGTTTTCACATTTGGAGCATAAATGTTTACAATTGTTAGATCTTCTTGATGGATAGACCCCTTAATTATGATATAATGCCCTTCTTCATCTCTTGTTACAGTCTTTATTTTAAAATCTAGATTGTCTTATATAATTATGGCTACTCTGGCTTTCTTTTGGTGAACATTAGTATGATAGATGTTTCTCCATCCCCTTACTTTCAATCTAAAGGTGTCTTTAGGTCTAAAATGGTTCTCTTGTAAACAGCATATAGATGGATCTTATTTTCTTATCCATTCTATTACCCTGTGTCTTTTGATTGGAGTGTTTGGTCATTGACATTTAGAGTGAGTACTGGAAGATATGAATTTATTGCCATTGTTTTGCCTGTAGTGTTGGAGTTTCTGGTGGTGCTCTCTGGTCTTTGTTGTTTTGGGTCTGTTTTCTTTTGTTTCATCTTTTCTCCCCTCAGAGAGTCCTCCTTAAAATTTCTTGCAGGCCTGGTTTAGTCACAAACTCCTTTAGTTTTTGTTTGGGAAACTGTTTGTCTGTCTTTCTATTTTGAATGACAACCTTGCTGGATAGAGAATTCTCGGCTGCATATTTTTCTGATTCATCACATTGAATATATCCTGCCACTCCTTTCTGGCCTGCCAAGTTTCTGTGGATAGGTCTGCTGTGAACCTGATCTGTCTTCCCTTGTAGGTTAAGGACCTCTTTTCCCTTGCTGCTTTCATAATTCTTTCCTTACCTGAGTATTTTGTGAATTTGACTATGATATGTCTTGTTGATGGTTGGTTTTTGTTGAATTTAGTGGGAGTTCTCTGTGCTTCCTGGACTTTGATTTCTGTGTCTTTCCCCAGGTTAGGAAAGTTTTCTGCTATGATTTGCTCACATAACCCTTCTACCCCTATTTCTCTCTCTTCATCCTCTGGGACCCCTATGATTCAGAGGTTATTCCTTTTTAATGAGTCACTGAGTTCTCTAATTCTTTTATCATGCTCTTTTGCCTTAGTTTCCCTCTTTTTTTCTGCTTCATCATTCTCCATAAGTTTGGCCTCTATATCGCTGATTCATTGGTCTGCTTATCCATCATTGCCGCTGGGGCATCCATTCAAGATTGCATCTCAGTTATAGCATTTTTAATTTTGTCCTGACTAGATTTTCCTTTTTTTAATCTCCACAGAAAGGGATTCTATGCTTTTTTCAACCCCAGCTAGTATTCTTATTATCATGATTCTAAATTCTGGCTCAGACATCTTGCTTGTATCTGTGTTGGTTAAGTCCCTGGTTGTCATTTCTTCCTGTTCTTTCTTTTGTGGTGAATTCCTTTGTTTAATCATTTTGAAGGAATAATTAATAAAAACAAATTAATTAATTAAGAATTAAAAATTAAAAACAACACTAAAATGTCAAAGGACATTTAGGTGTGTTTTGGTCTGGCTATTGAAAGAAGCTTGATAGAATGGAGGAAAAAGGGAAAGAAAAGAAAAGAAAAAAAAAGGAAAACATTTGAAAATTAAAGAAGTGAATACAATAGAGTAAAATGAAATGATGAAAATAAAATAGAATTTAAAAAATTTACAAAAAAGTAAAAAAATATAGAATAAAATTAAAGAAAAATCTTTTTTATAAGAATGGAAAATAAAAATAAATTTTTTCCTTCTGTATTCAAGAATATGAAAAGAAAAAGAAAAAAATTGAATAGATGGGCCAGAGAACAGAATGAAATACAATTGAAGTGATAACCAGTTTCCCCTAGAAGTCAAGCTGTGAAGCACTTTATAGTCTGTAAACTAAGCAGGCGGAGAAACTTGCGGTGTTCCTCGAGAGCACAGTTGGCCCAGTCGTCTGGGGCTTGGTGTAATGGCTCCGTTCTTCACTAGATGGCACTGCTTAGTTTACTTGAGTGCATCGTTGTGGCGTATGCACGCATGTATGTGCATGTGTGGGAGGGGTGAAAATGGTGTCACCCAGCTACCCAGTCTCTAGTATTAGGACTCTGTGCTCTCACCAAGGGGCAGTCAAGCACCCCACCTTTGCCTCCAGCTTCTGTCCCCTCCCGACTTCTACAAAGTCCATAACTAAGCTGTCAGCCTGCCAGGTGATACCTCCCTCATGAGTTTTATCTCAGATGGGGCTGTGTTTCCAAACCCCTCACTACTGAGGGCCCTGCAGCTTTGACCCGCTGAGACCCTCTGGAGGAGGTTCTCACCCAGCAATGGTACGTTTGTGTGACTGTGCTCCTGCAGATGCCCAGAGACTGCAGCCGGGTGCCAGCCCGCCGCAGAAAAAGTTTATGCAATCATGTAGCAGCAGCATTTCAGGGATTATGGTAAATCACAACACACATCCAGCGCTAGGCTTCACCCTTAACGTCCTTGTTCCAACACCAGCTAATGTAGCTGTTCTCTGGGGTCCACTGGGATCTTTGCCTGTGGGGAGGCCGTACAGCCTTTACCAATGTCCTCCCAGCAGGGAACCGCCTCTCCCCATGTGACCCAAGGACCCTCGGACCTCACCGTCTGCTCCTGGGGATTCACCCTTCCCACCAGAGCTCCACCACATATCAAGCTGTAGAGTTTCAGACTCTGCACTCCCCTGTTTATAGAGTCTTGTTGATATTTAAACCCTCTCCTTTCTTTCCCCTTTCTCCTTTCTCCCTTTCTACCTTTTTCGTTCAGTCTCTTGTGGGTGTTTCCACTCTTTCTCTCCAGCTGCTTTCTGGGGGAGTGCTTTGCCTGTACTCTCCCCACCTGTCTCTGTCCTCTCTCCAGAAGCAAAAATATCTCCCTACCCTCTGGCCTTCTTCATCTCTTGTTGCAGTCTTTGTTTTAAAATCCAGTTTGTTCATGGGGTGCCTGGGTGGCTCAGTCAGTTGAGGGTCCGACTTCGGCTCAGGTCATTATCTTGCAGTTCGTGGATTCAAGCCTCACGTCAGGCTCTGTGCTAATAGCTGGGAGCCTGGAGTCTGCTTTGGATTCTGTGTCTCCCTCTCCCTCTCTGCCTCTCGCCTGTTCATGCTGTTTCTCTCTCAAAAATAAATAAACATTAAAAGAAATATTTTTTAATCTAGTTTGTTCAGTGAAGTTATAGTATAAAAATGACTTTGTATAATCTTCTCATTACATTCATTTTAGATATTTTATAGGTTTTTTAAAACTTTTGTGAATGGAATATTTTTCTATTACAATTTCTAATTTGTTACTACTAGTATATATGAATGTTACTGATTTTATCTTTTATATCTGATCATGTTGCTGAATTCTCTTTTTAGTTACCCTTTTTGTCAGTTGATTCTCTTGGACTGTCTAGGTAAATGATCATATCTAATGAAAATTATGTCTCATCAATTTTTATACTTCATTACTTTTTTTTATTATTATAATGTTTATTTATTTTTGAGAGAGAGAGAGAGAGAGCACACGTGCACGAGCGAGTGGGGGAGGCACAGAGAGAGGGAGACACAGAATCCGAAGCAAGGCTCCAGGCTCTGAGCTGTTAGCACAGAGCCTAATGCAGGGCTGGAACCCATGAGTGTGAGATCATGATCTGGGTCGAAGTCAGACGCTCAACCGACTGAGCCACCCAGGCACCCCATTTCATTTCTTTTTCTTGTCTTATGTCAAGGGCTTCTAATATAATAGTGGTCATAGGAGTAGACATGCTTGTCTTCTTCCTGACCTCAACAGGAAAGGTTCTAACTTTTCAGTATGATACTTGTCTCAGCGTCTGTTAGATATCCTTTTTCACAAGTTAAAGAAATTCCTTTCTATCCCTTGTTACCTAAGAGTTTTTGTGAATTTTATTGTGAAGTTTATCAAACACTTGTGTTCCTCTGATAGATATTGGTAGTTCCTCTGATAGAGTTTAAGTAGTACACCAGATTCCATTTGCAATATTTCATTTAGGATTTTTGTATCTTTATCCATAAATAATATTGTTTTCTTATACTTTCTTTGTCTAATTATTGTATCAGGGTTATACTAGCCTGATAAAGTGATTTGAGTAGTTTTCTACTTTTTTTTCCATGCTCTGGAACAGTTTGTATAAAGTGGGATTCTCCTTTAAGTTTTGATTAGAAGAGAAACAAAAAATTCACACACATATAAAACCATCTGGGCCTGATTTGTTATGAGAGTTGATTCTGTTCTTTGTTTCAAGTTTTTCTACAGTCATTAGTCCTATCAGGTTTTCTATTTCAAGTATAGATTTGATAAATTATAGTTTCTTAGAAAATTGTTCATCCCATCTAGATTTTAAAATATATAAGATATATTTATAGAATAGTCTAATTTCAAGTCTTTTCTGATTTTTCAGTTATAGGTCTCTCTTTATTCCTAATTGTATATTTATGCCTTTGATCTTTTTTCTTGATCACACTTTATAAGTGTTTCTATTTTATTAATATGGTACAGTTTTTATTGACTTGACTATTATTATAAGAGAACCATATATATAATTTTATACCTATATATTTGGCCAGTTTAGGGTTTTAGCAATTTAGAATTTTATTTGTTCTTCCCTACTTCCTTCAGGGTTATTTGTCCTCATTTTGTCACTTTTTTGAGTTGAAAACTTGGTTTATTTCCTATTGTTTTCCAATGTGCTTGAAAGGCTGTAAATATACCTCTCAGTACCACTTGGACTATATTACATTGGTTTTGATAAGTAATTTTCTCATTGTTCCTTAGTTGTAAACATTTATAATTCCATTTTGAACACATCAGCCAAAGGATTTCTTAAAGGAGTGTATGCATTTGCCTGTTTTCAGTTTTCAGATTGCCTTGTATATTATAGATTGTTTTATATATGTTTTTTTTTTCTGCTTATATTGAAATTTATTTCACTGTGGTCTGTGAATAAAGCTTGTTGAGATTGTCTTTGTAGCCTTGTATCCAGTCACTTTTTTTACCTTTCTATGTGTGTTTGTAAAGAATATTTTATTCTCTGGGCCTTTTTGGTGGGGGAAGACAGTAGGGGGAGGTATAGTGTTCTTTAAATTCCTATTAGATCAATCTAATTGTGTCAACTTCTTCATATCTGTATTTACATTTTTGCTATTTGAGATGTTGTTATCTAGGTTATGATTAGCAATTTGTCAATTTATCCCTCTGTTTCTGTCAATATTTATGTTAGATGTCAAAATGTGCACAACAGATCTCAGTAAATTATTCCTTTTGTCCACATGAAATATCTTTTTCTCTTTTAATGTTCTTACTCTACATTTTGTTTCTTATATTCCCATTTTCTTGGTTTTTTTTTAGCACTTACATATATATATATATATATATATATATACATGTATGTATATACATACATGTATATATGTATATGTATATAAATATTTTTTCCAGTTCTTTATTTCCAACTTTCTTTTGTCTGCCAATCAGTATACAGCTCGATTATTTTTTGTAAATTCCATCTAAACTTTTTAATAGGTGAGGTTAGCCCCATTTATTATGATTATTGATATATTTAAAATTATTTCTGCCATTTTATTTTTTGCTTTCTATTTAACATATTTTCAACTTATTTCTTTTTCCCACTTTCCTATCTTCTTGGGTTGCTCATACATTTTTTTTTATTATTGTTCTATTTTTCTTTACTATTTTGGGAGTCATAATTCTATTTCTATTTTAAAAATTATAACCCACATGCTTGGACTTCTTTCTGTCTTTCCACCTCTCCTGGTGTCTTCATAGTCAGTGGAAGAGCACACCAGCACTGACTGACATCACCTGGAATCTTAACCCCAGCCCATATGTGCTGAATCAGAATCTGTTCTTTAACAGGTGATTCATAGGCACATTAAAATTGGAGAAGCTCTGGTTTAGTTTAGCTCTGGTTTATCCATCCCCCAGATAAGACAACACCCTCAGTGTGTTTTTGTTGTTGTTACGTCTTACTTTTCCAGCTCCCTCTGTTTCCCTCACCTTCTCTCAATGATATAATTTGGAGTTATAGCTCTAATTTGCTAGTTTTAAAAACTCCTAAAAATATGTAAATCTTCTTTAGACTTAAGTCTTTCTACCCACCTTCCTCTAGCATTAGTACATCCTGAATAATCTTTTCAGCGGTGTGGGTATTGGTGAACTTTCTGAGCCCCTGTCTATGAATGACTATTTTAACCTCGCACTTGAATGATGATTTGATGGTACAGAATTAGAGGTTCAAGGTTTTTCTTCCCCTCAAACATTTGATTCAAAGCTGTTGATGCATTGTATTCTTGTATCCAGTGTTGCTAATCTAAGACTGATTCTTCTATTTCATGATATTCTTTTCCCCTTTGGAAATGTTTCAGATTTGGTTCTTAAGTTTCACATTTCTGGTCAACACTTGTTAGGCCCTTTCAGAGTTGAGTATTCATGCTGTACTGTGTTTTTCAAAATTCTCCCTTGTTATTTCTTTAAACACTATGGCCCCCATTCTCTTTATTCTCCCCTCTTCTGAAGTCATGTTAGTTGTAGGTCCTTCTAGATATATCATACAGTGTCTTCACTTTTCTTTCACATTTTCTGTCTCTTTATTTTGTTTGGTTACACCCCAGGAGAATTCTTAACTGATTCTTGCAGATCACTGATTATCTTCAACTGTCCATCTTGCTATTCAGCCCATCTATTGAATTATTTTTGTTTCAAAGATCAAACTTAAAAGACCAACGTTTTTAAGTTTTATAATCTCTTGATACTTTTTTTGATATACAACATTTTGTATCTAGTTACTGTAAAATTATACTTTTGCTTAATTAACTCCCTTTCTTTGTGTAACAAGTCTTCTGTTGATTGAATTTATTGTCTCTCTTCAATGGTCTTGTTGTTCCTCAAATATTGGTGATGTATTATTATTTTTATTATTCCATGCTCATCTTTAAAGTTGACATGCCCCATTGTAATTCACTCTACCAGTTGAACCTGCTTGGGAAGATGTGTAGGAGATCTGACTTAAGTAAGTATATTGCTCTGTTTTCAGTAGAATGAGAAGGGATGGGTGGTGTTGGTAGATGTCTTGGCCACCTATCTTGTGGCAGGGGGAGATGTTCTCTAACTCCTTCTAGCCACTGACAGACTCCTTGTCATTGCCCTATTTCTCCCACTCAAATATTCATTTAATTTTTCTCTGCCTGGTGGCAAACACCCCTGGTACTACTGCTGCGCCCCCAGGAGTTTTATCAAGTGGTGGTACATATACATGCAGGTTCTATCCACTGCCTGTTTCTGATGTAGTACCCCCAACCAGTCACTCAGCCAGTTACTTCCAGGTTAGTGCATGCTCCTATATCTGGTGTACCTTCTACATGTTGTTAAATATTGTCTTGTGGACACTTGGGGCTATCATGTATCATTTAGATCCATCTGATTTTCATCTTTCAGAAGTTACAGTTTCTGGGCCACTGAAAGATTCTTTTTTTCTGTCTTAATTTTAGTAGTGGATTTATCTATTTATCATACACTTCTTTTCTCTTTATTTTATGGATTGAGGTGGGGAAGGATGATTGTAAACTCCATTCTCAGTCAACTATTTTGAAATTGAGGTCCTCAATTTTTCTATTATATTTTCTGATTTTTTTTTTGTTGACTTGTAAGAGCTTTTAATATATTGAAGATATTAATACTTTATCATCCATGCTGCAGTATGTGTCCTTTGGCACTGAATTTTATGAAGTTATAAACTTTTTTAATTAGAAAAAAATTGTTTTTATGTTTATTTGGAGAGAGAGAGAAAAAGAGCACAAGCAGAGAGAGAAGAAGGAGAGAAGGAGAGAATCCCAACCAGGCTCTATTCTGTCAGCACAGAGCCTGACGCAGGGCTCAAACCCATGATCCCTGAGATCATGACCTGAGCCAAAATAAACATCATGCACTTAACTGACTGAACCACCTAGCCTTCCCTGAAGTTATAAACTTCTAAACATAATTTTTATTTTGGAAATGTTCAAATATAATATAAAAGGAGAGAGAATAATAAAATAATAAATCCATTGGCCAATATTGTTTCATCTATATCCTCAGCCACTATCTCCTGATCATTTTTTAAATGTTTATTAATTTTTAGGATTATTTTTGAGATTCATTTTGAGAGTGTGAGCAGGGGAGCGGCAGAGAGAAAGGGAACAGAGGATTCAAAGCAGGCTCTGCACTGACAGCAAGCTTGATGCGGGGCTTGAACTCACGAATCATGAGATTATGACCTGAGCCAAATTTGGAGGCTCAGCCAACTGACCCACCCAGGTGCCCTCTCCTGATCATTTTGAAGTAAATCCCAGATATTATATAATTTAATTATTTAAGTAGGTACCTCTAAAAGATTAGAACTCTTAAAACACATGATCACAATACCATCAGCACACCTAAATATCAATAATTCCTTAATTTCTTTCAATGAAGTGATGAATTTACACATTTTTGTTGTCATTTTTAGATGAATGAGGGTTAAAGCTGAAAACTTAAATGGCTACAATAAGCCCATAACCTAATGCTTTACTCAATAGTTACATTTAGATAAACAAGACTTCTCTTTTTTTACTGACTGCTGTCTGAAGAGACTCTGAAAAGCATGGCTATAAAGTTTAATTCTTTACTTGTCACCATTCTTTCTTATCTAAAAATTCAGGTTCTGACTATGATGGAAGAAAATGAAGCAGTAGACAATATTGCAAAATTAGAGCAAAAGGAATTTAGCCTGGATCTTGAAGAACTGGAAAGGCTTCACAACGAAAATGAGGAAGAAGTGGCAAAGGTATGGAAAAATATGAATTAAGCACCATAAAGAAACATAATGAAAGAAGTAAAAAAGAAAATGTGAAGGAGAACTTTTCTAGGATAATGTGAACAAAACAAAAACTTCCCCAGCACAATGCAGAGAAAGCAAACCTAGTGAGTATAAATGCGACGAGTCAGAGAATTATTAAATTTGGGAGTTAGGGGAAAGGGGTGACTGGGCCAGCCACACATCTGATGTATGTCCCTCTTCTCCTGACATCCATTCCAACCATCTGCCACCATATGTTTGAACGTTTTTTGAAATCCTCTCAGCCACCTATGCCAACTTTGGACCTTCTGGATTAGTAAGCCATTTCTTGACAGGAGTTGGAATCCTTCTCCCTTTATTCACTGATTCTTCTACCCTTTAAGCGTCATCTATTCAATGGCCACTCTGAAAACAGAGAAGATTAGCACTTACCATGTTCCCTCTGTATCTTGTCTAAGCTAGCTGTCCCGGCTCCTATGACCATCATATAATGTAGTTTCAATAGCTTCATCATATGTCATACATTTTCCCCTATGATTTCATTATACTTGAGTATGGCATCCACAAAAGAATTCCAGTTATTATCTGTCCAGTTTAGAGAAAAGCATAAAATTAAACCTCCATTTTTCTAGATACTATACTTCTATTAATACAGCCTTTGCATCTCTTTGTGTCACATTACATTGTTTACTCATATGGGTTTTATTTTAGGTGAAAGTCCTAATTGTGTTTTACACAGAGTGTTCTCTTTTTTTTAAGTTTTTGTTTATTTATTTTGAAAGAGAGAGAGACAAGCAAGCTAACACGAGTGAGGGAGGGACAGAGAAAGAAAGAGGGAGAGAGAGAATCCCAAGCAGATCCTGCCCTGTCAGCGTGGAGCCCAACGTGAGGCTTAATCCCACAAACTATGAGATCATGACCTGAGCTGAAATCAAGAGCTGGACACTCAACTGACTGAGTCACCCAGGTGCCCCTACACAGAATGTTCTTAAGCTACCTCTTTCTCAACCTGCATAGTACATTTAACTTTTTGAGTGTGCAAATATAAAAAAACATTTTTTTTCCTAAAGAAGAGAAGGAAATATTGCTGGATATAAGGACATTTGAGTGGATTATAGTTGGTTAAACAACTATATCAAAAAGAGGCTGATAATTTGATGCCTCTAGGAGGGAGGTCTCCAGTGATGTGCTCTAGGACCCTTTCCTGTTAAATAAGTTAATGACTGGGGTAAAGATACAGAAATGAGGCATATTTGTCAAATTAGTGAATGATATAAGGCTGAGAATGAGAGGAAATATATTGAATAACAGAATCAGTACCAAGAGGACCTCACAGACTGACTCAAGGAGGTAAAATTCATCAATCCATCCATCCATCCATCCATTCTGCAACATTTATTGGACACCTGTTATGTGCCAGGCACTATTGTCAGTGCCAGGAATACAATGCCTATGAAATATAGGTCCTGCCCACATGGCACTAATCTAGTGGAGAAGACAGACCATACACAAATCCCTCTATATTGTATGATGGAAACAAACTGAATTCTGTGATAGATATGGGGCATCTACTTCGGCGGTCAAAGAAGACCACTTTAAAGGGAACGAACAGGAGAGAAGGAGCTAGCTATGCAAGGAGCTGGGGGAAGAGAATATCAGGCGAAGGAGGCAGCATGAACAGAGGTCCTGAGGCAGAAATGGCTTGGATTACTCCAGAAACACCATGGCCAGAAAGGCAGTAGCACAGGGGAAGGAGAGCTTCTTGAAATGAGGTGGGGGCAGAGACCGGCTCTGAAGACCTTGTACATCATTGTAAAGAATTTGGCTTTTCTTACACTCAACAGAAAGCTGTTAGAAATCATCCCATTTTCTTATTATAGCAAATAGACACCAGTTTAGGGGCTGTTTGAATGTTATTTATTTTGATTGTTGCAATCACCCAAAAAAGGTAGGTTTTTCGTTTTCCTGACTTGAGGAAACTAAGGATTTGGACCTAGAATCACTTGACCTCTCCGTAGTGCATCTGGGTCAGGTGCCTAGCCCTGTCTTCATTGTTGGTTCTCTCTCCAAGCTAATGTGGGACCACTCAGCCCCACAAACCTGCCCCTCTGGCCTGCTGACCTGCAGATCACTGATGAGCCCACCCTGATTACCCCCCACCCCATGCCTCTGTCCAGATGCTCCTTGCTGCTTATCAAATTCCTACATATTTCTCCAGAAGCCTCTTTGATCCTTTGAGGCAGTCTTTGGTGCAGAGAGTGGCTCTTCACACACTCGTTTCCCCAATATTATTACCTTTTTTTTTTTTTTTTTTTTTTTAGCTCTGGGCTTGGAAGAAAGATTGGCCCCAGATTAGATGTGATAGTGGAACCAGATGGTCCAGCACAGAACAGTGTTAGCAGATGACACCCTAAACCCAGGTGGCCTTCAGCACATTTGGGAACAGAATACTAGTCCCTGGGAAGAGTTAGTGCTACCTACCTGTCAGGGATCCCAGTCCTAAAGGGAACAGGCGATTAGTTAGCCTCGGCTAGGATCTCAACAATAGGGAAAAGACCAAAGCCCAGTAATGACAACCTGAACACAGTCTGGAGGGGTTGATCAAATAGCCTCAGCAGTAGAGAGGAGAGGGCTGGGTGGGCTGGGAATCGGGCAGGTTCTGACAACTGATAGGCCAAAACAGCTGTTTATTTAAGGAAAAAATAATTTAAAACTGTATTAGCCATTAACTCAGTGGATAAAAAAAGAAGTAAAATACAAATTAAACAAAGCCTTTTGTTCAAATCACACAATGAATAAAATAAACACAAATGAATAAACAAGACATCTTCTAATCTGGGAGATATATTCTTAGCTAGTTTGCTGATAATTCTGCCAACACAGCGAAATGCAAAAGAGGTTCTGAAGAGGATCCTAAGGACTAAAGATTGTTGGTCCTCACTTTCATGTTAGATCTTTTAGCAAACTCCATTAAAACAAGAATACTTAACCACTTATGTGTTAAGCAGTTGGCTGACTTAAGCAGATAAAACTAATTGAGATAGTGTATGTTTCTCAATGAGAAAAGGTCAAGCATATGATGCCCAAGAGAAATGGAGCATTTATTTTTTTTTTAATTTTTTTTTAATGTTTATTTATTTTTGACAGAGAGAGAGCATGAGCGGGGGAGGGGCAAAGAGAGAGGGAGACACAGAATCAGAAGCAAGTTCCAGGCTCTGAGCTGTCAGCACAGAGCCCGACACAGGGCTCGAATTCACAGACTGCGAGATCATGACCTGAGCCTAAGTCAGACGCTCAACCAACTGAGCCACCTAGGCGCCCCATGGAACATTTATTTATTGTGTATATAAAAATTAGAAGAATTAAGTGACCCCAAGACAAAGGTCACAAACTGGCACTTCAAATATGCATTGAAAAGAAGTAAGGCAACATTTAGATATCTGGTAGTTTCATTACAAATACACATTTTCAGGGTGCCTGGGTGGCTCAGTTGGTTGGGCATCCGACTTCGGCTCAGGTCGTGATCTCATGGTTTTGTTGGTGGGTTCAAGCCCCGTGTCAGGCTCTGTGCGGACAGCTCAGAGCCTGGAGCCTGCTTCACATTCTGTGTCTCCCTCTCTCTCTGCCCCTCCCACACTCGCTCTCTCTCTTAAAAATAAATAAACATTTAAAAAAAAAATTTAAAAATACACATTTTCAAGCTTCTCTAATAAAACAGGAACACTTGGCACAGCGGGTTTGCTTTCCAGCTCTGTACCAACCCGCCAGTGTGCACTTTAGTTCTGCAGTCCACCGTGGCCACGCACGTGTCCTCACACCTCCCTGGCTCACGTTTAGGACCTACCTGCCTTTAGAGGTGTTTGTGTTGACACCCTAGTCCTCAAGGAAGGGAATCCCAAGCCTCCAGACTAAACTCTAGGAAATGTTCTTGAGACAGGAAAGTGTTCCTCCCAAAGGACATCTGAACACAGGGCAACCCAGAATATTGGGGAAAGAAGATCCCACACTACCACTAAATGTGCAGCCACGGCTGCTTAGTGAATTTACAATTCAGATTATTTTTTCAAGAGGCCACGTTTTCATGTGTATTTTTTCCCCTTCACTTATGTTCTTCAAGATAAGAAAGGATGCAGAGATGCATAACCTAGCCAAGGCCTATTTGGCTGAACTTATTAAAGAAGAATGCTGGAATGCGATGGCTGTGAAAGGTCGAGCTCTTAAGGTAACAGATAGAACTCCAGGTACAATACCTTAGCCGATGAGAATTTTCATTGAGAGTCTCATGGCGGAAAAAACTTTTAAATAATTTTAAGAAAATGCATACATACAAAAGCATTCAGAGCGTGCCTTGCCCTTCCAGATTCCACCTGGATGTACCACTTTCTCTCGTCTCATTCTTCCCTCTCTGTTCGGTCCCTGTGCCCCTCCAAGCCAGCAGCTCTGAAGATTTTCTCTCTTTCCTCTATGAACTACCTGCATCCAGTCTTATTATCTATCTGTTCCAAAAAGCCGCTTCATTCACATTCCACACAGATGGAAAACTAGACACAGTACTGTCCACAGTTCTACCTGTGCCCTCTAAATGTCTGGTTTTTATGCTTTTTCACTGAGATTCCTCCCAACACAATGTTCCTCTTCATGTAAGGTGACCAAAAGTCCCAGTTTATCCCTGTGGTCCTAGAGTAACTATTAAGAGCACCCTTCTCATTTCAAATATGCCCCCCCAATTTGGGTAATGAAATATATGGTCACCCTACATATTTGTGGTTGAGTATTGCTCTTAAACAGGGTTTCCCAAGAGTGGCACATTTGGGACTGGTTAATTCTGTGGTGTAGAGGCTGTCCTATGGATTGTAGGATGTTTTGACCTCTATCTACTAGGCCCCAGTAGCATCCAAAACTCCCACTAGTGAAAATCAAATATAGCTCCAGACATTGCCAAATGTCCCTGGGGGGCTGGGGAGGAGGGGGACAGGGCAAGTGAAATCACTCCTGGTTGAGAATCACTGCTCTAGAAATAAATCCTTCACTGAAGCACAGTATTTCTACCCAAGGTTTACACCAATACTAATGTAATATAAATAAATTTTTTAAAATATTTACTTATTTATTTTTTTTGAGAGAGAGAGAGAGAGAATGCAATCGGGGGAGGAACAGCGCAAGAGGGAGAAACAGAATCTGAAGCAGGCTCTGAGCTGTCAGCACAGAGCCCCATGTGGAGCTGGATCTTAGGAACCCTGAGATCAAGAGTTGGCCACTTAACTGACTAAGCCACTCAGGCACCCTGTGTTGTCTCATTTTAAAGAAAGTTTCCACTGTCAATTTCACTCATGAATGATAACCTATGAATTAATTTTAATCAGGGATAACATCTCTCACTCCAATTGTGTGTATACAATTATACTACAAATAAATTTATTTATCCTGCCTTTTTTTTTTCAAGTGCTTTCACATGCCTTACGTGGTTGAGAACTTCCCAATGAAAGAACGCACAGATGAAGAGTTGAAAGAATTAAAGAGAGTTTTGCAGCAAAAGAAGATTGAAGCAGAGTGTCTTAAAGTACAATTTTAAATATATATGTATTTATATAAGCAATGTGTTTTACTTTAGGTTCTCCATATGGATCTGAGTTAAGATACAATTTAAGATAAGTTTAGATCTTGTTTGTATTTTCATTCCCTGTTAATTTGTAGAATATATTTTAATAAATATAGGAGCTAAATCCACACAATAAGTCAAGAAGTCTATAATCCTATATAATACTGGCTAGCTCTCAAATAGGAGGATATACTTTTAAACAATGAGATTTGGGGTTTTGTTCTTGTTCTGGTTAGAACTTGTCTTCATCTACCCTGCTCTTTTTATCATCTCTTATCATATGGGATTATGTTTTTAAGTAATTGTCCAAAGATGCATAGTATCTACTTTGGTGGAATTACAGTTTTCCTAGAACAATCCCAGATTTTTGTTTCTTTGTTTTCAAGCAGCAATCTCTATCAGACCACTAAAAACACACGTCCCTGTCAGTGTAATGGGGCCCAGAACCTTGCATCCATTCTTTTTCTGAAATATAAAATTAAGGCATACTTAATTCTTCTTAACCTACACTCCCCAGTCCTATGGGAATAAGTTCCTTTGTAAACATGAAGAAAAGGTATATTTTTTAATGTTTAGGTGTCAGGAAAGACTCAAGGTATTTACAAACAGCTGTAATCCGGTCAGAAATGTAAATATTACGTACTGTCAAGGACAGTGTTCACTCTTTCGACTTATCCACAGTTTATGAGTTTCCAAGGCTTAACCCTCTTCTGCATCAGTTTCAGGATCTACCCAACACTTTGAATTCAGTTGTTGGCAAGACAATTTGACATCTAAGATGACTGAAAAAAATTAAGTTGTCACAAAATTGCCCTTTTGAGAATTCTTGTTATTGCATAACTTCTGTGTCATCTTTTTCTATATTTAGCTACGGAAGGAAATTGTAGAGGTTCAGTCTGCAATTACCTTGGTTAAAAAGCATCGTGAAGAGGAGGATGAAGAAGAGGAAGAAGATGTGGCAATAAAAACTAGCAACTTGCCCAATTATCTGCTTGGCAGTCTGAGTACTGATTTTGGGGTACATGCCTCTCTGTTGTCAGGCCAATTGGAACTTCATTCCAGAGAGGAGAAAATCAACCAAATTATATTACTAAAAGTAGGTGAATTTTTCCTTATCCTCCAAAATCTCTAAAATTCCCCATGAGGTGTCTTGCAAAGGCTCAAATTGAAATTTAATGCCAATCAGATGATGTCTTTAAAGTACATAGAGAAATATCCAGATGGCTCGTGTGTCCACGGTCTTCAGACAGAACTTGTATACAAGTGTTGCTTTCATCTATTTGGACTGGGATCTCTGATAACAGGTTTTCTGAGGAACACTCCACACTGGCTGATACCACAAGCAAATCATTGTTCTACTTAGAACTTCAGTAATCTCAAAGGTAAAATAGGTCCTTGAATGCCATCTTCTAGGTAACTCAGATGTCCTTTAGAACCTCCTTGTAAGATCAAGATGTGATTGCTTATCTATATATCCTCTTAACCTGGGGAAACACAATTTCTTCCCTAAGATTTCCATAACTTCTCTTCTGGAACTCAGGGATAAAGTACAGCATCCCACAAGCTCTAAGCTCCTACTCCTTACTTTCTACCAAACCAGTCAGTCTCAGAACACATCTGTATATGCCAACCAAAGGGTTTTGAAAATTTGATGACTGAGATTGCACTAATGTGGATAGTTTGAAATTTAATAATGGCCATTCATATTCCTAAAAGTTCTCCAGCCATATCTACAATTTGAGTTCCAGCCTCCTACCATGATACTCTGCTCTCTCTTCCTATTTTTTTTTCTTCTCTTCCTCCAACCCTGAAATTCCTGTGCATTTATATCCAAAATTGTTTCATTATGTCTTTTGTTGCTCAGCTTCTGCTGACCTGTGCCCTCAGTGTCTCACCTTTCTGCTGTTTTGTTAAGGCATTTTCCTACAAGAAGGTTAATTTCAGCCGAAGAGAAATTCTGGTTTTAACTGTTAAGATCATTTTTCTACCTGCTTTGATGGTTTCATCTTCAGTAGGATAGATATACAGATTGAACTCTGATGGTAAAATAAAGGATACTTTGAGTTGACCATCATTCTACTCACCAGCAGAGGTGGGGGTGATCCAGTTGGACCCACTGCCAAGGTCCAGCTAGCCAGCTTAGCTCCCCTTCCTGCCTTAGAATGACCTGACCATACAGAGAAAGAATATTGTGTGCAGTTGTGCTTTTCTGGGAAATTCTTTAGACAATCTCTATAGGCCATCCTTTCCTTACCACATGTCCCCCAAACCAGGTCTCAAAGAAGAGACATTTCCCAATATAAATATCACATATTGCTTTTTAAACATTTTAGGATGGATTTTTTTGGAACATACACAAAAGTTGAGAGAATAGCCCAGAGTCTCCTAGTACCCATTGCCTACTTGAGCATTTATCAGCATACCTGCACATTGAGTTACGGCTAACATTTCAGGAAGTAGAGTGTGGTATAACAGTTATATCACTGCCTTAATCCTACCGCTGCCACTGTGGGTTATTGAACCAAGAAATGACTTAATATAAACCATCTTTTAAAATGATGAACTTACTGGGGCACCTGGGTAGCTCAGTTGGTTGAGCATCCAATTTTGGCTCAGGTCATGGTCTCATGGTTCATGGGTTTGAGCCCCAAGTTGGGCTCTGTGCTGACAGCTCGGAGCCTGGAGCCTGCTTCAGATTCTGTGTCTCCCTCTCTCTCTTTGCTCCTCCCCTGCTGGAATTCTGTCTCTGTCTCTGTCTCTCTCAAAAATAAATAAAACAGAGAAAGACAGATACCATATGTTTTCACTCTTATGTGGATCCTGAGAAACTTAACAGAAGACCATGGGGGGAGGGGAAGGAAAAAAAAAGCTAGAGAGGGAGGGAGCCAAACCATAAGAGACTCTTAAAAGCTGAGAATAAACTGAGGGTTGATGGGGGGTAGGAGGGAGGTGATGGGCATTGAGGAGGGCACCTGTTGGGATGAGCACTGGGAGTTGTATGGAAACCAATTTGACAATAAATTTCATATTTTAAAAAAAAGTTAAAAATAAATAAAACATTAAAAATTTTAATAAATAAAAACAATTTAAAAGAATGATTAACTTGCTGAGAGTTTGTAAATTGATTTGGCAGGAAGGTAAAAACATGAGATCATGTTACCATATAATGTGATGTGTTCACAGTATCATATTGCTATTTCAGGATGTCATTTACAAGGTGAAAACTATTTTCAACAATGAGTTTGATGCTGCATATAAACAAAAAGAGTTTGAAATTGCACGTGTGAAGGAAAGAAATGTAAGAATTCAAGAAATTATTTTAGATCTGGACTTGGAAGAAGTGGTCTGGCAACCAGAATTTGATGATTGTGAGAAGCCAGAGAGAACCCTTGTTGTGGAAAACAAAGAGGTACTGACTACCTGTGTCATCCCTTCCCTTCTTTCTTACAACATTCCCCCATGTTCTTAGTTACTCATTTTCTTGTGCACACTACTGGAAGTGACTATATTAGGTAGCAGTCTTGGTCACAAGAAAAAAAAAAAAAAAACAGTTGACATTGCCTCAGCAATAATGAGAATTTCTTTTGTGAATCCTATGGAATCTAGGGAAGATTTGGACACCCAGCCTAGAAGGAAGCAGGGGCCAAAGACTGGAACTTTGAGGGGAGTCAAGAAGTACCCTTTCTTTATCTCTTAGCTCACTTCTCTCTGCATTTCACCTTCCTCCAGCAGCTTCTACTTTATTTCTCCCCACTTAAGCAAACAACTGATCCCAACTAGAATCTCTTAGTCCTGATTCCACATTTGCCTAGGAAGAGGTCCCTAACCCAGCATAGGTCTGGTACCTGTACCAAAGAAGGTTGGGTCACGCTGTGGGAGAAAGGCTGATGAAGCTCCAGGAATTATCTGGGTCATTAAGGCACTGACCAGAGGAACGGGGCTCACTGGGCAGCCTTCTTTTTTTTTTTTTTTTTTTTTTTTCAATATATGAAATTTATTGTCAAATTGGTTTCCATACAACACCCAGTGCTCATCCCAAAAGGTTGGGCAGCCTTCTTAAAAGGTGTTTGGCCCCAGGTGGTTACAAGTAAATGCTTAAAGAAAACAATTAAAATATAACCATATTTTATTTCTAAAAAGTAAGAAATGCTAGAAAATACCAAAAAAAAAAAAAAAATCCTTGCCCATATGAAAACAGCTTGATTACTTTGGGACAAAAAGGTAATAGTGTTGCTTAGAAATAATACCAAACATTATACAGCCCCTGTTAAAAGCCAGATACCATTCTAAGTGCCCTAAATAGATTGAGACTAATTTTTCATTATAAGACCTTATATGGTAGATACTAATATTACCTCCTTTTTACAGGTGAGGAAAGTGAGGCACAGAGAGTTTAAGTAGTTTGACCACAGTTACAGAGCTAGTAAATGACAGAGTTGCAGTCTGAACCCAAATTATTATCCTTCAGAACACATCCTTACCTCTGAGGTCCACTGTACTTGTTTAAGGATATCATTTCTTCCAGAACCAGACCCTCACCGTGTAATCAAAAACCCTGGAGCATGGTGATAGCAAGGACTTTACTCTGCCGCTCTCACCAAGGTCTTGCTATGGGCAGTCTTTGTATGTGGATAATTAACCTCTTCTTTAATCCCTTCTATGTGAGGAGAGTGAGCTTGTTACAAGCCAAACTTATGTCCTTCCCCTGCTTCAAACCCCGCAGTGGCTGCTCATTTCACTTCAGGAAACATGCCTCTTCCTGTCTGCCCACCCCAGCCCCTTCCTCTTCAGCTGTTCTCACCATCTTGCTTTGGGCCAGCCACACTTGCATTCCCATGACTCCTTGAATACTCCAAGCTGTTGGTCTCTCAGGAACCCCATCCTACAGGGTTTGGCTTAGAGGACACTTCTCTGAACCCTCCTCCTGCCCCCTCCTCTAAATCAGATCCCTGTTATAATCTCTTTAGTGGCAGAGAACAGCTTTGAGAGCTAATAGAGAAGGAGCAATCAATTCTCCCAAGCCTCTCATTCTAGATCTCATCTGTGTTCCAAGATAGGAAATGGGTTGTGAAATCTGGATGGTTCCTTTATCTTCTTGGTACCTTCTAACCTCTTCCCTGATGTGTGGAAGGAAGGTTTGTTTTGAATTTTGTAAGAATAACAGCAGGAAACTACATTTTCTCTTTCAGATTACAGCTCACAGATTTGTTAATCCATGGCAAAAAAACAAAACGCAATTTACTGTGACCGGTAAAATGGAGCAATGGCTTCTGACACGGGTAGGCAGTTTGGCTCAGACATATCTAAGACCCCCTTTCCTTTAGGGATTCTTGTTCCAATTTGGTTCAGTAGTCTCGTACTTGTACTCCACTGTAGAAACATATCAAGGCAATTGACATGGTCAGACGTCACTGGAATCTCCGTGGCCTCCTTCTCCTCTTCCCTCCATGCCACTTTGCCACCCTCCCCAGTTCTAAATGCAGTCATTCTAACACTGGGTGGGAGGCCGCCTCTGGTGCCACCAGAGGGACAGATCTTTGTCTCAGCTGCCCTCCCTGACCCTGGCTCTTTTCCAGGGTCCTGACACAAGGCACCGGGCCCTGATGGACATGATGGGAGGAGTTCTGGAAGTCAAGAAGGAAGATATTTTGAGAATGGTGAGATTTCTGGACATTCTTATGGAAGGTGGAATGGGGTAGAGAGAGCTACTTAAATCTGATCATTCTTGTCTATAATAACCTGAGTCTTAGAAATTCTACAGCTACAAATATACAGTACCTCATAAACAAACCACATCAGGCAAATAAGAAATTTGAAACCCCAGGCTTGCCTTCTCATTGACATAAAGCAAACAAAAGAACAAAAACAGGCAACCATAGTGGTTCTTATCTCTATAGAAAGCAGGGTTAACGCTGCACCCATAATTCTCTGGATATACCAAGAAACATTCCATTTGATACCTGCCATAGGTGTCCCTGGAGCTCAGATCCAGTTCTAGCTATGAAGATATCAACATGTACCTCTGAACCTGTCACTTAAGAATCGGTGTACATCCCAAATTGCCCACTCTCGCTTATGTCACAGAAAAATAGTTGTAACATTTTTTCATATCCTTTCATTAAAGTGTCAGGCCATCATCTTGCCAATGTGAAGAACTGTATCTCTTTAAAAGTCGTTGGGGCTTAATTTAATTTAATTTAATTTAATTTAATTTAATTTAATTTTAGAGAGAGAGAGCATGCATGCATGCGTGCACTCAAGCAGGGGAGGGGCAGAGAGAGAGAGAGAGAGAGAGAGAGAGAGAGAGAATACCAAGCAGGCTCCATGTTCAACACAGATCCCAATGTGGGGCTCAATCCCACGACCCTGGGATCATGACCAGAGCTAAATATCAAGCATCAGATGTTCAACCAACAGAGCCACCCAGGCATCCCAGGGCTCTTTATTTAAGCCATAATGATGGGGCACCTGGGTGGCTCAGTCGGTTGAGCATCTGACTTCGGCTCAGGTCATGATCTCGTGGTTGGTGAGTTCGAGCCCCATGTCAGGCTCTGTGCTGACAACTCAGAGCCTGGAGTCTGCTTCAGATTCTGTGTCCCCCTCTCTCTCCACCCCACCCCTGCTTGTCCTCTGTCTCTGTCTTTCAAAAATGAATAAACATTAAAAAAAAATTAAACTGTAATGATAACCCTGAACCTTCACTGTACTGCTATATTTATGTTTGAGGCACAGTATATGCTTTCCTTTATATCTTCAGGTGATTCCTCAACCTGCTTTCATGGCAAAACCTGATGCTGTATGGTCTGAAGAAGAGAGGAAACAATTTAAAGAATATGAGAAGAAAGTTAAAGAGTTAAATGAAGAAAGAGAGAAATATAGAAAGGTCAGAAGAGCAAGGAATTAATGTACCCCACCCAAGTTTCATTTCAGTATGTTTTAAAATTGAGTGTTCTTTATTCCCTCAGTATCTTGAGTAGCTCCAGGATAGTGTTTCAGCTTAAATTCTCAAGAGACTTAGGGGAAGTGGGTAGAGATAAACTTAGAGTTAACACAATTTCAAACAGAAAGAACATATTGCAATGATTGTGTTTTTTTTAAGTTCTTATTGATTTCAATATTTCCCACATAGTTACAATTCATTTGGTCCTCCATTAATTCTTAAAATGTTTAGTGAACATGTATTATAGTATATTGTAGGTACTGCTCTCTATCTTCTACATCTGTTTCAGTTTAGTAATACTCTTGCTTGATTTGCTCTCAATCTCAAGGAAAGGACTTGACAAAAGAATGACATAATCAACACAGCACGTAGTTTACAGTTGTAATTTGAGATACCTGCAGTGCAGTTCTATTTTTATCTCTTTGCATCACCAAGAAACATTCCAACATTAAAATTGCTTACAATTATAATAGGGATATAAAAGCTGATGGTATACAACCAAATAAAAAAATTTATTCCTCTGTGAAGAAAGTAAAACCATGCCATCATTTCAGGCAGGACAGTTTGTCAGCTTTATAGTGGCTGTATCTCATGAGCAACTTCTTTAAACCTATTGTTAACCTGTTCCCGCTTTTATTCACGGCAGTCCTCTAACAGTGCCCTAACATTTCATCCCAAGGTAGGACTTACCAAAAAGCCAAAATGAGCAGTCTTGAATGCAGTAAAAATGTGAAGGCATTGGGGACTCTAGATGCCTAAGGTGGTGGCATTTATTGCATGGTCTCGTGTTGTGAAATTAGTCTGCTGCCTGTGTCCCCACTTCCCTGTTCCTTGGTCACACTCAATGGGTAAAAGCCAGCCTTGACTAAAGCCAGTACTTGGCCTTCTCTGTGCCTACACCAGCTGACTCATTTCCCTCTAATGACCTTAATCATTATTGGGTCCTTAGAGCTGTTCAGCGACACTGTTCTCTTTTTCCCCTAGCTTAGTCCACATCACCTGGGGGATGTTGTCAAAAACGCAGATTCAGTTCTGTCATTCTGAGGAAATGGAAGGATCCTGAGATTTCTTTTTTTTTCTTTCTATAATTTATTTTTTATAATTTATATCCAAGTTAGTACATGGAGCAACAATGGTTTCAGGAGTAGATTCCTTGAGCCTCTTACCCATTTAGTCCATCCCCCCTCCCCAACCCCTCCAGCAACCTTCTTTTTGTTCTCTACATTTAAGAGTCTTTTATGTTTTGTCCCCCTTCCTGTTTTTATATTATTTTTGCTTCCCTTCCCTTATGTTCATCTGTTTTGTATCTTAAAGTCCTCATATGAGTGAAGTCATATGATATTTGTCTTTCTCGGACTCATTTCTCTTAGCATAATACCCTCTAGTTCCATTCACGTAGTTGCAAATGGCAAGATTTCATTCTTTTTGATTGCTGAGTAGTACTCCATTGTATATGTGTGTACCACGTCTTCTGTATCCATTCATCCATGGATGGACATTTGGGCTCTTTCCATACTTTGGCTACTATCGATAGCACTGCTATAAACATTGGGGTGCATGTACCCCTTCGAAACCGCACACCTGTAGGATCCTGAGATTTCTAACAAGCGACCTGGTGGTACAGCTGCTGCTGGTCGGAGGACTGTGCTTTAAGTAGCAAGATCCTAGAGGACTGTGTCACATGTTCTCCCGTCTTCAAACTTCCAACACCTGACCTCTTCAACGCACTCTTACCCTATTTTCTATTTCACTGGGAGGAGAGAAGCAACTAGAAGAGATTTCCCTTACTCTTCCACCTCCACATCTATCTTCTGCCCGTGCTAGAATCCATAGACTCTTCCTGCCTTTCTGTCTCTTAAGGATGAAATGGCCTTGCATCTGCCCGAGCTGGTCCTTCACTTGTGCACCCAATCCCCTACCACCTTACGATTCAACATTGTTACTCCTGCAGTTTTCCCCTTTTTCCTGCATCAATTTTTCCCTTCAGCATAGACACATGTTGTAATATTATACATTGGATACATCTCTCATCTTTTAGAAGAGAAAAAGAAAAAAAAAAACTCCTTTGAAGAAGATTCTGGAATTCTTTCTATGATCCTTGTGACTTTTGAGTTAGTCTGAATGTACTTCAAAATAAGCTAAAAGGAAAAAATAACTCTCTGGACCCCACTTTCCTTTCAATCCACTGCCCAGCGTCTCCTCAAAAAAAAACCTAGAAAAATCTGTGTTCATTGTCTCCAGTTTCTCCCGATCTTTTCAAAAAGCCTTTGTATTCTGGAAAATATCAAATATATAAAAGAGTAGAGAGAATAGTAGAATGACCCCCCCCATCCAGCTTCAACAATTATCAATTCATGGCAAATCTTATTTCATTTTATACCTCCACCGATTTTCCTAACACCGGATTAAATTTGCCAATTTTTATTTTAGAATTATTCAAATGTACAGAAATGTTACATGAGTAGTACTGTCTATATACCATATACCTATACCCTCCAGTTTTTAATATTGCCACATTTGTGTTTTATATTTTTCTCCTGAATTATATATATATGGTATCAAAACATCATACTATACATAAAATGATATGAAAGCTTCATACTATTACCTCCAATTCCAACATAGTATTTAAATCTCCTTTCTCGGCGCAAACTCTAGTTCCCCAACTATAAATGTATTTATTCATTTGCTCAGTCCTACAATATGCCTAAAATGCCTCTACGAAAAGCAAAACTACTTGGTAGGTTTTAAGATTTCCTTGCACCTCCTTTTATTCTTAGGATATATCCACTGAGGGTGGGCCACCTGCACATTATGTTCAGAATTTGTTTGGATGAATCTTCTTTTTCCCTTCTGTGTGGACGACATTATCAATTTGATATAAATTCTTCGTGTAGGACTATTCTTATTTCAGGGGGAAGAGGCCAGTGTGTCTTCTGATTTCATGATTTTCTTTGTTTCTGCAGAACCCTTAATGTTCACTTCTTCCTTCCTTCTTTCCCTTTACCCCAAGTCTCCTGGAGGCACCTCCATCTTCCACTCTGCCTCATTCTCCCCAGAAGCAGCACTGCCTGACATTGCACCTCAAGTCCCTTCTTTATGATTTGCCAGGGGCTCCTCTTTGGGCACCTTGACAGCTGCCACCCTAATCCAAATAGTGTCATTTCTCACCTGATTTATGGCATCCGTTTCCCTGCTCTTCCCTCCCCTGATCTGTACCCTTCCCATTCTCTCCCACCACTCTCCCCATCCTTAAGTGTGTCTACTGCACTGGCTTCGAGGACCTCCATGGATCCCCAGTGAACTCTTGACTCCCACACTCACAGCTCATTCTTGCCATGGACCCTTGACATGCTGTGGCCATTGCCTGGGGTGTTCTCGTCCCATTTGGCCACACGCTGTCTCACCTCTTTTGGATCTCTACTCGGTCGTCAGCTCATCTCCCTAAATAACATGGCAAACTCTCTCCTCACTAGTCCCACTCTGTCCCCCACACCCTGCTCTGGTGTTCTCCAGAGTGCTCATCCCCACCTGGCCTGCTTCCCCTGCACTCGTGTATATATTACCTGCCTCCTCCACTAGAATGTAATGTGAGGGAAGAGAACTGGTTTGTTTTGCTCTTTACTATATTTCAAGTTTTGAGAACTATGCTTGATCCATTGGCACTCAATAAATATTTCTTGAATGAGTCGATAAATTTATTGACACTTATTATGTACCAGGCACAGACCAAGGGCCTGGGGATTTACCACCTTCATCCTCAAGAGCCTGTAGTCTGGCCAACTACAACAATACTTTCTTAAATTGCAAGCCATGTGTTTGTCCAGGGCTGGGAGAAATTCTTGTTCTCATGGGTTCTGCATTGTTCATCCATACCCTCCTCTTTAGTGTCCCATCTCCCATCTCCCTGCTTCTCATTTCTCAGCACCTGATGCAGACATTTTTAGTTACAATTAGATTTTCCCAGGGATGTTTGAGGAAAAGTGACACCCAATTCTTTAACAAATACTCCTTTGATTCCCACTGTGGGCTGGGGGCTGTGCCAGATCCTGGAGGACGCTTGCTGACTAGACAGACACAGCCCTTGCCCCTTCACAGTGCTCACTGTCTTGGGGGGTAGGGAGTTACATATTAACTGGACATTCACAAAATAGTCATTCAACTACAATGCAATAAATCAGCACGGACAAGGCCAGGTGCCATCTGTGACAGTAAACACAGAGGCACTGACTGAGATTGGGGCCACTGCTGTTCACCAGCCCCCCTTTACAGGCTGGCGTGCCCATCCCCTTACCACTATGCATGCTACAGATAAAGACTCAGACCTGAGACCTCTGGCACCTTGCCCTTGGCTCATCAAGGGGGCATCCTTGTTGTACCACACAAGGTTATCCAGAACAGCCTGTGACTGACTGATGACATGGGGATGCAAAAGTCCAGCCCCCTTGACCCAAACTGGGAGAGCTCAGTGGAGCCTCTCTATTACCCTTATCCCCTGGGAATCAGGCAAAGGCTGGGCTACCTAAGGGCACATCGTTGCTCAGCCTCTGCCCCTTCCTTGGCTGCTTCCCTTCCTCCCCTTTACAGATGTCTCTGAAAAAGCACTCCCTCCCAAAATCACATACACTGGAATCCCGTTCCAGGCTTTGCTTCTCAGGCTCAAGATAGTGCCTAAGACGGGACCCAAGGTAGGCTTACTTGAGAAAGTGACTTTGGTACTCACGTTAGAAGAATGAGAAAAAATGACAAGTTGAAGAGCAGGGAATGGAGATCAGGCAGATGGAAAAGCACATGAGAAGAGCCTGCTGTGAAAAGAATGTGGGGTGTTTGAAACACAGAGCAAAAGGCCGTTCTGACATTAGAAAAAGTTCCTTTCTGTCCGGAGAGAGGGGTGGGCTGGGATCGTTGGCCATGTGATGGTGCTACCATTGTCCAGGGACACAGGGCCTGGATACACAGCTACTGGGCCCATAGCCGGTGTGATGTTTCCATTCCTATGAGATAGTGTCATAAATTATGATAAATAAACTGGCCCTGAAGTGTGCTTTTTCTGTATTTGTTTTATTTTAATATTTCCTCATTGCTTCATTAGCTTAATTTGGGTGGTGTTTCTCCTTGTGTCAAGGGCCTCTATACATCTAGCTAAACTCTCTCCATCACCTTCCCAGAATTTGTCTCTCACTTCATTAAACCAGCATAGATAGAACTTAGCTTTTTAAGGTAAACTTAAAATAATGTATTGTTACCATCATAGTAATAATTTATTCAAGGAAGAATTATCAGTGGATGCTGAAACTGGTGGATAAAAGTTTGATGAGGAACAAGATTTTTACATGGTTCCTAAGTATCTTCCCACAAATTGATTACAAATGGAAAAATAGCAACTGTATGATAGAGACACTGGCAGACAATGCTTGACCAGTTAACATCACCAGTAATGAAACAAACCAACATCATGTCTCCTCATGTGGTGCCCTGAGAAGGATACAACATGATTTATGTAGTGTTCCTGCTAGAAATGTATAACCTGGTCTATGCATGAGAAAACATCAGACAGACCTAAACTGAGTGACAGTCTACAAAATGACTCAGCTGTATTTGAGCGTCTGTAGCTTATTCTCAAATGGTTGAGAAAAAGATAGAGAGAGAGAGAGAGAGAGAGAGAGAGAGAGAGAGAAGGGATTGAGCAAGTGATAAAACAAATGCGTTGGAATATTAGCATTTGATTAATTTGGTAAAAAGTATGTGGGGATTCTTTGTACTATTCTTACAACTTTTCTGTAAATTTAAAGTCATATCAAAAATTTTAAGTTACAAAAACGTTTAAAGATAAAAATTATTTGTAATGGTATGTCTAGGATTGAACTACAGGTATTGTTTTCTTTAAAAATATAAGTTTAGGAGCGCCTGACAGTCAGTTAAGCGTCTGACTCTTGATTTTGGCTCATATCATGATCTCACGGTTCGTGAGACTTGAGCCCTGCGTCACGCTCTGTGGTGACAGCATGGAGTCTGCTTGGGATTTTCTCTCTCCCCCTCTCTCTCTGCCCCTCCTCTGTTCTGTCCCTCTTGCACATGCTCGCTCTCTCTCTCTCTCTTTCTCTCTCTCTCTCAAAATAAATAAATAAACTTTAAAAATATTGAGGAGGGCGCTTGCTGGGATGAGCACTGGGTGTTGTATATAAGCGATGAATCACAGGGAACTACTCCCAAAACAGTGGATACACTGTATGTTAGCTAGCTTTACAATGAATTATATTTTAAAAAGTAAACAAATTCACCAATGTGGTATTTTCCATGAAAAAATATATATATAAATTTATAGTTTCCTACTCACCTGCTCTTGCTTAGATCTAAGTCTATCTCTGCCTCTACCTCTTTATCTATACACTCACTCCTTATTTCCTTAAAATCTAAAAAATTCTGTGAAGATATATCATGGCTTTAAAAAAAAAATCAAGATTTTTTAGGGTCAGATTGTGTGCCTGGAAATTTGTTTTATATATAGAGAGTAAGAATTTTCCAGAAAGATTTGTTGTAATTTGTTTTACTAGGCCTTATTCTGCCTGCATCATTAGCCATGATCAGTTATGTCTTTTTTTTTCCAACATAATCTTTTTAAAGCAAAAATCTCAGACTCAGTATATTAAACAGATCCAAATGGAATATCTCTGGTTGAAGAGAGTGGAAGGCCCAGAGCACTTCAGAAGGCCTGTCCTTCCCCTACCCTTGCAGCAAAATGTGAACACCACTTCCTTGCAGCATTTAATGTTCCTAAACATTAACTTTGCTATTGATTTCCTTTCAGTCATTAGAAGCAGAAATGAAGAAACTTCAAAATTCCATTCAAGAAAGCACACAGAATTTTGATGAACATTTGAAAAGACTCTTTGAAAGGAGAGTAAAGGCAGAGATGGTTGTCAACCAGGTAAATAAAAGCTTTTACTTACATGACTTTTTCTTTTAATGTTTATTTATTTATTTTTGAGAATGAGAGAGAGTGTGAGCAGGGGAGGGGCAGAGAGAGAAGGGGAGACAAAGAGTCCAAAGCAGGCTCTGAACTGTCAGTGCAGAGCTAGACACAGGGCTCGAACTCACTAACCATGAGGTCATGACTTGAGCCGAAGTCAGACACTTAACCAACTGAGCCACCCAGATGCCCCATGACTTTTATTTTAAGGAGCCTCCAGGGCCTCTCTTTGTTGTTAGGAAAAAGACCAACAACCTTCCTGCTCATGTGGGCCTGGCTCCTGCTCCAGCCTCACCTCTGCCCCTCCCGTCTTCACTGGCCACACTCCCTTTGGTGCCTTGAGCACAGCAGTGTGCCCATTCCTCCTGGCTCTGCCTCCTGACCTGTATCTACTCATCCTTCAGGTCCCAATTTACAAGCCAGTTCCTCAGACTAGGTTAGAGCTTCCTAGTATATGCTCTGACCTTTTACTTTCTATTACTTATCGCAACTGAATTTTAATTTATATGAGATTACTTTTTAATGCTCCCAAAACTATAAGTTCCATGAACTCTGTCTTGTTCGCCCCTGTATCTCCAGCAACTAGCAAAGGGCTGGGCTCATACTATGTGTTAAATGAATGAATAATCCATCTGCCCCAAAGAGCCAATGAGAAATCTGGCTTAATTTGATTCAACAGTAAGAATATAAATGAAGTGTGCAGTAACTAGAAACAAGAAGACCAAGGGGTGAAGCCTTTCAATTCTAAGGGAAAATTATTCCTAGCATTGGATTCTGTACTGCCCAAACTATCATTTGAGTGTAAGAGGAGAATAATGATATTTTGAGAAACACAAGATCTTGAAAATTTATATGTGTCTCTAAAGGCAAGAGAGGTCAACCAAAAAAGATGAAAGAAGGTAAGGGAACCTCTAGGAGGATGTCTCTATCCTCGGGGTCCCAATAGGAATGGTACACTGAAAGAGTTACATTGAAGAGGGTTTAATGCAGGGACTCTTCACTGAGGTATGGGCAGGGTTAAGGGAAACAGCAAGGAATGGCCAAGAGACCAGAAACAGTGGGAAGCCCCTAACATTTCTAAATCTAAAGAGGCAAGGGAAGGGAGCTACTACCACTACCAGCAAGAGCTGTAGCCTTGAGAGAGGGGCTGCTCCTGGGGAGTCATGGCCACAGACAGATAACATAACCACTGGCCCCACAGGGAGGGAGTGTGTATATGGTAGTTGGGTCGGGGGAGATTGGTAATGAATGCCCCAGAACTAGGCATAAGAACAGCGTTAGTCATATGGCCAGAAAGTAGAAACAATCCAAATGTCCAATGACTACATATAGATAAATAAAATATGGTTTATCCATATAATGGAATATTATTTGGCAATGACAAGTACTAACATGTGCTACAACATGGGTGAAAAGTGACTTATATGAAATGAGTGAATTGTATGAAATATATACTAATAAAGCTATTATTTTAAAAAGATGTGCTTAGAACATCTTTTCATACAAAATAATGAGGAAACTATCAAAGACTACCAGATAATATCCAAAGGACTCAGGAGCCAATTTTAAAAGCTCCCGTAAAGGGAATAATTTAAGATTCAACAATGATAATCATTGCAATTACCTAAAACCCACCAAAGTTGTTTAAATTTGTGAATTTGCGGTATTTTAAAAAGAAAAATGCCTATCGTTCACCTTCAGACGATAACAACCAATTCATTATTTGAAAACTGACAGAGAGAGTGTCGAGAATTGATTCTGCCTTCCTGTATGAATTGTACCACTAGGTAACTACATTGCAGAGAAGGAGGAGCATCTGTGTATTTACAAAGGAGTTTTAATGAATAAAGTGAAAAAAAAAAGGAACTACAGAAATAGAATATCACCATCCTACAACTCTCCATGGATTAATGGGCCTGGGCATGCAGTGTCTACACTTACTAACATCACAAAAAAGCAGACAATAGTATGTGTCTCCTGATCAAAGGACATAGTATCACCTACGGTATTGCCAAAAGGATCACACATGGGTCCGATCAGGCCTCTGATCAGTTGCCAGTTTTCAGACAGTACATGAGATGAAGGATACTGATGAACTCACCGGAAGTATGCAGTTAGCAAAACCCAGATTAGGTAAAACTACAAGTAAATGTGAGGAGAGGAGAGGAGAGGAGAGGAGAGGAGAGGAGAGGAATCTGTGGATTATAAGAAATTTTTTTTCAGGTGGCAATTTTTTAAATGGACAAGTTATGCTCTAGTGCCTAGAGACATACTTGGGTAATAAAAGCATAAAGAAACACAAGAGAGTGATTATTATGAATGTCAGGAAGGTGGTTATTACTGGGGTTGAGACTGTGAAGGGGACACATGGAAGGGGAAAGCTGTATTTCTTGAACTGTGTGGTGATTGCAAGGGTGTTTTACCTTTATAACTCAAGCTATATGCTGTTGTGTGTATTTTTTCTGTATATATATTTCACCTTACAATGAAAAGATGGAAAAGGTAAAATAACTGAGTAGTTAGTGCAACTGTCTATATTCCCTTTTTCCTGAAAAGAATTTCTCTTATTTGTATGTCATGAATCTGCTTGATGAGTGCCAAGTCTGTGGCCCTCAGTAGAAAATCATTTCTCAAATAGAAGTAGTGATCATCTTCCCCACCTTTTGAAATATTTCCACAGGAGGAACTGAAAATAAATAACCTCGTTTTTTCTTTGCTGTTGGATGAAGAAATAAGCTCCAGAGAAGCATTCCTAAACAACTACCTTATAAAGAAGCAGGCGGAGAAAGTAAGGACAGTATCTGATATCTTGAGTATAACCAGAGCTGACACACCTAGGCCCTTCCCTTCTTGCACATCCCTCTTAGCTGTGTGTGTTCCTTGGCTCCCTGCCAGGGACTTTGCTCCAGGGTCAGATGAAAGCACCTGCTGTAGTCTGTTCATGAAGTTATGTGATTCCGTGTCTGTAACCATTTAGTCAAAAGAACTGTGTAACTTTGATATGATATATGATTTATAAAATGAGACAATATAGCTTCATGGTTGGAAGGACTCGCTTCTAACTACTGACTGGCTGTGGGACCTTGGACAAGACATAGAATCTTTTAAGCTATTTGCAAGCTCTTCTCTGGGAGTATTGTCTTCTCTGGATCATTTGGAACCCTACGTTTTACTAAGCATGTGAGTAACAGGTTAGCTTATAGAATGAAAAGCTGTCATATTCTGAAAAACCCTAATAAATAGGGGTTGAATAGATAAGTCTTATTAAAGAGACAATGAATGCAAAATGCTTATCACATAATAATTTTCAAAAGGTGTCAGCTTTTCTTGGTAGTATTAATAAAGAACATTTATGTATGAATGATTTAGAGTATCATATATGACATATGAACTTAGTTTTTGCTAGCAGTCTATTAAATAGCCTATGTAAAGCACCTTCTAAATGCAACCATCCTCATAACAACCCTGCAGGGTCCTGGATTTCTTTCCTAGTTGAGGAGAGTTGGTAACATGCCTAAGTCACCCATTAGAATGTAAAACAGCAGGAATTGGAACTGTGGAAATAAATTAAGACCATCTAGATGACAATAAGCAGACTATTTATTCAGAGCTTGGTATAGTAAGGGTTCAGCCACCATCACTTGTGTTTGGCAGACACTCAAAGGCAGGCAGGGGGTGGGAAAGCTTTATAATAAAGAAGAGAGGGCTTCAGATGCACCCTGATTAGAAGTTGTTGGCATGGGGAAGCCAGGGGCAAGGTAATTAGAAGGCAGGCAACCTGTGTGATTAATTTGGGGAGCATATTTGGCTTTGTCTGTTTGGTCCTAAACTGGAAATGGCGGCAAAAATTAGGAAAGCTGAAAGTTACTGACCAAGTCCTGGCAGTTTGGGGTTGCTCGCTGCTGAGGATATGGTTTAGCTTCCTGGCTAGTGGCTACAGGGGTTGTGGGTCAGAGTCCTATTTGTATATATAGTCTGGCCATTGTCTGTTTATACATTCAGTCTCTCAGAAGCCAGCTCCATGTGAATCCCAAGACTGTACAATTCCATCATCCATACTTCCTTTAGTCACTTAACACACTCACATGCAGGCCTGGCTATACTTAGAAACAGGTGATTAGATGTTTGTTCTTTCAAAATCTCCAATTGATTTACTTTCTTCTACAAATCTTATCTGTAATGGATATTCCACTGACACATTTATCTTATACTAGGAAATTTGTTGTTATTTTTAATATCCCCAATATTTTTGTTTATCCTGAAAAACTTAGTTCCAATTGCCTATTCTTGGTGTCATTACAGAACCAGACTTCAGAGGCCATCCAGAAAGCCAAAGAAGACCTTGATACGTACAGGGAACACTATGACAACTTATTGGCAGAAGACAAAGTGAGAGCCGTTGTCTTACCCATTCACCAATGCAATAGAGTTGCTGCCTAGATTTGGGGAAGATTAAAAGGAATGTAATTTAACTTCCTCATAGATTTTTCTCCTATTATAATTTTCAGTTATCAGTGAACTTCATTCTGTGCCATTGTATATTTCTGATAATAAGTGTATAAAATAAATTTTTGTAAACATCTCTGGTTTAAACATTCTCTTGTACAAAAAAGAGAGATCATCTAGACTTAAGGGCTTCTCAAACTTTAAGTTGCAGTTGCCATCAGTTGGTCATGAAATCAATTTAGTAAGCTATAACCAGTAGTTTTAAAAAATTTATTTTAATTCAAGTATGATTAATGCACAGTATTAATTTCAGATGTACAATATAATGATTCAACAGTTTTATACATGACTCAGTTCTATACATTACTCATGATAAGTGTACTCTTAATCCCCAACACTGGCGTGCCTGGGTGGCTCAGTTGGTTAAGTGTCCGACTCTTGATTTCAGCTCAGGTGATGATCTCACCTCAGGTGGTGATCTCATGGTTCATGAGTTCAAACCCCACACTGGGCTCTGCACTGACAGTGCGGAGCCTGTTTGAGATTCTCTGTCTCCCTCTCTCTCTGCCTCTCCCCCACTTGCAATCTCTCTCTCTCTCCCAAAATAAACATTTAATCCCCCTCACCTATTTCACCCATGCCCCCACTCACCTACCCTGTGGTAGCCATCAGTTTGTTTTCTATATTTAAGTGTATGGTTTTTTATCTCTTTTTTTCTTTGTTCTTTTGTTTTGTTTCTTAAACTCCACATATGAGTGAAATAATATTATATTTGTCTTTCTCTGACTGACTGACTTAGCATTATATCTTCTAGGTCCATCCATGTTGTTGCAAATGGCAAGATTTCATTCATTTTTATGGCTGAATAATATTCCGTTGTATGTATATGATACATCATCTTTATCCATCCATCTATCAATGGGCACTTGTGTTGCTTCCAAAATTTGGCTATCATAAATAATGCTGCAGTAAACACAGAAGTGCATAATCTTTTTGAATCAGTGTTCTTGTATTCTTTGGGTAAATACTCAGTAGTGGAATTACTGGATCATATGTATGACCAGTAGTTTTGTTTTGTTTTGTTTAAAGTTTAGCCATTTATTTTTGAGAGGGGGGAGAAGGGCCGAGAGAGAGAGAGGGAGAGAGAGAATCCCAACTAGGCTCTGTACTGCCAGTGTGGAACCCAGCTCAGGGCTCGAACCCACGAACTGTGAGCTCATAACCTGAGCCAAAATCAAAAGTCAGATGCCTAACCTACTGAGCCACCCAGGTGCCCCTGACCATTAGTTTTGTAATGGAAAAGAACAGGCTAGAAAAACATACAGGATAGGATAGGATAGGATAGGATAGGATAGGATAGGATAGGATAGAAGAATAGAATAGAATCCCTTGCATGGTTTACTTGTAAATATTATGTTGTGAAATTGTAGTTCTGAATGATTTCTAGAACCTTATATGAAGTAGTACTTATAATTCACTGAAGTACTTCGTATTCAAAATAAATCTTTGATAAATCCTTGCATAGTGAGGGGTCACCCTTCAACAAATCTACTTTTTAACCAAATTTTCATAGATTTTTTAAACCAAAGTGATACAATCCTATATCTTGAAGAGTGCTGTCAACAAAGAAAGGGCTTCTGAAGAGAGTTGCAATCCCAGCAATGATATGTCTGTCCTTAGGTTTTGGATCGCAGCTTTAAAAAAGAATTTTCTGAAATTCCCAGTCACCAGGTGGATATACTCTACAAACTTTTTAAACGGCGACCAAGGTTTGTTTCTCCTTTGCTATCACGTTTCTGAGAAAAAAGCGTTTGTAAGTGAAAAGGAATATTATTATATTTTGGCTTTTTCAGTCCCACTTAGATGGAAATATTCAATATAACATATTTTATGTGAAAATGTTCACGTGTCTTTATCATAACTCTGGGTTTTTTAAGATTATTCTTAAATCTTAAGGTAAGCAATGAAGAACAATGATTTCATTATTCAAAAAGTGTCTAGGTGAGCATTGTGCTATTTTAGTTCTATGAAAGTAGCACTAAAGTTCCTCTTAAGTTATAGATGGCGTACAGATTTATAGTTTTTCCCAAGATGTGTTCCAGCAAATATGAGGACCTTGTGGTATGAATTGGAATTCATGTAAAAGGCTTCCAGGACAAAATAAGTTAGGGGGAAACACTGGGTTAAAAGAAAAAAAGTTAAACAGTTTTCTTTACTGAAAAACTTCTCAGAACTTGTTTTTGGTCTTTGGATCTCCAAATATAAAAAATAGAATAAGCAGAGTTGTCCAAACTTATTTGGCACTCAGAGCATTTCATGTAATTGTGTTTAAGACAAAGTTTGAAAAATGCCAGTATATATGATTGAAAATAACCATTATCATAAAGGGTTCTAAAATATCTGTTTTTTATACCGAAAGGAGCATTAGAATTACATTTCACAGATTTCCAAACTTTTACAATTTCCATAGTAAGCCATAGAAATCCACAGATTTCCATAATTTTCAAATGTAAGCTAGAAACCATGGAATTTGTTACAGAGGTATAGGCTCATTGTGTCTGAGGTACAGACTCATTCTCTCACCCTTGACGGGTTACATACAACCCCGGGGAATTCAACCTAGCACATGCCTCATATCTTGGTTTCCTTATTTTTAAAGGAGTCAGTCATAGTAAGTCTTGTGAAAAAAGAAGGAAGACTTCCTACATATTGGGAGGCAGCAGTGGAAAAAGCATAAGCTTTAGTGTCAGACAGAATTAGCTTTAAATCCTAATTCTACCATCTATCAGACCTGTGGTCTTAGACCAACAGCTTCTCTCAGACTTTCCTCATTCTAGAGAAAGAAGATAACAATAGTAACTTCACAGCATATTGTACAGCATCTTGATGGTGAGTGGCTGGTACAAATCTTTGTATCCTTCTTTCCTTCCTAGCTACAGCCCAGGGAAACAAAACTAATCTATTCAGGTAGATTTTAAAAGGTGCTTCTTCAGTTGAGTCTATATCTGAAAAATTCCAGGCTAGAGAATATGTGGGACATAACTAGGGAATATCCACACTCCTCTTGGGCTAGACTTCTTCAGGGCAGGTAAAGCTGCCAATGCTGACGATAGTTAGGAACATCAGTAGTCCAGCCAAGGTCATGTCTAGGTGTCCAGGGAGTATGCAAGAAGACCAAAGTAGGTGCTTTTCTCTTTGGAATAGTCCACCAGCCTCCTTCTATTTGGTGGAATAGTCCACCAGCCTCCAAATGTCAAAATAAAGTGTCTTGCAATGTCATATTGATGCTAAGCGTTGTATATAATTTAACATTGATTTCTTTTGTGTGAGAATGTGAAAGGTTGATGGGTTTTTATTGGTAATACCAGGATTCAGAAACAGAAAATACACTCAGATACTGCCGGTATTGTGCCTTTTGGAGAGCGACCAGAATCTGGGAAACTGAATAAGGATGCCTTTGCCCAATTAATGAAAGCCATGGATGACTTGGACAATATTAGTAACATGCCAGAAGGCTTGGACCCCTTGGTCTGGGATCATTTCTGCCAAACCAGACGAGCGAAAGTGGAAAATGAACAGAAAGTATATAATAACATTTTATTCCATTTTCACTTCATTTCAGTGTGCTAATAAATGTAGTTTATAGTGACCTTTGCTTCCAGAAATGCTAATTATTTAGGTTTTCCTGCTAGGATAGTAGTTAGTAATGTTAGTAATAATAATGAGATAAAATATTAACCTTAGTGGTATTAAGGGCTAAGTATAGGCCTGTATTGTAGGCCCACACTGTCCAAAGTGGTGGTCACTAGCCACATGGGGTTATTGTTTACTTGAAATAATGTGGCCAGTCCTAATTGAGACATGCTGTAAGTAGAAAATATACAGAGATTTAGCAGTCTTATGAAAAAGGAATGGAAAATGTCTATATGTTTTATATTCATTACAGGTTGAAATGGTAATGTTTTGGATATATTGTTTTAAATTAAAAAATTAGCAAAATTAATTTCACCAGTTTCATTTCACTTCTTATAATGTGGCTACTACAAAATTGAAAATTAAGTATGTGGTTCACATGTGTGGCTCACATTGTGTTTCCCTTGAAGAGCACCATTGTGGACACAACTTCCCTTCTCCTCTCTATCCCTGGTCTTGAGTTGTCCTCATCCCATTTTGCAAAGATTAGAATTATATTTCACTAGAACCTACTTTATAGTTTTACTAGAATATTTTTTTAATGTGGCAAAGGTAACAATTTGAGGGTATGTTTGAGAGAAGAATTCTTCCTCTTATTGTTTCTTAACCACCCTCTGCCCCCCCATCTCAAAATACCTAAATTCCGTGCCACAAGCATCAGACTGGCATATTTTTGCTAAAGAATCTATGATTTTATATTTTTGTCTGAGATGACGAGAATGAATTTGAAAATAAGATATAAGGAAAGTTGTGGTTGCTTGAGTATTTGATTTTCAGTGAGAGGCAAAATTGGATACTTTTCAAATTATTCATGGATGTACCATGTTAAGTTTTAGGTATCTTACATAATGGTGGGAATTTAAATTTTTGTTAATCTCCTAGAAAAATGGGCTTATTAAGGTTTTGTAGCTAAGTTAAAACATGTATGTTTTCCAGAGTTCTTTAAAATTTGTTTGCTTTTATTCCTAGAGCTGCATATGTACTGAGATGTTTGTGGTTTGGTTCCTTCAGGTAAAGCAGAAAGCAGCTGGCTTAATGGAAATGGTCGCTTTCGTCCGGAGGAGAACTGAGGAGGATGAGAAGTTACAACAGGAAATTGAAAAAGTGTTCCATGAACGCATTGTGTAATTTGAACCTTTCGTTCATGTTCATTTACACAAAACCTAAGCTAAGGCTAAGTTAGATTGTGTTATCATGGGGGAAGAAAGCCTACTCACTGGTTTACAACTGGCACAGACTGGTCTATCTTGCTGGGCTTTATAACTTCTCCTTTAAAAAGTGCATTTTGTTACAAAAGACCTTACTTCAGAATAGAATTTACCTACACGTTCCATTGCTCTTATTAGAAGTAGGCAAGTTTGGGGAAAATCTTATTATTTTTTAATCTGCTCCTTCCACATAAAAATGCAAAGAACTTGTTTCTGCTAATAAGCACTTTGGGGCTCAAGCCACACAAGCAAACTATGTTGAAGATTAGGCAGATATCCAAGAAATTTCCATGTAAACAACTAACCAGCTAATATATTTTTCTTTAGGAAAGTTTGTTCAATTTTGCTAAGTGATTAGGATACTGTTTTAAGTCCTTACTTCACTTTATCCGAATTTACAAACATTTTGATAAATTCTTCTTTGATGTTCCCAAATTCATCATTATACATCATTTTCAGATCCAGGCTATTAGGAGAAATGTGAATTAGCCAGAAATAGATATAAGTAGCATACAGATTAAATATCGTTAATAAAATATCAGAAGTCAATACACAAAGTCAGAACTTTAATAGATTTGTTATTTGGGAGCATCTCAATTTTCTTCCAAAATAATATTAATCTTTTCTTAATCATAAAGTATAACTTTATGAATGTATTTAAGTCCATGCCATTCTTTGAGCAGCCCAAGTGTAATTCCGTATCAATAAGAGGCATCATAGAGACCTCCAAGAAAGCTCATCATTGGGAAAGATTTTCTGCATTAATCTCCAGCAGGTTTTTCTTTAGCTTAAGGTTGAAATTTAAGTTGAAAACTAAGTTTGAATTTTATATTCTCAGATAATAGATGAAATTTGAAATATAAGTATATTTCAACTGCTTACTTTGAAGTCTTTTCAATGTAGATTACAGGAAGAGAAGGTGAGATTCCAGTTGAATTTGACAATCCAAATTCTCCTTAAACAAGGACAAGTAGAGCTGGAAAATTTCCAGTTATTGCTGGAGTATCCTGATGCAATTCTCATCAACAAGAGCATAATTGAAGACTTGAATTGTGTGATTCGGGTAATTATCATTTTTTTAAGAAGAAAGCCAACATATTAGCCTGCTGTACCAAAAATTTTCTCATTATTCTCCCATTTCCATGAAAAGTCATTTTCATTCTGTTAAATCAGTGATTCCAAACTCTGGCTATACATTAGAATCATCTAAAGAACTTTACAAATGCATCCAGGCCCACCCCCTAAGCATGGGTATTTTTTAAAAGCTTCCCGGATGATTCTAAAGTATAAGAAGTTTAAAACTACAAGGTTAAATGCTCATTCTAATATGCTATCATTTTGTTAAGCTCAATTTACTCATGTAATGATAATTTTAGATAAGATTAGATCATTGATTTTAGACCTTGCTTATTTTCTAATATAAACATTTAATGTCATAAATTTCTCCCTAAGCACTGTTTTAGCTGCATTCTGCAAATTCTGATATTTTGTGTTTTCATTTTCTTTCCATTTAAAATATTTTCTAATTTCCCATTAACTTCCATGTTTGACTCATGGGCTACTTAGAAATGCTATTTGGGGCGCCTGGGTGGCTCAGTCGGTTAAGCGGCCGACTTCGGCTCAGGTCACGATCTCACGGCCCTTGAGTTCGAGCCCCGCGTCCGGCTCTGGGCTGATGGCTCAGAGCCTGGAGCCACTTCGATTCTGTGTCTCCCGCTCTCTCTGACCCTCCCCCGTTCATGCTCTGTCTCTCTCTGTCTCAAAAATAAATAAACGTTAAAAAAAATTTTAAAAAAAAATGCTATTTAATTTCCAAATATTTGGGGAATTTGTGCTATTTGGGAATTGTGTGCTAATGTTTCCATGCATTTTACTTTTCCAAATACCCTAAACTGACAATACACTGTTACTATTTTTGCTTTAGATAATTTTCTTTTAGAGTGATGAAAAACAAGAAAAAAGCATTTCGTATTTCCTTTTATTTTCACTATTTCAAGAGATCTTTCTTTGTATGGATTAAAGTTTCTGCATTATACCATATGTCTTCTGCTTAAAGAACTTTTAACTGAATTGAATTGCAAATCTGCCTGTAATAAATTCTCTAAGTTTTTCTTTGTCTGAAATTGTCTTCGATTCACCTTCATTGTTGAAAGATAGTTTGCTAGGTTCACTGGATTGGCAGGTTTTTTCTCTCTCTTCTTCCTCTCCTTTTCTCTTTAAAGGTGTTCATTTTCTTCTGGCTTACACAGTTTCTGACAAGGTGCCTACTATATATTTTTAGATCTTTGCTCCTCTTAATGTAATATGTCTGCCCTTGAGATATTCTCTTTATCTTGATTTTCAGTAGTTTGAACATATGTCTAGGAGTGTGTGTATGTGTGTAAGATCCTTTTAATGCACTGTTGAATAATACAGTTTGCTAATATTTTGTTGAGGACTTCTGTATCTCTTTTCATCAAGGCTATGGCTCTCTGTGAGGTGCTTGAGTGGCTTAGCCAGTTAAGTGTCCAGCTCTTGCTTTCAGCTCAGGTCATGATCTCCTGGTTTGTGGGATCAATCTGCACATCTGACAGTACAGAGCCAGCTTGGGATTCTCTCTCTCCCCCCTCTCTCTTCCCCTCCCCTACTTGTGTTCTCCTTCTCTCCCAAAATAAGTAAATAAACATAAAAAATAAAAAGATTATGGGCCTGTAATTTTCTTTTCTTGTGGTGTCCTTGTCTGGCTTTGATATCAGGGTAATGCTGATCTTGTAAAATGAGTTTGGAAATGTTCTCTCCTTTTCTATTTTTTTAAAGAGTTTGAGAAGGATTGGTATTAATTCTTCTTTGAATATTTGGTAGAATTCACCAGTGAAGCTTTCTGGTCCTGGGCTTTTTATTTCGTTGGGAGGTCTTTTATTCTGATTCAGTCTTTACTTACTATAGGTTTATTCAGATTTTCTGTTACTTCTTGAGTCAGTTTTTGTAGTTTGTGTGTTTCTAGAATTTTTTTCTATTTCATCTAGGTTTATCTAATTTGTTGGCATTCAATTGTTCATAGTATTCTCTTACTATATTCTATAAGGTTAGTAGTAATGTCTTTGATTTCATTTCTGATTTTAGCAAATAGAGTCTTTTATCTTTTTTCTTATTCTAACTAAAGGTTTATCAATTTTGATCTCAAAGATTTTGGTTTCATTTATTCTTTCTTTTCTCCTATTTTATATTTCATTTCTTTCTGTTCTAATCTTCCAATTTCCTTCTTTCTTCTGGGGTTGAGTTGATTTTGGTGTTCTTTTTCTTAGATTATTGATTTGAGATGATTCTTTTTTTTTCTTTGATAATTCTCCTTTTTTAACATAGGTGCTTATAACATAGGTGCATAGCTATAAATTTCCCTCTGAGCACTGCTTTTGATGCATCTCATACGTTTTGGTATGTTGTGTTTTCACTTTAGTTTATTTCACAATATTTTCTTTTTTTAATTTTTTAAAATTATTTTTGTTTATTTTAGAAAGAGAGAGAGAAAGTGAGTATGTGAGTCGGAGAGAGGGGCAGAAGAAGAGAGAGAATCTTAAGCAGGCTCCATGCTCAGCACGCAGCCCAACACGGGGGGCTCAGTCCCATGACCCTGGGATCATGACCTGAGCTGAAATAAAGAGTCAGGCACTCAACCAACTGAGCCACCCAGGCACCCTATTTCACAGTATTTTCTAATATATCTTGTGATTTCTTCTTTGACCTATTATTTAATAATGTGTTATTTAATATTCACAAATATGTGAATATTCCATATTTGTGAATCCATATTTGTGAACATTCCAGTTTTCCTTCTGTTATTGATTTCTAGTTTAATTCCCTTGTAGTCAGAACAGATGTTTTGTATGATTTCAATCTTTTAAAATGTGTTAGGATTCATTTTATGGCCTAACATATGGTCTACATTTGAGAGTGTTCCATTTGCACTTGCAAAGAATGTGTATTCTGCTGTTATTGAGTAGTGTGTTCTGTATTTGTCTCTTAGGTCTAATTAGTTTATAGTGTTGTTCAAATCCTCTCTTTCCTTATTGATCATCTGTATACTTGTTCTACCCATTACTGAAAGTAGGATGGTGAAATCTCCTATTACTATCATGGAACTATTTCTCCTTCAATTCTATTGATTTTTGTTTCATATATCTTGGGGCTCTGTGTTTCGAGCATATGTGTTTATAATTGCTGTATCTTCTTGAAGGATTGGCCTGTTATCAGCAAGTAATGTGTTTGTCTGATGTTAGGATAGCCACCCCAGCTATCTTTTGATTACAGTTTGCACAGATGATACCTTTACATCATTTCACTTTCAAGATATTTGTGTCACTGAATCTGAAGTGAATCTCTTCTGGATAGAATATCATTGGATCATTTTTTTAAATTCATTGTGCCTATCTCTGACTTTTAATTATTGAGTTTAATCCATTTACATTTAAAAAAACAATTGCTAGTGAGGCACCTAGGTGGCCCAATCAGTTGACTGTCTGACTTTGGCTCAGGTCATGATCTCATGGTTCATGGGTTTGAGCTCCCTGTTGAGCTCCAGCTCAGAGCCTGGAGCCTGCTTCAGATTCTGTGTCTCCCTCTCTTTCTCCCCAGCTTATGGGCGTGTTCTCTCTCTCTCTCAAAAATAAGTAAACATTAAAAAAATAAAAATAATTTCTGGTAAAATAAAAAGGACTTTACTATTTTGTTATTTGTTTTCTATCATATTTTCTGGTTCCTCAATCCCTCCATTATTGCCTTCTTTTGTATACAGTTGACTTTTTGCAGAATACCATTTGATCCTCTTGTCTTTTACTTTTCTGTATACATTTTAGTTTTTCTCTTAGTGGTTACCATAGGGATTATAATCAACATCTTAGTTTTATAACAAACCAAATTAACACCAACTTAGTTTCAATAAATATACAGAACTACAAAACTCTGCTCCTATACAGGTCTGTCCCTCCTCCTTTATGTTCTTATTGTCATAAATTATATCTTTATGCATTAAGTGTCTGTTATCATAGATTTATAGTTTTGTGCATTTTTCTTTCTTTTCTCTGCATTTTTCTTTTATTTTCATTTTTTAAAAATTTTTTTTTAACGTTTATTTATTTTTGAGACAGAGAGAGACAGAGCATGAACGGGAGAGGGTCAGAGAGAGAGAGGGAGACACAGAATCTGAAACAGGCTCCGGGCTCTGAGCTGTCAGCACAGAGCCCGACGCGGGGCTCGAACTCACGGACCATGAGATCATGACCTGAGCCAAAGTCGGCTGCCTAGCCGACTGAGCCACCCAGGCGCCCCTGCATTTTTCTTTTAAATCATAGAGAAAAAAAAAGAGTATACACAAACCAAAATACAATAATACTTTTATATCTACCTTTGTAGTTACATTTTTAATTTAGTTTTTTTTGGTTTTTGTTTTTTATTCTTATGGCTTTGAGTTACTGTGTAGTGCCTTCTCATTTCAGGTTGAAGGACTCCCTTTAGCACTTCTGGTACAGCAGGTCTAGTAATGATAGACTCCCTCAGCTTTGTTTTCTCAGAGCATTCTCCTTCATATTTTGTTGTTAGTGTAGGCGCAAAAATCATTATCAAAATTGCTGATGGATTCAATGCAAATGGTAAAGAGAAGAATCAAGAATAAATCCTAAAACACTGGCTTTTGAGCAACTGAGTAGATGATGGTGTGATTAACTGACATGAGAAAAAACAGGAAGCATATAGTTTTGCCTGGGACATAAAACAAAGAGTTTTGGCCTTTGCTAAATTTGAGATGCACATAAAACATTCCAGTGGAAATATTACTGGACAGAATTAAGGGCTGATATATAAATTTAGGAGTGTTCTATATATAGATCACGTACAGGTAACTATATATGGATTATTACCTATAGACATTTACAAATGGATAGTTTAAGGCATGAGAGTGCTTGAGACCACCTAGGAATGGGTAGATAGAATACAGAGTTTGGGCCAGTGCCCCAAGTCTAACTTTGATAGATCTAGCAGAGAAGGAATCATGTAATGAAACTGAGAAGGAGCTGCCAATAAAGAGGAAACCTGAGGGGCACCTGGGTGGCTCAATGTCCAGCTTCTGCTCAGGTCATGGTCTCGCAGTTCGTGAGTTTGAGCCCCGCGTTGGGCTCTGTGCTGACAGCTCAGAGCCTGGAGCCTCCTTCGGATTCTGTGTCTCCCTCTCTGTCTGCTTATCCCCCACTTGCACTCAGTATCTCTCTCTCTCTCTCTCTCAAAAATAAAGATTAAAAAAATTTTTTTAAATAAAGAGGAAACCTGAAAACCATGAAAAAATGTCTCCAAGGACAAGGGACTTGTGCACTATGTCAATTACTTGACAAGAGCAGTCTCAGTGGAAGTTTGGGGCAGGGGCTCAACTGGCCATGGTTGAAAAAATAATATGAAATGAGGTTGTAGAGACAGTAACTATAAATAAATCTTAGAAAAAAATTGATCAAAGGAGAGTAGAGAGGAGATGTGGTAGCTCCACAGCAGTGTTTCTCAACCTTGGCACTACTGATATTTTGGGCCGGATGATTATTTGTTATGGAGAGATGTCCTGTGTATTGCACGGTTTAGTGGCATCCCGGCATCTACCCTCTAGATTCCAGTAGCAACACCTCCCTCCAGTTGTGTCCGCCAAAATTTCTCCAAACATAATTTAATTTCCCCTGGTGGGGCAATATTTCCAACATTTGACAAACACTGCTCTGGAGAAATTCCTGAACTTCATATTTTGGAGCTGTTATGACAAGATCAAGGGTATGATCATGGGAGTTGGGTGGCTGAGTGAGATGGAGAAAAAATCATTGATAGTGAGAAATTCAAGGAATTGAGAGGCCAAGTAGTGATTAGAAGATGAAAATAATTTTTAAAAAGAGGAGCAGGTAGTATAGTATAATATAGTGCCATGAACTTTATAAAGCTGAGTTTTTGAAGAAGAGAGGAAAAATATAAAATGTTAACTGATGGAGCTCTTGTACAAATTAATTTAAGAGACATAATAGTTTCACTATTAGCAATCTGGAAGAACAACTTCATGAAAATATTCCTGAACTTCAATGTAGGCAATTTGAAGTGAAAGGCAAAATATCTAGGTATTTAAAAATATTTAGCTCATCCAATTGTATTTTATTTCATCTCATTTCATTTGCTTTTCCACTAGCTACCAACTGGATATTGTTGTCCCTAGCTGCATTAAACTACAATCTTTTTTTAAATTTTTTTTAATGTTTTTTATTTATTTTTGAGACAGAGACAGAGCATGAGCAGGGGAGGGGCAGAGAGAGAGGGAGACACAGAGTCCGAAGCAGGCTCCAGGCTCTGAGCTGTCAGTACAGAGCCCGACGCGGGGCTCAAACTCACAAACCAAGAGATCATGACTTAGCCAAAGTTGGACGCTTAACCGACTGAGCCACCAGGTGCCCCTAAACTACAATCTTTTATCTATATTGTCGAGAAGCAGGGCAGAGAGTAGGGGTGCCAGTGCATACAGACTGGTAGATTGGTGATAACAGAAAGAGCTCCCGCCTAATTTTAACATATAAAGTAAACTGGCTATGCTATTCAAGTATATTTTATAATCCTTTCTGTGTAGTACCTATAAAGCTTTTTAGTGATCAGATTTTGCCCAAGAAGTAATTTTTAAATATCTGCTACATTTTTAAAAGAAGATAGAATTATCTCTGTGGTCCAAGTGTTTTCTAAGAATAGCATTCAGCTTCAGATATTCTGTATTCTGTCTGCGGAGTCCTATGAATATCAGAATGTACTTTTTTTTTCCCCCTAAGGCTCAAGGACAAAAGAAAGTTGCTAGCATGATGGAAAGTAAAGATGTCCACAAAGGAATATTTCAGATTGAGTGGGAACATAAGAAAATGGAGATGGAAATGGAAGATCTAAATCAGAAGGCTTGGGATATTCAGATGCTATTTTTTTCCAGAGATCGTCAAAAGGTAAGCTCTCCTTGCCCCACTACGTAATTTTACTTTCATTCATTAATGTATTCATTCATTCAAACAGTATTCAATAGGAAGTCTCTGTAATATCAAACATATTCTAAGCCACTAGTTTTTCATGATGTGTATGAATTCTTTTTCTTCCAAGTATTTCCTAATTATCAAACCCAGTGTTCTTTTCCCCAGTCATCACCATCCCTCAGCTGTCTGTAGCACTTGACAATCTTTATTGCCCATTCCTTTGGCTTTTTTCATCTCTATTTTCTGCTGGTTTTTTCTTCCAACATGTCAGGCTGCTCTGCTTCTTTTGCTGACTTCTCTTTTGCTTCTCTTAAATATAGCTATTTAAGATGATGCTTTTAGCTTGGTTTCCTTCCATGCTCTCTCCTTTGATGGTCTCAATTTTTCTAATTTCAGTGATCCCTTCTAAAAGTCCTATCCAAGTTCTCTGTTCCTGAACTCCCTGAATTCTATTTCTGCCTTCCCACCTCCCAACAGCAACTCTTTAATTAATGTGCTTATTTCTGTTCTTTTCAACCACTTACTCAGGCTTGCAGTTGTAGTCATGTGTGATTCCCCTCTCCCCTGTCTTCCAAGTCTGGCCTAGTTTATCTCTTTATTCCTTCATTCTCTATCCCTTCTGCCTTTGCCCTTGCTCAGTTTTTCTTTTTCATGATTTACACTATTGTATAATAACCTCCTAACTGGTCTCTTAACCTTGGGGATTTCTCTTATTTAATATCTACTGTATGCTGCTGTCAGATTAATACTGCTATTTACCTCCAATAACATTACTACTCTCCTCAAACATTTAAAAAAAATTTTGGGGCCGCCTGGGTGGCTCAGTCGGTTGGGTGGCCGACTTCGGCTCAGGTCATGATCTCGCAGTCCATGAGTTCGAGCCGCGCGTTGGGCTCTGTGCTGACGGCTCAGAGCCTGGAGCCTGTTTCAGATTCTGTGTCTCCCTCTCTCTGACCCTCCCCCATTCATGCTCTGTCTCTCTCTGTCTCAAAAATAAATAAACGTTAAAAAAAAATTAAAAAAAAATTTTTTTTAATGTTTATTCATTTCCTGAGCGAGAGACACAGAGTGCAAGCAGGGGAGGGGCAGAGAAAGAGGGAGACACAGAATCCAAAGCAGGCTCCAGGGTCTGAGCTGTCAGCACAGAGCCCAATATGGGGCTAGAACTCATGAACCATGAGATCATGACCTGAGCAGAAGTCAGTTGCTTAACCAACTGAGCCACCCAGGTGCCCCTCTGCTCAAACATTTTAAACTGCAACTTCTTACCTGGCAAATGAATTATGAAATCTTTGGGTCGATGTTCCACATCCTTCAACCCTACTTTTCAAATTCATTCCCACTGTTCCTTTTATACATTAGTATTCTTAAACCAGACTAGTTAATATTTTCTAGGATTTTACCTCTGTGCCTTTGCTCATTACTGATTTTTTAACCTCGAATATCTTTCCTCAGGTTTTTCACATCCCAAATTTATTTTTCAAGGTCTAGTTTAAATGCCACCTGCCCATAAAGCTTCTGGATTTCCCCAGTCCAGAAAAACCACATCCTTTCTCAAACCGCCTTTGAATTTGCAAGTCACTTTATTTTCTGGCAACCTAATCATATCTACATGTTCTCTTTTTCTTGAAGGCTAAGGTCATGTTATCCATCTTTGTATCTCCCTTAGTATCTTTAACTGAAACAATATTAATATATGACTCAAATGAGATACTTAATAAATGTTTGGTGAGTTGAATAAATGAATGAGAAAATAAACTCTAGGTATCTGTAATTATTAGCATACAGGTAAATATATCAATAGCTAAATACAAGTAAATATTATAGCACAAAAGTCAAATAAATCTTGGATAATTTTTATGACAATAGTAACTTTCAAAAATAAGAACTTTTTATAAATTTATCTATTGAAAGAATAGAGAAAAATATACTTACATATATTGTGGGGTTTTTTTCTTCTCCAAGTACCTAAATGAACCAAACTATGAGACTCTGATTGCCGTTCAGATTGGAATAATGGAGCAAACCATTGCTGTTTTAGATAAGGTAGGTCTGAAAGATATTGATCAATTATAATCCCAATAGTTGTGAATCATTTGAACACAGTAATAATGTTCGAAATCATGAATTCAAACATAACCTAATAAAACCTAATAAAATAAAATCAAAACAGATCCTTTACTGACATTCAGGATATAATTAGAGGCCCCTGAATAGTGTCTTTATAACCATAACAAGTATGGTAGACTGAAGTACTTCTTTTAATATTAGAAATAACCCCTTGGGAGATATCTGAGTGTATATGAATTTCCAATTTCACAGAAGTGTTAATAGTCTCTCCTTGGCATAACTTTTTTCATAACTGCTTAACAAATGCTCAGTTTTGATTGTATAGCATATATAAGATGGAAACAAAGTCATCTCAAGGCTATGTGGGATTTTTTAATCTCTCATTTTCACGAATATACAAGATTTTTTTCTAGAATGTGGTATTAAAGTACCCTTCTATCTTTAAACAAATAATTTAATTAACTACTATGTGCAGGCATAATGTAGGCAGTAGGGATATGGTGATAAGATGATATCTTGATGATAATGAATTTAAATTTTTAAAATGTCTTTATAAAATACTCTTTTTCAAAATTATTTTCATGGGGTGTCATGGGGACAAAAATTTCAGACCCACAAAAAGAATGTGGAAAACTGCAAAAAACTACTAAAAAAGCTGGGAAGGTACAGCAATCAAAAAGATATAGCAAATTATACTCTGAGCTGCAATTTACGAGAAGAGCTGGTGGCTGTCTCAGAGAGAAAGGACATCTGTAATGCAATAGGTAAGAATTGTTTCTCTTTAATCAACTGTAGGTTTCTTTAAAAGTAATCACTGTTCCTGAATTCTGGTCACTGGTTATCAAGCTGCCAGCATTTCTTCCACAGGGTTAACTGATTCTGAGTGCTGTTTCTGTATTTGAAAGTTTAAATGACAATCCAACTAATTCTATTCTTCATTTTTTGGGGGATAGGGTCTCAACTGACTTGTGAAAAGATTGCCAAAGAACAGTATGAAAACATGATGCATCAACAAAAGTTAACAAATATTTCAAAACAACAAGCTGAACAGATTTCAATACTGCAGGCCGAAGTTGAACGATTAAGGATGAAGACATTTCCTGCTCTTGTTCAAATGTAAAAATGCTGGTGGGAAACAAGACAGACAATCAATCATTTAAAAAATAGTTTCATTTGATTAAAATGATTTTTTTCTCCCATATCAGGACATTTAAGTAGAGCTTCTTCTTAGTTTCATTTTTTAATAGCAAATTATCTAATTTTAGCCTTCATTATTATAAAAATTTTTGTCTTCCACAAATGTGTAAAATATCATGAATTGCTTTTGCTCAAGAATGAACTGAAAATATTCAAGATCTATTTTACTATTTAACTCATTTAGGCTTAATTTTGGTCATAAAGACAAAAAATTTTTAGCCACTACTGGCATTTGTAACTTTATGAAATTACCAGAAAACTTATGAGTTAATGGATGATTTTCATACTTTTCTGTATTAAGTTTTCTTCAGCAAGGATTTATGTAATCAGAAAAAAAAAATTACCAGGGGGCACCTGGGTGGTTCAGTCGGTTTAGTGGCCAACTCTTGATTTTGGCTCAGGTCATGATCTCATGGTTGTGAGACAGAGTCCTGCATCGGGCTCCATGCACAGCATGGAGCCTGTTTGGGATTCTCTCTTTCCCTCTCTCTGCTCCTCCCCTGTTCTGTCTCTCTTGCTCTCTCTCTCTCAAAATAAATAAGTAAACTTTTGAAAAAAGAAAACAACTATCAGAACATATAAGATCATTTCCTATTCTAGCCTGAAAACAAAGTGAACTGTTTACTTTTACCAAGCCTTAAGTCATTTGAAAAGTACAACATATTTTTTTTAATGTTTATTTATTTTGATAGAGAGACAGGGGTTGGGGGAAGGGCAGAAAGAAAGGGAGAATCTCAAGCAGGCTCTGCGCTGTCAACATAGCCCAATGTGGGGCTTGATCTCACAAACCATGAGATCATGACCTGAGCTGAAATCAAAGAGTTGGTTGCTCAACCGACTGAGCCACCCAAGCATCCTGCTACATATTTTCTTCTATATAAACATAACATAATCTTCTATATTTCATATTCATTGTAATAGATGATGATAATGAAATAAAGAGAAGATTAAATGGTCAGAAAGCTGCTTTGCCCTGGACTGTTGCATTCCAAGATGATACCATTGGGATCATTGGTGTAGGGAAAGCAATAGAGCTATTATTATAAAACCTATTTAGAAAAAAATCTTTAAGAGATTTAAAATCTTCTATTTAGAAACTTCCAGGATAGTACCATAATTGATCACCCGTATACTGATCAATAGGAATGGTAAGAGAAATAATAGGTCCAATGGGTTTTTTTTTTTGTTTTTGTTTTTGTTCAAGTTTATTTATTTATTTTGAGAGAGACAGAGCACGAGTGGGGTAGGGGCAGAGAGAGAGAGGGAAAATTCCAAGCAGGCTCTGTGTGATGCAGAGCCCGATGCAGGGCCTGAATTTACAAAATTGTGAGATCGTGATCTGAGCCAAAATCAAGAGTCAGATGCTTAACTGACTGAGCCACTCAGACACCCCACAGGCCCAACATCATTTTTGAGGACTCACCTCCTTAGTACCAGAATGACTCCTCGAGTAGTTGATTTGACTGATTCAGCAGAAAAGTGCCCATTGGTAACATTCTCTACATTTGGGTTCCTTCAGAATTATCTCTGAGATTGTGGGGTGATTGTGGAGGTGATCGTGGGGGTGGGAGGGTAGACCCAAGGTTGGAGAAGTGTGTTAAGAATACAAAAACTTGGGGGACCCCTGGGGGGCTCAGTCAATTAAGCATCTGATTCTTGACTTCAGCTCAGGTCATGATCTCAATGGTTTGTGGGTTTGAGGCCACATCAGGCTCTGTGCTAACAGTGCAGAGTCTGCTTGAGATTCTCGCTCTCCTTCTGCCCTTCCCCCACTGGCACGCATGCTCTCTCTCTCAAAATAAATAAACTTAAAAAAATAATAAAAGAATACAAATACTTGATAACTTATGATGAGATTGTCAGAAGTTCTCTGTCCTGTTGGATTGAGTAACCATGGTTATATTAGGCTTTTTGTTCTTTCCATTTTTTCTAGTGATATAAATTCCATGCCACCCATATTAGTTGCCTGAAGGCTCCATTTGCTAATAGTCACTGCCACAAATTTCACTGTGAATTCCTAGATCTTAACAGCCTATGTAATTTCTATTTCTCAGTGGCCACCCTGGGTGACTCTTAACAGCTCAGGTCATGATCTCACGGTCTGTGAGTTCAAGCCCCGCATCAGGCTCTGTGCTGACAGCTCAGAGCCTGGAGCCTGTTTCAGATTCTGTGTCTCCCTCTTTCTCTCTCCTCCCCTTCTCATGCTCTGTCTCTCTCTTCTTAAGAGTGAATAAATGTTAAAAAAAAATTTTTTTTAATATTAGCTATATTATAAAGTAGTAAGATAATTAATTGGGTCAAATACAGCACAGTTTTAAGCACAGGACTTGCTTAGTAGGGCTCTGTTGCTAGCGTTTTAAATAACTATTTAGTTTATTTTTTAATTTCTAATGTTTATTTATTTTTGAGAGAGAGAGAGGGAGAGAGAGCAGGAGAGTGGCAGAGAGAGAGGGACACACAGAACTCAAAGCAGGTTCCAGGCTCTGCATTGTCAGCACAGAGCCTGATGTGGGCTCGAACTCATGAATTGAGATTATCACCTGAGCCGAAGTTGGATGCTTAACCACCTGAGCCACCCAGGTACCCCAATAACTATTTACTTTTTAAATAACTATCTTAAATTTCCTCATCTTTAAAATTGGGATTCTGATAATTAAAAAAAAAAATTTTTTTTTAATGTTTATTTTTGAGACAGGGAGCACAAGCAGGGGAGGGGCAGAGAAAGAGGGAAACACAGAAACCGAAGCAGGCTTCCCAATGTGGGGCTGGAACTCAAAAACCACGAGATCATGGCCTGAGCCGTATTCAGGGGCCCCTGGGTGGCTCAGTCGGTTAAGTGCGCAACTCTTGATTTCAGCTCAGGTCATGATCTCATGGTTTGTGGTTTCAAGCCCTGCATCAGGCTCCGTGCTGACGGTGTGGAGTCTGCTTGGGATTCCGTCTCCCACTCTCTTTCAAAATAAATAAATAAAAACAAACATTAAAAAAAAAATTTTTAAGTACATTATTCAGTGATCTTTTAATAAATGTATCCCATTAAATAGAGGTGAAATTCAACAAATGAGTAAAAAGGGTACTGCCTCATGGGCATCTTGGGTATCAAACTGTCCCACAAGCCTGAACCATGTTCCTTGACCCACCGCCTGTTGCAGGAATGTCCACTGTGCTGCTGGAGCCCTTAGCACCCAGCCAGTGCCTTGGAAATGCAGATTACTATGGTGCCTATTTGCTGTCCCCAACTCTCCCAGACCCAGAGTCCCACTGATGCTATAGTTCCTCCAAGTGGACATGTAAGGGTGACTTTAGGGGATGTGCTAATCAACAGTGAGTAGCTGCAGCCAAATGCCAGTACCATTGCTAGGGAAACCACTTCTCATGCCACATTTAGGCCCTCTGGCTGAGCAGCAAGCAGCAGGGGAGGCTTATAGGCTCAAAACAGCACAGGTTCCCAGGGATGCCTATTCAGGAATCTCAGGGTCACGGGAGGCCCATGAGAGGCCTAGGTCAGTCCTCTTGGGTTCACAGCAACTAATGACAGTGGCAGTGTATAGAAGGCAGGAATTTGTGTGGTGAGAGAAGGGTATGTGGCGAGGGGGGTGGACACTTAACAATTAGAATGGATGTAAGACCAGGGTCTGAAGGTTTCCTGCTATGCCGAATATTAATAGTTTGTTAGATCATGGGGCAGTACTGGGTCAAAAATGGGTACACTTTGGGGCACCTGGGTGGCTCAGTCGATTAAGAATCCGACTTCAGCTCAGGTCATGATCTCAAGGTCCATGGCTCAGAGCCTGGAGCCTGCTTAGGATTCTGTGTCTCCCTCTCTATCTGTCCCTCCCCTGCTCATGCTCTGTCTCTCTGTCTCTCTCAAAAATACATAAACATTAAAAACAATTTAAAAAACATGGGAGTACACTTGGAGGAGGAAGGGCCTCGGGGTATTGGCTATTTACCTACTAGTAGGGAAGTACTTTCTTTCAAGATGTTTTTAACTAAGTAAAGCTGTTTTAGCCCTTAAAAGGACCTAAACGCAGAAATCCAGAAGGCCCTCAGGAAGGACCGGAAGTTAGAACCAACAAGCCACTGATCTACATAGCTCTCTCTCCATCTATCATCTCTGCCTTTCTTAGTAAGATCACACACTATCCTTAGTATGCTAGCTTTTCTGCTTCCAAGTTTACCTACAACAGCTTCAGCCACAAAAAAAGATGGGCTTTCTTTTCCTCAGCCCAATTTCAATTCTCCATCTGGGCCAGCTTGAGTCATATTCTGTGTACAGCCATCACAGGTAACACAGCAGCCAGAAACATGACACTATCAATGTGGGTTTCTGGCTGAGGAGTCATTACAAACTGAGAAAAAGCTAGAAAAGTAGACGAATGTGAAGGACCTTGTAGGTCTTGAAGTGGGGGATAAGGATATGTTGTTTTGCAAGAGACAGACAGCCATTTCACTAAATGACATGAAGAATACAAAAAGCAAATCTGAAGACAGGGACGAATATAATATTTGGATATATGAACAAGTTTAATTACCTGCTATACCATCCAGATAGAAATATGTGACAAATAGATGGAAACAAGGTTCATAAACTTAGGACACAGACAGGCATTTTTAGACCACGTTAGGTTTAGACATTCTCCAGACTGAACTATTTTTTAACATTTAAAATAAAACTTTTTTATCCAACAAAACAATGTATTAAAATTGACTTTCAGAAATGCCCAGATTATTTTTTAAACATGATTTAATTTTTTTTTTACGTTTCTTTAAATGTCAAGTTATCTTTGGAAAATTTATCCAAAATAAATTGATTAAAATAACCAAAATAAATTGCTCTAAATGGATATTCATCAAGATACCTTTCTCTAAGCCCTTATGTTTCTACCTTCCCTTTAAATTGAATGTATGAAGTATCTTTTAAGTGGGAATTCTCAAAAATATTCTGGAGAAAAAATTATGAATTAAACACCCATAAATTCTTCTTCATTTCTGTTATAGTGTAGCAATTTATCATCTAACCCACAGTGGTCTATCAACTGAGTCAGGCTGAGTTTCTTGTTCTCCTCGCACAGAGCCGACTGCAACTCGTAAAGCAATAGCTGGCTACAGCTTCTCCATTTCCGTATTAACAACTGCAACTGAGACAGGTCGTTCTGAAATAGGAAAAAAATAAAATAAATAAAGATATGTCAATAGCTAGATACTTCAACATTTTAACGTACTTTTTTAACATACTTAATGAAAGTTGTTAAATTAGTCGACTGAGTAGGTTTAAGGGGTAATATACTTGGTCAGGATTGGGACTTCTAACTCAAGCAAAAGTAGGATGGTTTTAAGTAGAATGGTTACAATGTCAACTCAGGTTGAGTTCCATTTTGCTTGGTCCAAGCTCTAGACCATCCTTACTTACCCTCAGGGACAAATCAAATCATGAAGTAGGACAAAACTATGTAGAGAAGCAACAATATAGGTTAACAAAACAAAACCTTTATTACAGCTGTACTTTAAAAAAAAATGAAAATATTCAACTTAATATAAATATAAATTAAAACCCAAGTAGTTATATTTAGTAAAACCCTAAAAATTCAAGACCGCAAATAAGACACACTATCCTACCACTTACTCCACATTGCCGGGAAGGAGGAGGAACTACGTACGTACCTATGAGTGATCCAGGTAAGTAAAGGTTATCTTCTTCCAAGTGCCCAACTTCTATGGAATTCAACCTATCTGGGCTGAAGTCTAAAATCTAATTTATATTTGTTGTTTTTAGCAAACAAAATACCTGGAGCATTTTAACAATTTGGAAGAACACAAGATTATTACTAAAAATATTTTTTATTGTACTCTGTGGCCCAATTTTAGCTTTTATAATCATTCACTGGCAGCTGTCACTTCTGTTGCCGTTGTACTTGCATCTATCTTTTGGTACTAATACTTCCTACAGGCTGGAAACTAGAGAGAAAAGCTTCTACTATGTATTAAATGAGAGCTGGCAATTTTTAGAGTTGCACCTGGTGTTGAGAGACCTACTCTCCTCTAAATCTATGACTAACATTTGGGTTACAGTTGTGGGAAGCCAGGTTTCTGGATATTTGGCTTACTGCTCATTGTGCTAAAATAAACTTATTTTCTCTTTGAAATTACTTATCATTTATCTAAAAATTAAAACAAAAAAGAAATGGTTCTGAAATTATTCTCACCTTTGATCTATACATTTTAACCAGTTTTAGCCTCCGAAGAAGGTCTTCTTTCTCCTCAATCTGCTTCACCAATTTTGCTCTTTCTTCACTTAATCCTTGTTTGGGAAGATCCTCATTCACAAAGCCACTTTGGAGATCACTTCGTGACTCAGTGTCAAGTGATTGAGATTCACTTGCACTGATATTTTTGAAGGTATTTTTCAAATATGTACTTTCTTCAAATTCATTGTCTGTGTGTTTAAAATTTTCCTGAAATTCCAAACAGTTTTCTTCTGTTGAAGATGCTGGTTTCTTGGAAAAAGTCTGATCATTCCCTTCATTCTCTACTTTAAGACGTTTTACCACACTATCACAGGAATTAAATGAAGATCTTGTTTTCCTTAATCGTTCTCTAAGTGTTGCACTCATAGGCTGGAAAAAAGCACAAAACCTTAATCAAGAGAAACATTCTCGTATAAGTAAATCAACTAGAAATAAATACCTTACAATAGGAGACACCACTAGATGGCTTTATATCTCCATATATCTAACCATCACAAAATGTCTTTAATTCCTGCAAGCCCCATTAATTTCATTCTTTTCATTTTAGCAAAGTCAGCACCCTTCTAAAATAGTGTTGAGACACTTATCCCGTTCTTCACAAACATTTGTTCAGCAACTAGCACGTGCCTGACACTAATGAGTGCTTCTTAAGGAAAAGACCTAGATCCTGCCGCCAAAGACCTTCAGAATACTGCAGATTCAAACTTCCTCAGTTTGGAATTTTGTAATAACCTGATCTGAAACTAAATGAAAATAACTGATTCAAGATGAAAATCGGGGGGTGGGGGGGCAGGGAGTCAAACCCATTAGCTAAGAATAAAAACCTGAAATTGTTTAATAGTTACTAAAATACCTACTTCTTGATCTACACATTATGTAAATTAACAACCTCCAGTAGAATTAAACCCACTACTGGCCCAATGCCTAGAAATAATGATTAGCTCCACTCAGAGAAGTAAGATACTCGTACTTGTTTTCTTGAACTACTTGTACAGGGAGAGGGTGCATTGGCACAGTCCCGTGGAGTGCTAGGTGAAATCACAGCCGAGTAGGATGGGCTTTCCATCTTGAAAATGAAATCTTGGTTTACCTCTAAAAAAAAAAAAAACAAAAACCAGAACGTAAATAAAATTAACCCACACCTTTATATACTCAGTTTTTGTAAAAGAACTTATTGTTGTACATATAACAGCCGCAAGTAGGCCAGCAACTATTTCACTTAGTTGTGATTCTTTCTTAGGCTTTCTACAGTTTTCCATTTACCTTCCTGAATAAGACTACTAGTTTTTTTCGGGGCAAATTAACAAGCATCTCGTGTAAACACTCTCCATCTTCAAATCTGCCGTGTGGGGGCTGGGGAGAACAACCACCTTGGAATTCTTCAGGAATTCTTTAATTTCTTACACCACCTTTACCATGAAAGGAAATAGAACTGAAATCTTGACTCGGAAAACATAATCAACCAGGTCACACTACCTTAAACCCTAAAAAACTCTGTGACCAGAAACCATGCCTGAGGAACAGCAACACAAACGCAGATAAATACACGTCTGTGTCAAGTAGCAATTAAACCCTGAAAGGGAGTTGGCCTAAGTTTGTTTCCTCAAACAAAGGCATCAATTTTACTGGGGGCTGGGGACAGGGAGGAGTTTCTTCCTTCCTCCCACCACAGCAGAAAACCCACACTAACCCTGGAAAGATCTCAGGTCAGAGGATGGGTTGAGGAGGGGTTGAGAGGTCCCCTGACCGCAGAAAGGGAGTTCTACTCGACTCCACAACCGACGCCCAAGCAGACCCGCTCTGAAACATTCGCTGCTGCCGGCACGCCACCTCCCTTCGCCTTCCCCAAGAGGAGAAAATGCGCGCCGCCGCGGCCGCAGCCTGTCCCGTCCCAGGGGCGGGGCCTCACGGGAGGCGGAAGAGACGCGCGATTGGCCAGATTGACCGACGCGTTCAGTTTTGCGCGGTCTAGCGTCCAAGAAGGGTGGGACTGCAGGCGTGCGCGCGCGCGGCCACGAGCGCCCGTGAAGGGGTGGTGACTGAGCTGGGCCTCGCGGAGCCGACAGAGGCGCGTGATTGGCCGGGTCGGAGGACGCTCGCAGCTCTGCTCCGCCCAACGCCAAAGAGCTGTGGCCTTGTGCGCGCGTGGCCGTGAGCCTCCGCAGGCGTCGGGGGTGGGCCCGGCTGAGCTTGGGAAGACTGACGGCTTCCGAGCGGGGCGGGAGGGGGCCCGTGCTTCTTTCCCGGGCGTCCTGTCCCTCCTCTTTCCTGGCCTCGCCTTCTTTTCCAGCTTCCTGGTTTTTTGGTGTTGTGAAGTACGTCTGAGCGTCCCCCCGACACCGCCCGCCCATTTTCCTGCTTCTCGATGGTGTCCGCCCTCGCTCACCACAGCAATGGTCCTTCCTCAGACGGGGCGGGAGGAAAAGCCGCAGAGCCGGCTGTGGGTTAAATTCAAGGCTGTAAGCCCTCCTGAGGCAGAGACCACAAAAGAGCAGCGCTGGGTGGTTACGCGGCCGGTTGAGAACCAAACATGTTAGAAATCTCTCCAAGAGGCCCGGCGGATGCAGTCGAGCTAATTTCCAGCCTTTGCTGCCGCCAACGGCGGTTCTGTCATAGGTTTTCTACTGAAAACCTCAATTTTTAAATTCTTTAGCTTGGCTTCCAGTCTGGTCAAATCTGTGAGAATGTAGCCCCTTTGGGCTATGCGGGAAGCAAACCAATCACTAAGTAAGTTTGTGTTGGTCCAGAATTCAGATGTTTTGAGGCAGGGATGGCCCTTGCTGAACACTGGGCAGCGCATTCCTCTAAAATAACCCTCAGGGGCGCCTGGGTGGCTGGGGTTGGTTAAGCATCCGGCTTTGGCTCAGGTCATGATTTCCCAGTTCGTGAGTTCGAGCCGCGTGTCCGGCTGTCAGCGTTTCCAATCTCTCTCTCAAGATAAATAAAAAATTAAAATAACCTTCCTGCAGGTGCCTGCCTGGCTCAGTGGGAAGAGCGCGGGACTCTCGGGACTCTTGATCTCGGGCTGGTGAGTTTGAGCCCCACGTTGGGCACAAAGGTTACTATTAAAAAATAAAACATTAAAAAAATAACCCTCACTTCCTGGTGGTGGTGTTCTGTTGCTGTGCAACAGCAAAGTTAAATAAATTGGGTGGAGCACTGGGTTTGGGGAAAGACAATTAGTAATTTCTGAGTCACATGGGAGTTGGGAACTTTTAAGGAGCTAGTGTTTTCAACCCTAATGAACGGCCATTGTGAATGTTGACACTGTCTCTCTTTACAAATGTCTCATAATGGCTTACAAGTAGCCAGGACCCCAAGGAATTAACTGAGTCCTAAGCGGTTAAATATAGAACCTGAAGACAACCCAGTGCAGTGATTAAGGATATAAACCTTGGAGGCAAATTGCCTAGGTTCAACTCCTGAGATTGTTTTATATGCTTGGTAAGGTAGTTGTCTCTGTGCCTTGGCTTCCTTATCTGTAAAATAGGCACAATAGCACCGCCCTCCTAGGGACTGGAGAATTAAATGAGAATTCATGACAGGGGAAGCACTCACTAGTTGTGATTTTATATATGCAACTGTAGTCACCATTCCCTCATATAAAGGTATGTGTCATAGGGGCGCCTGGGTGGCTCATTCGGTGAAGTGTCAGACTCTTGGTTTCTCACCCGGTTCATGAGTCCAGGCCCCAGATCAGGCTCTTGGCCGACAGCAGACTGCCTGCTTTTGAGTCTCTCTCTCTCTCTCTGTCTCTCTCTCTCCCTCCCTCCCTCCCTCCCTCCGTCGCTCTGTGCCCCTCCCCCACTCATTTTCTCTCGCTCTCACTCTCTTTCAAAATAAATACACTTAAAGGTATGCATCACATAATTCTTTCACCCTTTCACTTATCGCCCCCAAAAGGCCAGATTTATTTTATTTTATTTTATTTTTTTAATTTTTTTTTAACGTTTATTTATTTTTGAGGCAGAGAGCGACAGAGCATGAACGGGGGAGGGTCAGAGAGAGAGGGAAACACAGAATCTGAAACAGGCTCCCGGCTCTGAGCTGTCAGCACAGAGCCTGACGCGGGGCTTGAACTCACGGACCGGGAGATCATGACCTGAGCCGAAGTCAGACCTTAACCAACTGAGCCACCCAGGCGCCCCAAGGCCAGATTTTTTTTGAAGATGCTGTCATCTATAAGATCCTACGTAATTTAAGCCAAAAATAGCAGAAAATGTGGTGCCTCCGTATATAATTAATAATACATATTCCACTTCTTCTAAATTTTTCAAAAACTATGTAAATTAACCTCAAGGAAGTTACAAAATGAAAGGGAGAACTCATGATTTTCTGATACAGGTGTTATTCACCTCACCAAGCCACAGGTCTGTCTGTACATTTATTTCTCTCTTTACTCATCCATTGGCATCAGTTACACTGAAAAAAGCAGAATGATTTGTCCTGACACCAGAAGCACAATGCAGACTCTGCATATTCTTTATACCTTGGGGCATAAGGTTGGGTTGTTTTTATGATTCTCTAAAATCAGCTGCTCCAAAATCCTTTTATCATGACAGCCTAAGCTCAGAGCTGCGTTTTTCCTGGCTGCATAAAGGAAAACAACACCTTGCCTTGCAAATGTTCTGACTTGCTTATTATGTGAACTGGTATATTAAATGGGATTGTTTTGGCCAGATTTTCAAAGAACTTCAGAATAAGTGCTCAGGAAAACCTGTATTTCAGAAATGCGCATTTGTTGACCTACATCTCTGACTTCCATGTACTGTTAGAACTGAACGATCTTCCCAGGGTTAAGTTTGGTATTTTACTTAACTCTCGTGACATTCCCAAATAGAAACATACCTTCCATTTTCAACTTTGTGTAGAGGGTCTGGAATATAGCCCCTCATAGTTTTCATTATACCTTTACATAAGGCCTAGCAAACACTTCCGTGTCTTTAGGAGCCCGAAATCTATTGGCTCCTAAGGGGTTTGTTGTTTGTGACACAGGACATTGTATGTTACTTGAAACTTTTCAGGCTGGGAAAAATACAGCCCTAGAGAGCCAGAAGGCAAGGACTCCTGCCTGACTCTGCCATAGAGAATAATTTGAACAATAGAATTCAATGATAATAGTAATTAATACTAACCTAAGGCAGTATGTTTCTCTGTGTTTTTAAATTTCTCCAATACCCAAGGCTACTGTTAGCTACTTTGTTATTCACCAGGGAGTGGTAAAATGCTCCTTCCAGTTCTTGTCTGTGATTATTGTCAGTGGGATGATGACATAGGCCTAAAAATCTTTATGAGGGTTTTTTATTCATTTTTTAATAGCAAGAAAAAAATAGTCTCCCTTTCTCCATATAAACACACACGCACACACACGTACACACACATACACACACACGTTTAAGCCACAATTTAAAATTTCATTTTCTGGATTTATTTTTTAAATTCTTGGCTGTAGCATTATTTTAAAAATCTTAACAGGGTGACCTAAATTCCATTCCACTGACTTTTGTGTATTAACACAATTTTTTATATCATGCAGATATAGCTAGTGTCCATAGATATTTTTTTAACAATGAAAAATATACATTTTTAAAACCAGGATTAAAATCCATTTGGGTGAGATATTGTGTAAAATCCACACGATTAAATTGATTTATATTGTGTATTAGGGCAGGTTAAACAAAATTTAATATACATTTGTAACACTCAGATAAAGTCTACTAAATTCTCTTAACTAGCTTTCAGTATTTCTTCTGACATTTGTATATAAGTAGAAAATCTTCAAAAACTCTCCTGTATGTTTCTCTTGCCATGAATTTGATTCTCATAGATTTATCCATGGTAAAGATGTGTTTTAGTGCTCTGTTATCTTACAGATTTCCCTTTGCGTAACTGACAAACTATTTCTATTTCTTTTCTCTATTACTGAAAGATCTCATATGGAATTCTATAATATGTAATTGATGGACTTTTTAAAAAAAAATTTTTAACGTTCATTTATTTTGAGAGAGAGACAGAGTGTGATCAGGGGAGGGGCAGAGAGAGAGGGAGACAGAATCTGAAGCAGGTTCCAGGCTCTGAGCTGTCAGCACAGAGCCCAACGTGGGGCTCAAACTCACGAACCATGAGATCGTGACCTGAGCCGAAGTTGCGTGCTTAACCAACTGAGCCACCCAGGTGCCCCAAACCGATTTTTTTTTTCACCCTCAAGATGAAAGAGCCCTTGACTTAGCTAGCTATTAGGCATGCCTGAGAGGTTGCCTTACTGAGTAGGATGGCTACTTAGAGCAGGAAAATATGGGGAGGGGCAGTACCATTAGTGTGATAAAAACTTGTCCACTGCAAGACTAGAAAACTCATCTGGTAACTAATATTGAGGGTAGGATACTGAACAAGAACCTTACAGAGCTCCTTTCACCTGAAGTTCCTGTCTTATTTTATTAGATCTGGCATTTTGTCAAGTTCGTTAGAGACTAAAGAAGCAAAAGTGTCTGTGATTCACTGTTGTTACTGGGGTGTGTTCTCTTGGAGAAGAATAGAGTGATTCAGGTTAGATTAATAATGGTGAGGAAGGGGGTAGATAGTGTGTGGGTGGGAGGGTCGTGGCAGAGGAGTTAAGACTGTGGAAAGGTAATGGTAATAAAAGTATAGCTAAAGGCCACATTTTTTTCTCAGATCCTTTATTAACTCAAATGTTACTGCTGCATTCATTTCGAGGAAAGAAGGCATTAGATGTCAGCAAATCCTTAAGCAACAGAACATGTCTTATAATCATCCTTAACTACCTGAAGTTTGAGAGATAACAACTCCCAAGATAATTTCACAGTATTGAAATCTGTTTGAAGTGCTGGCAAAGAAGTCAATGCATTTTGCTATCCTTGCTTCTCGTTACTGTTTCAGTCTTTTTATATTAAAAGCTTTTATATTAAAAGCTTTCTTCTTGATGATATTTTTTAGATGGAGAAGCAAGACTGTCTAATTGTACCAGGAAAATAAGGAGTTAAGAGATCATTCTACCATGTTCTAGGATGCTATTGATTTTTTTTTTCATCTGCTCTTCTAACCCCTTGGCAAACTTTGATGATAGATATAGTAGTAGAGAAAATCTGTGAGTCAGCCTACAACCAGAAATGTTCTGGTCCAATTCATGATCTGAAAGCTAGTTTGAAACTTCATCCCTTTCCCACCATTCCCAAAGGCTACATAAAATGCCTTAGATTTTCATCATGGGCCTTATGAGCAGTACCAAACTCATTGAACGCAGAGCACCTGGCACAGAGTTCTAAATCCCCAGGGAGGATCCACTGGAAAGACATTATCAAAGATGGGGGAGGTGGCTTGAGCAAAGGCAACTCTTCCTTGATTCTCTCTCTTCCACCTCCAAGACATCCTCATGCCCATGTCCCCCACGCCATACCTAACTTGTCAGTGACCTCAGCATTACCCAGATCTCCACTCTGTCACACCTCTGTGGCCACCAAAAAATAATGCGTGAAACTTGATGATGATGCTGGTGACCCTCACCTGGCAAATGGTACCACCATTTTTTAATAGTGAAAATATGTGTTTCCCATGAATAGGATCTTGGAAAAGAAGCATCAAATATAGCTACATTAATCCTGACCTGATCCTCCAAGACTCCACCCATCTATTTAAACTTCATTAACCCAAAATTAAGACAATAGTTTTCCTTCAACAATGAGCACCTTTAACTCAAACTCTTGCCAAACCTCCCACCTCCCCAAGTTTTCCCCTTATGTGCCACTCTAGTTACTACTATCACAGCTTTCAAGTACCTACATCATCTCAGTTATTTTTCCCTTTTCAATGTAAGTGACTGGCTCTGAGTCAAATTATCCTTTTCTTAGAGCCATTTACAAACTTTTCCTTTATCTTTTTTTTTTTTTAATCAAGAGAATGTTACTCAACTGTTTTCCAGTAGTCCATAGTACATGGAAATGATGGCTTAGTTTGCACTGTTTACCCTCTTCCTTACACTGTGTTATAACTTGTGAATCTATGCCTTTCTGTGAGTGCTGGATATTGAAAACTCAACCTCTATGTTACCAAAGGTCTACTGTGAGTAGAATTCATACCAAATACACAGATAACACTGACCAGCAGACACGGTCTTCTTAGACTTTTGAAAGCCTGTCATTTGGCAGATAGCATATCATGATACCAAAGAACACAGGTTTGGGTTTTGGAAAGCAGGCAACTAATCACGTCCACATTTGTTAAGCAAATTCCTATGAGACTATGAATTATAAGCTGCCCGTAGGATTTTTAAAAACAAAAAAGCATTACTATAGGTTGCCATTTTCTGAAATGCTTTCCTAGCGTAACTCTGGGCCGTTGAAATAGGGCATTTTAAACCTGCACATACAAGTTTAAGATTTTTGTAAAACTGCCAAATCTTTAATATAACAATAATTAACATAAAGCTTGTGCAATTAAGCTGCCCCAAAAGGAATGAGTTTGAATCTTTGGCAAGATGTTCCTCTTTTTTAAAAAGCAGCTTTACCAGTACATATTATCTTCACTCAGAGCTGTTTCCCTTAGTTTTGTAGGTATGTGAAGCTGACTTTGTTTCATGCCAATAAGTGTCTATAGGGATAACAGTTTATTTTCAGTCACTATTTTTCGGAATGAATCAATCCTAACCAAACCAATTTTATCCCCCAATATAATCTGCTATGAATATTTTCATTTTTATAGTTTGAAAGAATCAGACTTGCTGATCCCCTTAACCTAAAGAGAATTCTTCTGTGCTGAAAATGTGATTAAGCTCCCAAAAGAAACTCTATGAAGAGCATTCATTTCAGAAAAAGAAATCCACAGATATCAAACAGTAGATGTGGTAGGCCCGTACCTGAAGTGACTTGATTTTAAGGAGTGAAAATGGCATATTATTACAGATTTGAAAGACTACATCTTAGGATTATGGGAAGTAATGGGAGTACAAATCTTCCTCTACTTAAAATGGAGTTATATTCTGATAAACTCATTGTAAAGTGAAAATATCGTTCAGTTGAAAATACATTTAATACACCTAACCTACTGAACATGCTAGCAGCCTAGCCTATTTTAAATGTGCCAAAACACTTACATTAGCTTACAGTTGGGCAAGATCATCTATTTCATAAGTATTGGATATCTCGTCTAATGTATTGAATACTGTACTGAATGAAAGGGAAAAACAGAATGGTTGTATGGGTACAGAATGGTCTTAAGTGTGTGGGTTGTTTCCCCTCGTGATCACATGGCTGACCGGGAGCTGTGGCTGCCTGCTGCTGCTTAGCATCAGGAGAGAGTAGGGATCACAATTCAAAATTCAAAGTACAGTTTCTATTGAATGCATATTACTTTTGCACCATCATAAAGTTGAGAAATCTTAAGTTGAACCATCCTAAGTCTGTACTTACAAAGCTAAAACTGAACATTTGCATACTAATTACAGCTCTGAAGGCAAACCTTATAAACCCATCAATAACTGCTCAAGCTAAGATTATAGGAAGCTTTCCCCAGTCACTATGTTCATAACTGAACTCGTGGTCAAGAGTTCAAAATTCAGTGCCAGGAATTCTGTAGGAGAAGAAAGAATGAGAGGGGAAAGGAGGAAGGGAGACATCTTTACTATATGTTTCTTGCTTTTAAGGAGAACAAAACCTGAGTTTTAAAACACTATTTTTTATAACATTACTGATTACTAGGCTTATGTATGCCATACTACAAGTTATTTTGCAGATTTAACCTGGGTTTTGAGGTCCACATAGCTCCAACACCACGAAAACTGGGCACACTAGTGAGGCTATATTCTGAGAAAATCATGATTTCTTCCTTAATGAGAAATGCGTACCTCACGTTCTTTAAGACCTTTGATACAATTGAATAAAAAGGATTATAGAAGTTCAAGACTCCATGATTAATGAAGATGTAAACATGCGTTATAGATATACCTACACTTTCTTACGATGGGTGCAATATCATAATAACAGGTTAGACCTGAGTATATCTTATAAATTAGATAAGCTGCATTTTATAGAAGGTAAAATTTTAACTGAATAAGGCTGTAAAGCCACAGACCTAACTTCATTTGTCTTTAGCATGCCAAACCTTCTCTTTGTTGAATTTTGTTGTTGTGTGCAGTGAATTGGGGATGAGATGGGCTGTGGTCACAAATTGGGAAGGTGAGGTTTCTTCAACATGGCATAATCATGGGTTGTCAGTTCAAATTGGAGAAAATGGGAAAGTCATTTGGGATTTTTGTGTGAATACAAGTTTCGGTAAGTACAATGATATACATTGACATTTACAATGGTTTTTCTCAGATTCATTCATCCTGCTGGAAACATGACGCAGCAGGAGATTCCATACAAATGGAATCAGAGCAGCAGAGTTCTTTACGGACCCCGCTACTAACAACGTACTATGTGACTTTGGCAGATTCAGTGAAATCTTAGGGTTTCAGTTTTCTCATCTATGAATTGTAGAGAGAAGAGTGATCTTTTCTAGCTCTGAGTTTTTCTAATTACAGTTTGGGCACATTTTGGTTCGCCTGAGATTACCAGTTTCGACCATTACTTAGTTCATAGACAGTTAAAGTTACATGTAGAATTCCCTGTAGAAACAACCATTAATATGGCGCTATGGAAGATGTGCTAGGTGCTAAAGATAGAAAAGTAAATACATTTTTTTTAGGAGTTAACAAAGAAAATTGGACATATCAGTATTTATCACATAGATTCAATCAGTATGAGCCCTGGGAAAATTTGTTACATGGAGGATTCTTTTTCTTCAATGACCTTTCCTTCCTCTCAGCAGCCTTCCCATGTCATTAAAATTCCAGTCTCCCAAGCCCTGCACTTCAGGCTAGCTCCCCCTACCTGCCACTTGCCACCACAGGACACACTCCTGGTTACTCTGCTTTTACTGTCATCTTCTGGAATTCATGCCCTTACTTTTATTAATGTTTGATGCTTACCAGAGGTGCTCAATAAATATGTTTTGAGTGGATAAATTTAATGATAAATGATTAATCAGTAGCTCAAAAGGTGAAAATCCCAAACAAAATAAAAAAAGAGAGTTATAGTGTGGCAATCTAATAGAGTAAGGGATGGGGATGGGAGAATATTAACAGCAGGCAGAACTGTCACTGTGCCCTTTAAATTACTGATGGGGGCTGGTTACCAGAAAGACCAAGCCATGATTAGAAGCTTGGAATTCTCAGGCACCTCCCTCTCCCCCAACGACTTCTCTTGAGGGGAGAGGGGCTAAAAGCTGAATTAATAATTGATCATGTCTATGTGAGGAAGCCTCCATAAAATCCCAACAGTATTGGGTTCGAAGAGCTTCCAGGTTGGTGAACACATCCACGTACCAGGAGGGTGATATACCCCAGTTCTACAGGGACAGAAGCTCCTGTGCTCAGGACCCTCCCAGACCTCACCCAATGCATCTCTTAGTCTGGCTGTTCATCTGCATCCCTTATCATGTCCTTTAATAAACTGGTAAACACAAGTAAGTGTTTCCCTGAGTTCTGAGAGCTGCTATAGCAAATAATTGAATCCAAGGGGTAGGAGGTCACAGGAACCTCTACTTTGTAGCCAAGTTGGACAGAGGTTTGGGTAACCTGGGAACCTACAACTTATGACTGGCATCTGTAGTAGGAAACAGTCTCATGAAATTGAGCCTTTCACTTGTGAGATCTGATGCTATTTCCAGGCAGATGGTGTCAGAATTGAGTTAAATTGTAGGACCCAGCTGGTGACACAGAGAATTGCTTAGTGTGGGAAACAAAACCTTGCATTTGGTGACCAGAGGTGTCAGAAGTGTTGCAAGCACAGTAAAGGAGACGCACAGGAGGCAAGATTGCATTTTTTTAACATCCATATTATCCAGCAATTCCACTTCTTGGTATATACCCCAAAGAATTGAAAGCAGAGACTCAAACAGATATTTATATACCAGCATATTTATATACCAACATTACTCATTACAACCAAAAGGTGGAAACAACCCAAACATCTATCAGCAGATGAATGGATAAGCAAAATGTGGTTTCCGCATACAAATGCAATACTATCCAACCTTAAAATACAATGCTAAAGAAATAAGCCAGGCAAAATCGGTCACAACTTCCCAGCTTCATCCTCAACCACTTTGCAGCACACACCCTGCACACAGGCCTTCTCTAATCATGTACTTGCAGTTGCCAAAACAGACCAGACTCCTCATCATCTTGCTTGGTCTTTCTGCCTGGAAGACACAGGCACAACATGTGCATGTGCATGTGCATCCGTACAAATACACTTTGAGCAGCCTAATTCCTCCTCCCACCTCAAGACTAGAATCAAGGGTCAAAATCCCCAGCCTCTCTCACTTCCTTCCCAGTGGCCCATGTTCTTTTATTCCCCTCCCCATCCTCACCTTCTAGCTGGTTAATTGCCCTTCCTTTTTCACGGCACCCTGTAGCTGTGAAATAATACATATTTTTACCATTAGTTATTTGATCTCTGTATCCCCGGCACCTGCATAAGACTGAGCAGATTTTTGGGGTTCAATTGGGAGATAAAGTGCTAAGGGCACAGGGAAAGTGCTAAGGGAATTCTGAGAAGGTTGAGTCAAGGAAGGCTTCATAGGGGGAAAAATGGTATTCGAGCTATATTTCATCTTCTTTACAAAAATCCTTAAAGAATCTTCCTTCTTGCTTTTCAGTCAACATTTTTTTTTACAACTAATTCTATAAAATACATTCTATAAGTATATAAACCTGATTACAGTGTACAGATAACACCTTGAGTAATAGAGTGATAGATTTATGATTGAGAAATTTTTTTGTTCTGTTTTGTTGTTTTTTGACAGGGGGGAGGAGGAGAGGGAGAGAGAAAGAATCTTAAGCAGGCTCCACGCCCAGTACAGAGCCTGATTCCGGGCTCTATCTCAGGACCATAAGATCATGACTGGAGCCAAAATCAAGAGTTGGATGCTTAACCAACTAAGGCATCCTAGCACCCCCAACTGAGTAGTTTTTAAACACCTTATTGACAGACTTAAAAAATGGGTTATTATTTTCTACTCGTTGCTGTATATTGGGTTATAAAAAACTAATCACAGTGTAGCGGTTAAAAGAATAGACAGTGGGGGCGCTGAGTGGCTTATTCAGTTAAGCATCCAATTTTGGTTCAAGTCACATCTCCCAGTTTGTGAGTTACAGCCCTGCTTTGGGTGCGCTCGAGCCCCATTTCCGGTGAGTGCGAGCCCCCTGTGAGGTAAGCCCCACTTCTCTCTCTCTTTCTCTCTCTGCCCCTCACTCACTTGTGCCCTCTCTTTCTCACACACACACACACACCAAAAAAAAAAAAAAAAAAAGAGGAAGAGGAGGAAGAGGAAGAAGAGGAAGGAGAGGGAGAGGAAGGAGAGGAAGGAGGAGGAAGGAGGAGGAAGAGGAGGAGAAGAGGAGACATTGGAGTCAGATATACCTGGATTTAAATCTCAACTCTGCCCTTATAAACTGATAGCAATGATAATCTCACCAAAAGTGTTTCTTTATATATCGAATGGGGTAATAATATCTACTCTATTAAATATGATGATACAGGTAAAGTTTAATATGGAACTTGCCAGATAGTAACTCTCTACATAATGGTGATGAAGGTGGTGGCACTGGTGGTAAATACCTTAAAGCTGAGGATGGAGAAAAGTGGCAGGGAGGTACAAGATTGCTGCTTGATCATAGAACTTTTCTCATCTCTCATTTAGACAAGTTTTTTCAGATTGTTCTCCAGTAAAACAGTGGTGTCCTATGAGCTGGTTCAAGGTGTTTTACAGGTAAGATCAAAATTAGGGTGATCTTTTCTAAATTTGCAGAAAAAAAAATAAAATAAGAAATAAGATGTTTCCAATTATAATTTTTTTCTGTATACACTTCTTAAAACTTTTGTGTCTGCTAATGGATAACAGATAACAAATGAATAGGTAGCAAATGAATATTAAGAAGAAACATCAGTAAACTGATTTAAGTTTATTCAACATTCACCAAATACTTGTTTTATAAAAGGTTTTTTTGTTTTTTTTGCGGGGGGGAGGGGGGAAGACTTTGGTCGTTTGTTAGTATTATAGCTCTTAGTTCGTATGACAAAATGAAATATGGCTTTATTTCATTCTGTTCCACAAAGAGCACCATGTCATCCGCATGCTTGACCACTTACAGAAGCACGTGGTCTGCTATTACCAGCATCCCATTGTCTGCAGCGTTAGTGTCCTGGGTTTTAAGGCACCCTTAAGACTTTACTGAAATATCCTTGGAGAACCTCACTGTTCATCTCCTAACCCCCTCTTATATTAGAGGAACACTGCCTTACAAATACAGAATTTTTAAAAAGCTGAAATCTTGGTTGCTGCATATTTCTGTTACTTGTGGCACATGCTATGAATGGATCAGTACTTCTGTATCTCCTAGAGTCACTCTATACGAAGATGCCCTAAAGAGTGAGTGAGAAGAAATGGGAAACAGAGGAAACATGTCCTGCTTTATCCCATGCTGTATGCTAGTCATCCCCAAGAAGAGAGAACCATGCTGTTCAGAGCTAATGATTGAACAAGGTGGCTGCTCAAACTTTGGGAAACACGAATGACTACATCTTGACTCATCTTTCCTGTCAGAAATCCTGAGGCTCAGAGTAACTTATCGATTGTTTGTTTTTGATAAGTAGGTAAGTCTAGCACATTTCTGCGTGTTGACTGGCATGACCAGTTTCTAAGGACTTGAGGAACCCAATCTGCTATATAGCTTTGGGCAGTCCTCATCATATGGTGTGGCTCAGTGTTACTTTATGTTTACTCTGTTAAGTCTCCCATGTTAATTCAGAGGCATGGAAGAAAAGAGTTTGGAAATTTCATTATCTAGACCTAAGTAGAATGGTGTAAAGAACATGGCAAGAACTCTGAGACCCAAGTCTGTGCTTCTCCGGATACTTCAAACTGCTGAAGGCCTGGATGAACACTTATGTTTGAGTCAATTTCACTTTTGCAAGTAATGCTTCACATTTAAGGACCATCACCATAAAAAATTTCATTATTTATATTTTTATTAATTGCTTATCTCAAGTGCCGACTTTATTGCTGTGAAGTGAATCTAAAAACCCTAATAAAAATTGGGAATAGTGATCTCTCTTCCTAAGGCTTCTGTATCCAGACCACAGTTGGATATATAGGAAAAGTTTAATGGTTGGCCTTTAGCCAACTAAATTTCTCAGTAATTTTAGAACCCTCTTGGAAGAATTTCCTGGAAAACTCTTATTGTAGGTATCTGAGCCATGATATTGCTAAATAGGCCACAAACATAGCCTTTAGTCCACAAAATCACAATATACTCTATCAACTTTGAGCTTAAGGAATTAGAATCTTACTATTTTTTTATTCCTATACAAAGAAATCAAATGAGGAAGGGTATAAGAAGAACAACCAAAATGGGTTTACTACAGGAGTACAGTGCTGTTTTAGCACTTGATAATCAACACAGTTCACCATATTGGCCCTCCCAAAAAATTATATGCCCATCTAAATAGAGGGTTGGAGTGCCTGGGTGGCTCAGTTGGTTAAGCTTCCAACTCTTGATTTTGGCTCAGGCCATGATCTCACAGTTGTGGGATCAAACCCTGTGCACTGGGTGTGGAGCCTGTGTAAGACCCTGTCTCTACCTTTCTTTCTGCCCCTCCCCTGCTCATGCACGCTATCTCTCTCTCTCTCTCTCTCTCTCTCTCTCTCTCTCTCTCACACACACACACACACACACACACACACACAAAGTACATGGTTAATAAAAAGCATTTGATAAAGTTCAACATTAATTCAGGCTAAATAAAAGCAAATATTTAACAACTTATTTAATAAAGTATTTAATTTAAAAACTATGATAAATATAATGGTGAAATGTTGAAAACTTTTCCTTTAAAATTGAGAATAGCAAGGATGCTCACTCTTATCACTTATATTCATTGTACTGAATGATAATGTAATTCTTATTACAAAGTATAAGGCAAAAAAAATATAGGACTGGAAAGGAAAAAACCAAACTCACTATTTGCAGATGATATGATTAACTATACAGAAAACCCAAAAGAATCTACAAATAAATTATTCTAAATAATATGAGAATATAGTGAGATGAAATACTACACTTAAAGTAGTAAAACAATCTATTAAACTTTTAATAGAAAATGAAATTTTAAAAAAACTTTTTCTAATAGCATCAAAAACATTAATACGTATGAAAGACATAAAACCTCTACACAAAGGGGCTCCTGGGTGGCTCAGTCAGTTAACTGTCTGACTTCGGCTCAGGTCATGATCCCACAGTTCATGGGGTTAAGCCCCGCGTCAGGCTCTGTGCTGACAGCTCAGAGCCTGGACTCTGCTTTGGATTCTGTGTCTCCCTCTTGCTCTGCTCCTCCCCCACTCATGCTCTGTCTCTGTCTCTCTCTCAAAAGTAAATAAACATTAAAAAAAAAAAAAACCTCTACACAAAAAACTATAAAATGTATAGAGTATAAAATTAAGGGACATATAAACTCTGTTTATAAAACATATAAGCATATAAACTGTAAACGTTAAAACATATCAACTGTATGTTTATAAAGAACATAACCTATAAAATACATACAACTATACCACATTATTGTAAGAAATCATAGACCTAAATAAATGGAGGCATAGACAAGGCTCCTGAATTGGAAGACTACATTTTAAAGATGTTGATTTCCCTCAAATTGGTATATGGATTTTGTGCAATTTCAGTTTTTAAAAATTCTAGTTTGTATGAACATTTAAAAATGTATATATGTGTGTGTTTGGCAGGCTGATTCTGAAATTTAAATGAAAATGTAAAGGCCCAAGAACAGCCAAGAAGCATTGAAAAAAGAAAAAGAAGAATGACTTGTTCTCCTAGTTATCTTGATTTATAGGCAGTGTCGAATTGGAGCAAGGAGAGATGAATAACAGGGAAATAGAGTCCAAAAAAATATGGATGTAGAAGAGACTTGATCTATGATAAAGACAGCACTAAAGAGAAATGGTAGGAAGAATGATCTTTTTAAGTAAAGAGTACTAGGTCAACTGGATAGCCATGTGGGAAAAAACTAAATTTGACCCCTAACTCATACCATTCACAAAAATCAGTTCCAAATGTGAAAGGTTCAAAAATAACAATTTAGGAGACTTACAAGAGAGGATATCTTTATGACCTTGGGAAATAGAAAGGTTTCTTATATAAGAGATAAAACACACTGATCATTAAGGAAAAAATTAAGTGTTCAGTTTATAAAAAAAAAATTTAAGACTGAAACAGATGCCACAGATTGGGAGAAGTTATTTCCAAAATATATAACTGATAATATCAAGGAAATTAATACGAAAAAGACAAACAATCCCCATTTAGAAACACCCACCTGGGTGGCTCAGTCAGTTAAGCATCTGACTTGATTTCAGCTCAAAGCTGTGGGATCAAACCCCCATGTCTGACTCTGTCCTGAGTGTGCAACCTGCTTAAGATTCTCTCCCTCTCTCTCTTCCTCTGTCTCTCCCCCAACTTGTGCACACATGTGCATACGTGCACGCATGATGTGCACACGTGCGCTCCCTCTCTCTCCCAAAAAATAAATAAAATAATTAAATAAAAACGGCCATGAAACTTGAACAGGCTCTTCACCAAAGGGTATATCCAAATGGCCAATAAATACACAAAAAGGTAGGAAACCTCATTAGTAATCAGGGAAATTAAAAATAAAGCCACAATAAGATACTACAGTAGACCCACCAAAATAGCAAAACTGAAAAAGCCTGACAATAGCAAGTGTTTGTGTGGATCTAGAACAGCTGAAGCTCTTACACACTGCTAGTGGGAGTGTAAACTCCTGGGGAATATCTGGAATTAGGTACTAAAGTTAAAAGTGAACATACCCTATCACCCAGTAAACACGTTCCTAGGTGTAGATCCAGCAGGAATTTTGTGCACATGTTCACCAAAAGCATGTATAAGAATATCTGTAGCAGCATTTTTCAGGATAGTCAAAGTCTGAAGCATTTTAAATGTCAGTATATAAATAACATGTAATATATTCATACAACAGAAAGCTGCACAGCAATAAAAATGAATTACACATGACAATGTGGATGGATCTCATAAACATAGTGTTGAGCAAAAGAAGTTATACACAAAAGATACATATCAAATAATTCCATTTTAATTTCAAAAATAGACAAAATTAATTTGTGGTACTACAAGTTCCTGAAAAGTAGACTTGCTGAGGGCTGGCAATGAATGTTCTATTTGTTGCCCTAGATGGTGTATATTTACTTTGTGATTGTTCATTAAGCTTCTATATTTATAATTTGTGTACCTTTCTGTATGCGTGTTATTTTTTTAAAGCCATGAAAACAAAAGACAAGCAGCCCATGAATCAATTGCTTTCCCTTCATGTTCCAAGATTTACTTCTTTCTTGAATTCAGAAGTTTTAAGGTAGCAACAGGCATTTCTACATAGAAGCTACATTATACATACTTATTGAATTAAAAAATTATTTACTAATACTTTATTTTTTAGAACACTTTTCGGTTTACAGAAAGTACGGAGTTCCCATACATGTCCTCACCTTCTCTCCTGACCAACCACAGTTTTTCTATTATTAGCATCTTACATCATTAGTGTGATATCTTTGTTATAATTGTGAGCCAATATTGATACATTATCATTAACTAAAATCCATACTTTACATTAGGGCTCATTCTTTGTGATGTGCATTATATGGGTTTGGACGAATATGTAAAGACATGTATCCACCAATACAGTAGAATTTAGTTTACATTGGTATTTAGTTTAATTAGCTTGATACAGTTTCTATAATGATTATTCTTTCCCATTGCTGATTGATTTTTGTCTTCTTTATAACTATAGCTATTTCCCACGGAGGATGTAAGTTTCTTTTTATGTCATTAGCCATGGGTTTAAGTTAAGTAACATCAAGTTAAGGATTTATGGCCAAGTACTGGGCAAAAGAAGTTGCTTCCTAGGCCTGAAATTTCAGAGATAGCCTACCTTGCATTTGTCTTTGGCAGTTAGAAGATATGTCAATATTCCAGTGAAATATTCTATTATAATGTTTCAGGGAGGACTTTCTTGGGCCAACCACCTTCAGCCCCCACACTGAAGATCTCTGAGTCATGCTGTGAATCATCACAAGACTCAAGACAGGATGTGCAAGTTCTTACTCCTGGCACAGTCATCTCAAAAGGCTTGGTATACCTTAATATGTGAATATTGACCATATTCAGCCTGAAGACGGTCTGGACAGCAGATTTTTCCTCCACTCCTCCCCCCATTCCTCAGGGAAGCACCTCAGAAATGACTAACATCATGACAGGAAAGGTAGATAACTGTTATCACCTGCCTTAGCTTACAAAGAAGCACGTAGTAGTGGTTTCTTATAAGTACTCAGGACTAACGGAGAAAATCTAATGACTGTACTTTGGTCATAGAGTGAACTTTGTTGGATGTGTAATCATGAGCACTGGATTAGAGATAAACCCACTTTTTAGTCGTTGAAAAGAACAACATACTGGGAGCGTTGGTTATATATTAGAATAAGAGAAAGCAGATATATTTGGATATGTTCAAAAAGACCAACATGTCATATTAACACAATTCATAAATAGAACTAATGAAATCCAAAGTCAAGAGTAACATCAGAGGCAGCTCAAAGTTGTCATGAGGCAAGATGAGCTTACCAACATTTAAACCAGGTTATATAAAAAATAAAACCATTGTTTTTTTCCTCCCTTTTTTATTGTTTCAAGTTTTTATTTAAATTACAGCATACAACATAATATGTTGGTTAACATACAGCATAATATTAGTTTCAGGAGTAGGATGTAGTGATTCATCACTACATACAATATCCAGTGCTCATCACAAGTGCCCTCCTTAATACCCATCACCCATTTGACCCAACTGCCCCCCACCTTCCCTCCAGCAACCCTCAGTTTGTTCGCTATAGTTAAGAGTCTCTTTTATGGTTTGCTTCTCCCCACCAACCATGTTCATCTGTTTTGTTTCTTAAATTCCACATATGAGCGAAATCATATAGTTTTTGTCTTTCTCCTACTGACTTCACTTAGCATAATACCCTCTAGGTTCATCCACATTGTTGCAAATGGCAAGATTTCATTCTTTTTCATGGCTAAGTAATATTCCAGTGTGCGTGTGTGTGTGTGTGTGTGTGTGTGTGTGTACACAAATACCCATTGTTAAACATTTTAACATCTATTTGTATGCTACAAACATGATGATGATTGCTTATTCAATAAAACAGTGCCTTTAACAGCTATATACAACAAAGCAGTGTTACCTGAGTTTGAGTTACTGTGAAGCAAGAAGTGAACTCTTCATTCATTAGTTCAGATTTTCTCCTATATCACACTCTTGTGCATGGAGGTCACAGGAGTTCTCAAGTATCCTCAATTATTTTTTCTTCCTCTATCCCCCATCTTTGTTGTTGTTTAGAGATTACCATCCACCAGATCTAAATATTATTTTAAAATAGCAAATATATGGACTTGTCCTTTTCTGAAAACATTCCTACCCGGTGATACGTCATGATCTTTGAGTTCAGGTGTGGCTGAGAAGGTCTCTGAGATGCAAACAGGCTTCCCCATTCTGAAGTCTAGTCTGTCCTCTGACGAATGCTGTTAGCTGCCTTCTGAAATGCAGGGTTCTCAAGTGTGTTCAGGTAAATGGAGCTGCACAAATATAAACACTGTTAGTGGAATACAGCGTTCATCCATGGAGTTACTGTTTTGTGGAATATCCAACTCATCTAAATATGAACCGTGTGCTCATTTCTTTTGCTGTATGGGGGATGTCATTTGTTTTATTAAGAATGAATGTGTTGTTCTTCTTACATGAAAATGATTCTTGCCCCTGAACTCCAATTTTTTTGGGGGGACAATTGAAGTTTAGGACAACAAGTGTGTTGTTTGGGGTTGTTCTGAGCCTGAATCTGTACTGTTGCCTAATTTCCTTGTGAACACCGTGCCTGAAGGCAACAAGCTGAATTGTGTTTTTAATATTCATTTAAATTAGAGATCTACAGAAGTCTCTTAATAGAGTCCATATCATGTAAATAATTTATTTTTATGAGCACTTGTACTATTTTGTTTAAAATATTACAAAAAAGAATATCTTTCAAGTCTCTAGGCCAGGGTTTTCAGGAGGAAGGGACCTCCTATCATTGGTTTTCACAGCCTGCCCCATGTGCTAACTGAGGGAGTTCACAAATTCTTGCCCATTTATATTTCAGTAAAATTCTCTATTCCAGTAGAAAAACCTATCCCAGGGATGCCAGGAATCTGGGGTATATTGGCTGATACTCAGCATGTAAGAACAGCTGCTGTAGGAATAGCAGGGGCTTTCACAGTTTAAAAAAATCAATCACAGGAGTCCTTTAAGCCTCCTTTTGGAACAAGTGTTGAAAAAATGATAATTTCTCTGGAAAATGCTCTTTTCATCGATCTAAACACCCTTCACAACTACCACATGTCAGCATGATTTTACCAAGCCCCTTACAATGACAGAATATTTCTTACACATTTCCCTGTGGGCTAGAATGTACCTCCCACAAATAAAATCAAGGAGTGCCTGCATCTTGCCTTTACCTGAAAATGTCTCGGGGTAAGAGTTATGACATGTCATCAAAGAGATTAGAGCATCAGACTTGGAATAAGCTGGCAACAGAACTCAGAAAGAAAACATACAATAAGTTACAAGACTGTAAAAACTCCAGGACCAGAAGAGCAAGCAAGATCTTGTCCCTTTACCTACCTAAGGCAAAATAGGGAGTCATTCCCCATGGGAAAAGCAAATGAAACCTAACCCCAGACCTTCATTTCAGAGCCTCATCTCGAGAACTACAAGGTTAGGAACAAGGAGTCTAATCACACTTTTCATTTTCACCAACTGTTGCCATGCTTCATAGTGGGAAAGAGCCCAGATGTTGATATGATCTGTGTATGCAGGAATGGTGGAGAAGGTGGAAACGTGCCCGTAAGTCCCTTCTCTCATCACATTCACAAAACATTGAGAGTCTAACCCAAATTGGAAGCAGTGAAGAAAATGCTGGAAGAGAAGTAGAATAAATTGAAGAGTGTTCTAGCTCTTCTGTTGAGGGATCTAGACGCATCCTATCCCTCCTGATTTGGGGGAAACCAATCTCAATTATCCTTCTCAGTTCCCTATGCTTTGTTACCTTCATGATTCCCTTCTTCATTTTACTTTTTTTCCCCCTCATACTTCTTTTCTGTTCTCTTTTTCCTTATTTTCTCATTCCACGTTCATTCCATGAACGTTTTCTAAATACTACAGCAAGCCTGATACAGACCAGGCCCTGTAGACACTAAGATGAATACAGCACCAGGGACGTGGCTGAGGGGAGGATAGAGGGGGAGCGTGACAGGTCTGGTTTGTGACATATGGAAGTTGAAGCCCCAACAGGATATCCCTGGAGGTAGACAGCACTGGTTGGGAGCGCTAGTCAGGAGCTCAGAAAGGAGGAAGATTTATTGAATGCCTGTTGTACTATAGACACTGTGTTCACTGGTGGGAATACAGTGAAAAGATAAAACCCAGCCCATTTATCCAAGGACTTTTAAGAAAACAAACAGCTGCATTCAAGTGTTAGAGGTGCAGAAAAAGTGTGGGCGGGTGCAGAAGCGGTACAAAGGACAAGTGGTCAGATGTCCTATGTGGGGAATGAGGAAAGTCAGCCCCTCGGTTTCATTAAGCAGGCCAGCCAGGATGGTGTCCATAGGCATTCAATTTGCCGCTGGCCTTTGAAGTTCTATTGATACCAAATTGTTCTAGCCAGTCTTGCCCATGGGAAAAGATTTGCTTTTCTTTCTTTCTTAAATGTTTATTTATTTTGAGAGAGAGAGTGTGTATATGTATGAGAGCGGGAGGGGCAAAGAGAGAGGGAGAGACAGAATCTCAAGCTGGGCTCCATCTCACAAACTGTGAGATCATGACCTGAGCTGAAATCAAGAGTCAGACGCTTAACCGACTAAGTCATCCAGGCGCCCCAGATTTGCTTTTCTGATTTGTGTTCTTCTTTCTCTAACTGGGCACTGATCTCCCGGTAGCGGAAGAGTCTCCATGTCTATATGGGGAAAAGAAATCTGTGACTACATGTAAGACCTTCTTCCCAAATTGTTACAAGAAACCTAAAGTCGTTAGCTTTATTGTCAGGCTTAACACTATGCTGATTTTTCAAAATAGCCAATGATCTTTTGCTTTTCTTCCTATGCATTTCCTGGGCCCTAGAACAAGCCTGATGGTGTTCTGGGTTGAGTGCACAGACTTTAGTAAAGCTGGCAGTCTGATGGACTGCAAGAACTTTCTGAGAGTACAAGTAGATAATTGCTGTGAGGGTTTTTTTGGTCATGTGAGATCCGATCAAATCAACTTTCTATTTCAAAATCCCTTCTCAGCTTTTGTGATAAAATCCCCCTTGACGATCAACTTATCAGATCTTGAACTAATGGAAATTCCCTCCCATTCTACCCTACTCCCAACCCCATTTGTCTGAGCATCAGAGTAAATTCTCCCATCTTTCATCAAACACCCATTTTTGTCTGTCTCCTAACCTAAAAAAATCCTCATAGTCTGATTAAATGAGTTAAGGTTTACATAAACAACTTAACTCTCCCAGCCCTTTCTCAGATGTCTGAGTTAACTCAGACAAACCAAAAATGGAAACCCAAAGGTCACATACCTGCTGCATTTTTATCCCTTTAATGGAAAAGTCCCCTTTTGTGCTTTTCCTGTGCCAAGAACACTGTTCTCTATCCACAAGTTATTGCTAAGAAAACAGGCAGCCTTGAACATTGGTGGGAGGTTCTATATACAGTTAAGTCAGTCTGACTGCAATTAACCCAGATATTTCTTCTCAGTCTAGGTTTGTTTTTCCAGGTTTTGGATTTAGAAGGTCTACTTCCTTCCAAAATTACCTATTAAAATGTTATTTCAATTATGGCAATATATTATTATTGATGACCTGAACCTTATTTATGATACTCTTGCAAGTTACACAGGATTATTATGAAATCATTATAGTGAAGTGAAAGTTCCTTCTTGTTAGTTGTGGGGAAAGAGAAGCATTAATGGATCTTTCTCTCTCTCTCTCTCTCTCTCTCTATTAAGTTTTTATTTAAATTCCAATTAGTTAACATACAGTGTAATATTCGTTTCAGATATGCAATATAAGATTCCATACTTCCATACAACACCCAGTGTTCATCACAACAAATGCCCTCCTTAATCTCCTCACTTATTTAACCCAACCCCCACCTCCCCTCTGGTGACCATCAGTTTGTTCTCTATAGTTAGGTCTCTATAGAAGGTCTCTCTTTCTCTCTCTCTCTCTCTCTCTCTCTTCCCTTTGCTCATTTGTTTTGTTTCTTAAATTCTTAAATTATGATGTGAAATCATATAGTATTTGTCTTTCTCTGACTGACTTATTTCACTTAGCATAATACTGTCTAGCTCCATCCATGTTGTTGCAAATGGCAAGATTTCATTCTTTTTTTATGGCTGAGTAATATTCTATTGTGTGGGTGTGGAGATATATATATATATATATATATATATATATATGTATATATATATATATATATATATATATATATTCTTCTTCTTCTTCTTCTTTTTTTTCATTTAAGAGAGAGAGAGACAAAGCTTAAGCAGGCTCCACAGTCAGCAGTGGAGTCTGACATAGGGCTCGATCCTGCGACCCTGGGATCATGAGCCAAAATCATGACCCTGGGACCTGAGCCAAAATCAAGAGTCAGCCACTCAACCAACTGAGCCAGCCAGGTACCCCATATACCACATCTTCTTTATCCATTCATCAGTCAATGGACACTTGGGCTCTTTCCATAATTTGGCAGTTATAGATGCTGCTGCTATGTACATCAGAGTATATGTATCCCTTTGAATTAGTATTTTTATATTCTCTGGATAAATACCTAGTGCAATTGCTGGGTTGGAGGATAGTTCTAATTTTAACTTTTTGAGGAACTTCCATACTGTTTTCCAGAGTGGCTGCACCAGTTTGCATTCCCACCAACAGTGTGAGAAGGTTCCCCTTTATGCATATTTTCACCAAAACCTTTTGTTTCCTGTGTTGTTGGTTTTAGCCACTCTGACAAGTGTGAGGTGATAGCTCATTGTAGTTTTGATTTGTATTTCCCTGATGCTCATTAATGTTTTTAGCATCAGATTATTGGATCTTTATCATTTTTGTGGCTATTTAAAATTTTAATTAAGTCCTCTAGTAACAGGCCAAAGAGTTGGGGGATTTGAGATAATCAGAAATGAAAGTATTTTCTTTAAAATTTTAGTACCCCATTTCAGGTACTATTCCTCCTGTGGCCGCTTTATTCAATATAGATGAAACAAGCATAATCTGATAAACACAGAGTACATGGCAAAAAAATTACCTTATAAAATACATTTGATTTTATGCCACACTAACTATCCTGACTGTTCAAGTATCTTGTTAGTATGTACAATGGCTAAGCTTACTTCTTATTCCCAAGAGAAATGAGTGGATGGTAAAAATCATCAGGATCAGGGTTATTCTACTTAAGTTCATCATTGAGAATTGTTAAAACTTGCACCGGATTTTAGAAGAACATGCCTGGTCTACAATGTTTGATAATCCTTCAAGTTCCTCAGTATTTAGGATAGTTAAGAGCCTCAAAATGCATTTTGAACAGTTCCCCAAATGCCATAGCAAAGCAAGCAAACAAAAACCTACATCTCAGTCCTGTCTCTACCATAGATGACCTTCAATAACATATTTAGTTTATTTGGATCTCAATTTTCTCATTTGCATTATCATTAGGTGATCTCTAAGACCTCTTTGAGCTCCAAGATTTTATGATACTAACATTAGGAAAAAATTTTTTTTAAAATAACAAGAAAAAGGGGTGCCTGGGTGGCTCAGTTGATTAAGCAGCCGACTTTCAGCTCAGGTCATGATCTCGAAGTTCATGGGTTCGAGCCCTGCAGCAGTCTCAGTGCTGACAGCTCAGAGCCTGGAGCCTGCTTCAGATTCTGTGTCTTCCTCTCTCTCTTCCCTTCCCCCACACCTGCTGTGTCTCTCTCTTACTCAAAATTAAATAAACATTAAAAAAAGTTAAAACATTAGAATGATGCCCATTTTTACTAAAATTAGTCTCAAAGGTTCTTGCATCTTCTGAGAATTGGTACTTGTAAGTCTTGGGTGTTTGTGGTCTTGACAATGAGGGAGCTACATTTGAGTCTACATTGGAGTGAATCATTCTCAACGTTTGAATGTGAATATCTCTTCTTAAGGTCAAAATATTTTACAGAGTTCCACATGATGATATGTGTACTTCTGGAATCAAGTGATTAAAAAATTAGGCAATGCCAGAGGGATATTTTGACTTCATTAACATTTAAAATGACTTTTTATTTTATTATTCACAACACCATCAATGTAGATTTAGAGAATTCATTACTTATTATGTATGTAAGTTTGGACAATATTATTATATATTATTATGTATCAGTGAGGATGCCTTCAACTCCAATAACTGAAAATACCAATTCAAATTGGCTTAAATGATAAGGAAGTTTATGGGGTATCTGGGTGGCTCAGTCAGTTGGGCGTCTGACTTTGGCTCAAGTCATGATCTTGTGGTTTATGAGTTGGAGCCCCTGTCTGGCTCCGTGCTGACCGCTCATAATCTGGAGCCTGCCTCAGATTCTGCGTCTCCCTCTCTCTCTGCCCCTCCCCCACTCATACTCTGTCTCTCTCTCTCTCAAAAATAAGTAAAATATTTTTTAAAAAGATAAGGAAATTTATAATCTTATATCCAAGGAATCCAGAGATAGGGTGGCTCCATGACTATTTATTCTGGCTCTCAGTGTTGTCATTGAGGAACAAGGATGTTTTCAATTCTCATCTCCTCACTGTGGTGATTTTGCTCTTGTGGCTGTAGTGTTTTAACAATTCTACATCACATCCAGACATAACAATATCCTGAAAAAGAAAAGGCTTATCTCTTCTTTGTCTCTTTAGAAGCAATAAGCCTCTCCCAAAAAGTCCCTAGATAGGCTTTCTTCATGTACAATTGGCAAGAAATGGGTCACAGTTCCTTCCTAAATCCATCATTAACAAGGGCAGTAGGTTAAAAGGAAAAGTGTCGGGGTAGAATTGAGAAGCTGCCACCATGACCACTATAACAGATAATACATTCCCAGTCTATACAGAAGACTATGCACAGAGCCATGGTAATAAGTTGACATGTACTGCCCGATTCTCCTTCCAAATACTCTGGAAATGCTTGGTCAAATCCTATCCATTACACCAAAGTCCATAACACTCACCACACTGTTAATGATTTGTATTCTTTTGTGGATTAAAGAAATCAAATAAAGGCAAATCACCTTGTGTGTGCTTTTCTTGAGGATAAATGTCAAATACTGCAACAAATAGCACATGTCATGCTTTCTTAATATTTAATGTTGCTACTGAAAAAACAGATATCTGCCCGCTGAACCAGTCTCAAATGAAATCACAGAGATTATGATTGGATACCATTACTGCCAACGATGTCTGCTACAAGAATAGTAATAAAAGAGGTCAGTCAGAAATAAAGACTTACTCAGACAAAAAAAATTGAGGGAGTGAGTTGTCAATAGACAGGTCTTTTAAGAAATGTTAAAAGAAGTTTGTTTTTTTTTTTCTTGTTTTTTTTTTTTTTTAATTTTTTTTTTTCAACGTTTTTTATTTTTGGGACAGAGAGAGACAGAGCATGAACGGGGGAGGAGCAGAGAGAGAGGGAGACACAGAATCGGAAACAGGCTCCAGGCTCCGAGCCATCAGCCCAGAGCCTGACACGGGGCTCGAACTCACGGACCGCGAGATCGTGACCTGGCTGAAGTCGGACGCTTAATCGACTGCGCCACCCAGGCGCCCCAAAAGAAGTTTTTTAGAAAAAAGGATAATTATATAGGTCAGAAACTCAGGTCTACATAAAGTAAGGAAGAGAACTGAAAAAGGAATAAATGAAGGTACAATAAAAACTTCTATTTTTCTTATTACTAATTTACCTAACAGACAACAGTTTGTTCAAAATATATTTTGTGTGTATGTGTACAACATGTGTGTGTATGTATAATACATATATGTATTATGTACATATATTATGTATATAATATATGCTTATATGTAAGTAAAATGAAAGACAGCAATGATACAAAGGACAGGAAGGAGGAGTTGGAATTATTTTGCTATTGTAAGATACTCATACTAACATGAAGTGGTATAGTATTATGTGTAAGTGGACTTTACTTGTAAATGTAAACTCTAGGGCAACCAGTAAAAAAAAAAAAAAAAAAAAAAAAAAAAACCTTTAAAAAGAGGTATAACCAAGAAAGGAGAGAAACTGGAATCATATAAAACACTCAACTAATATCACAAAGGCAAGAAAAAGAATGGAAGACAAAAATAGAAACAAAGAAAAAGGGTAACAAAGAAAACAGTAACAGACATGATAGGTATTAACCCAGCTGTTATTAATCATCACTTTGAATGTCTATGGTCTAAATATCTAAAAGACACAGTTGTCAGAGTGGATCAAAACACAAGACCCAATTATATGTTGTTTACAAGAAAACTACTTTAAATATAAAAACACATATAGATCAAAAGTATGGATGAAAAATAAAAAGATGGAGAAAAATATACCATGCTATTATTAATGTAAAGAAAGTAGGAATAGCTTTTTAATTTCAGACAAATCAGACTTCAAAGCAAGGAAAATTATCACAGATAAAGAAGAGGATTGCATAAAGAATAGGTCAATTGTAGAACAAGACAGGACAATCCTTAATGTATATGCACCTAAAACCAGAGCATCTAACTATTATGAAGCAAACAGTAATAGAATTTCAAAGAGAAATAGACGAATCCACTATCATAGTTGGAGACTTCAACATGCCTCTATCAGAAATGGACAGATTCAGGAGCACCTATGTGGCTCAGTTGGTTAAATGTCCAATTTAGGCTTGGGTCATGATCTTACAGTCTGTGAGTTCAAGCCCTGCATCTGGCTCACTGCTGTCTGCACAGAGCCTGCTTTGCATCCTCTGTCTCTTCTCTCTCTACGCCTCCCCTACTCTCTCTTTTTCTTTCAAATATAAATAAATGTTAAAAAAAAAAAAAAGATAGGAATGCAAGCTGGTGCAGCCACTCTGGAAAACAGTATGGAAGTTCCTCAAAAAACTAAAAATAGAACTACCCTATGACCCAGCAATTGCACTACTAGGCATTTATCCAAGGGATACAGGTGTGCTGTTTCCAAGGGACACATGCACCCCCATGTTTATAGCAGTAATATCAACAATAGCCAAAGTATGGAAAGAGACCAAATGTCCATTGATGGATGAATGGATAAAGAAGATGTGGTATATACATACAATGGAGTATTACTCAGCAATCAAAAAGAATGGAATCTTGCCATTTGCAACTATGTAGATGGAACTGGAGTGTATTATGCTAAGTGAAATTAGTCAGAGAAAGACAAAAAACATATGACTTCACTCATATGAGGACTTTAAGAAACAAAACAGATGAACATAAAGGAAGGGAAACAAAAATAATACAAAAACAGGGAGGGGGACAAAACAGAAGAGACTCATAAATATGGAGAACAAACTGAGGGTTACTAGAGGGGTTGTGGGAGGGGGGATGGTCTCAATGACATGTCTGATTTCAATGACATGGAATTAAACTAGAAAACAACAGATAACTGGAAAATCCCAAATACTTAGACATTAAACAACATTCTTCTAAATAACACAGGAATCAGAGGAAATACCAAGATAAATTTTAAAGTATTTTGAACTAAATGAAAACACTATATGTGTTATCAAAATTTGTGATATGCAGTTAAAGCAGTGTTTAGAGGGAAACTGATAGCATCATATGCTAATATTAAAAAAGAAGAAAGATTTAAAATCAATCATCTAAGTTTCCACTTTAGGAAATGAGAAAAAGAGCAAATTAAATCCAAAGGAAGCAGATGAAAAGAAATAACAAGAATTATAGCAAAAATCTATGAAATTGAAAACAAGAAACCAATGGAGAAAATCAACAAAACCAGAAGTTGGTTCTTTGAAAAGATCGATAAAATTGATTAGCCTGTAGTAGGCTGACTAAGAAAGAGACTCCATAATTTACTACTGTCAGAAATGAAAGAGAGGACATTACTACAGATCCTACTGACATTGAAAGGATAATAAAAGAAAACTATAGGGCGCCTGGCTGGCTCATTTGGTAGAGCATGTGACTCTTGAGCTCAGGGTTGTAAGTTTGAGCCCCACATTGGGTATAGAGTTTACTTTAAAAAAAACTCTTTAAAAAAATTTTTTTTTAAGGAATCACTATAACTCTACACCCACAAATTTGATAACTTAGATGAAATAGACCAGTTCCTTGAAAGATATGATTTGCCAAAACTCACAAAGAGAAATAGACTATTAGGATAGGCTTATATCTCTTAAAGAAATGGAATCAATAATAACCTATTTTAAAAAAACATCAGTCCCAGATATATTCACTGGTGACTTTTACCAAACATTTAAAGAAGAAATTATACCAATCCTCTACAATCTCTTTCAGACATTAGAAGCAGAGGAAATACTTCTAGTTTATTCTATAAGGCCAGAATTACCCTAATACCAAAACCAGACAAAAATGCTATAAGAAAACTAGAGACCAATATCTTTCATGAATATAGACATAAAAATTCTCAAAAAAATTAGCAAATCAGGGGCATCTGGGTGGCTCAGTTGGCTAAGCATCCAAGTTCCACTCAGGTTGTGATCTCACCCCTTGTGAGTTCAAGCCCCACATCAGGCTCTGTGCTGACAGCTCAGAGCCTGAAGCCCACTTCAGATTCTGTCTCAGTCTCTCTCTGCTCCTCCCCCACTCATGAACTGTCTTCTATCTTTCTCAAATACAAGTAAACATTAAAATTTTTTTTAAAAACTTAGCAAATCAACCATATCAATGTGTAAAAAGAATTGTACACAATGACCAAGTGGAATTTATCCCAGGTATGCAAGACTGGTGCAACATTTGAAATCAATTATTGCAATCCATCACGTCAATAGGCTAAAAGAGAAAAATCACATATTTGTGTCAATAGATGCAGACACATAGATCAATGGCACATAATAGCTCAGAAAGAGACCAATACTTATATAAGTAATTGATTTTTTGACAAATTTGCAAAGGTAATTCAATGGAGAAAGGATCATCTTTTCAACAAATGGTGTTGGAACAATTGGACACCCTATATAAAAAAAATAAACAAACCTTAATAGATACCTCTCACATAAAAATTAACTCAAAATGATTCACAGTTATAAATTTAAAGCTGAAAATAATAAAACTTCTAGAAAAAATATATGAGAAAATCCTCATGAACTTGGGTTGGGCATGTTTCTTAAACATGGCTTTAATATACAATTCATAATAGGAAAAAAATGATAAATTGGACTTCCTCTCCAAAGTGTTCTATTAAGAAAATGACAAGTCTAGCTACAGGCTAGGATAAAATATTTGCAAAAGCACCTCAAAGAGGATTTATACCCAGAATATATATAGGATTATCAAAATTCGATAATAAGAAAACAATGCAATTGGAAAATGGGCAAAGATCTGAACAGATAATTCACCAAAGAAAATAAATGAATGAGAAATAAGCACATGAAATGATGATCCACATCATTAGTCAACAGAGAAATGCAAATTAAAGCCATAACATAATACCACTCCACACTTACTAGAATGATGAAAATCAAACAAATGTACAATACCAACAGCTGACAAAGACATAGAACAATATGAGCTCTCATACATGCTGGTGAAGATGCAAAATGTTACAAACATTTTAAAAAAACAATTGCTAGTTTCTTAACAAATTAAATCTATATTTACCTAGGTCAGCATTCCACACCTAGGTATTTGTCCAAGAGAAATAAAAAACTTATGTTCACACAAAATCTGTACATAATGTTTAAAGCAAACTTCATTCATAATTGACAAAAACTGAACACAATTCAAATGGCCATCAACATATGGATGTATAAAAATTGTATATCCAAAAAATTGAATATTACTTAGTGATAAAAAGAGGCAAACTAATGTTCACAACACGGATGAATCTCAAGTTCTAGTCCAAGAAGCCAGCCTCAAAAGGCTATGTATTGTAGGATTCCATTACATGACAACCTGGAAAAAGGAAACCATAGCAATAGGAAACAGATTAGTAGTTGACAGGGGCTCTAGATGGGGATGGATTACAGTGGTACACAATGGAACTTGGGGATGGGATGGAACTGTTCTAGATCTTGAATGTGGTGGCTATACAACTATATGCATTTGTCAAAACTCATGGGGCACAAAAAAGGGTAAACTTTACTGGACTTAAATGATCTGATTTACGTCTGATTCTGGCAAATGGCTAAAACACCAAGGGCCCCAAAACACAAGCTGGGAACCACTGATGTAAGAATAGTTTGGAAATTTTTAGATGAGTGTTATAATCACTGGAATGTTGAGTCAATGAGCATGTCAGGGAACAAGACCTGATTTCAGTGTGAGTCTATATATTAGAGATATACCCATGAGGAAAACAGTGGTAACCACAAACTAGATAACAGGGTGTGGTCTTCATCTGAATGAAGATGGTCCTTGTGTGGACATGTTTTATGAGAGCCAAGCCCATCTTCTGAATCTTGGAATATAGTACAAGAAAATGCTCATCACCTGATGCAGACATTTCAGATCTTTGGGCTAAAGGCCATTAAAATCCAGTAGTAAATCCATCTGTCATGTGGCTTCCTGCTATTTTGTTGAATTGTTTTTCCTTGCTCCCCAGTAGGGATCAGGCCTAACATATTGGTCTATTTAAACAACTAGTCTATTTACATTCGGTTACTCATTCTTGAGAGCTCATCTTTTTTCTATGAGCAATATTGAACTTATAATCTCCTTGATGCTTCTGACATCCCTTCTATGTAATTTCTGAGCAAATAAAGTATGAATAACTTGGCTTACCCCAGCTCTTAGAGAGGTTTAACACTGCCAGTGTGGGCAGGTAAACAGTTCCAAACAGAGGAATTACTTCCAGCCCAGATAGGAGGATTTTCATTTCTTCCATAAATGGGGGAATCTTTTGGAATCTAAGGTATATATTTTCTCTGATTATGAAAGGGAAGCAACTGCTAAGAGTAACACTTCACATATTTTTCTTTGGCGTATTGCTGTCTTTTGATAAAAAGTAATCTATAAATATTTATTATTAGAAACAAGTTACAGGGGCGCCTGACTAGCTAGGTCAGAGGAGCGTGCAATTCTTGATCTCAGGGTTGTAAGCTGAAGCCCCACATTAGATATAGAGATTACTTAAATAAATAATTATTGTGAAAAAAATGAAAAGAATTATAGATAATTTAGTAGGGCATGTGTTAGCAATAACACATGATGGTTTTAAACTAATTAAGTATATTATCTACAGGTAATATATTCCAGTATTATCCCATTGTCTTAATATCTAAATTCTTCAAGACAGAAAATAAAGCCATTTTTTATACCTCCCATGTGTTAGGTAATGAACATAGGACAAAAAAATGGAAGCAGGGAAAAGTCCAAACCAAGGGAATGATCTTTTTTTCTCCCATATCCTCCTGCAAGCTCTAACAGATGGCATCTTGAGGAAGGTAGAAGGTGGCCTTTTGAATGAGAGAAAAGGAGGAAAGTTGCTGTGGTCAGTGGTTGGCTTGGAAAAATCTCAGTGTCATCCTAAGCCCTACTCTCTTTGTCATCCTAGCAGCAATCACTAAATGCAATGTGTCTGCCCAACCTCCCTGATATTGGCCCCTTTGGTTCTTTTCCTTTTTCATCTTTGCCCTGCTAAACTTCAGCCTTTATCTTTCACCTAAACTATTGCCCTAGTGTCCTTACTGGTCTCACTATCTCATCTCTTCTGGTCCACTCTACATTGTCACCATATTAATTTTTGTTCCACCAAGTTCTCATCATTCCATTTTTTGACTTCCCATAAATCCCTCTCACCCATGGAACGATGTAGACATTCCTCAGGCTGGCATTTCAGATTCCCCATGATCCAGCTGGCACACCCTATACCTCCAACCTCTCCCTATCTCCTCCTTTTTCATGGTATGTTTTACCATCCTCCACCCAAGCCTTACTCTTTCCTGTGTCTGTGCCTCTCATGCTGGATCCTGTGCTTGAAATTTCAGCTCCACCTTCAGCTTCTTAATACCACCCATCTTTTTCAGTCCAACTCAAATGACATCTCTTTCATGAAACATTAGGTGACGCCCACAGCTGGATATCCATATATCTTTTTTTTTTTTGTATTGTAAATTCCTTAAAGGTATGTTTTACATCTCATCCTCAATTGTGTCTATACACCCAATCCCATGTTCACAGTAGACAATAGGTAATTGTTTATTCATTCAACAAATGTTTATGGGTTCTGAGTGGGTAAATGAGTAAATAGATCTGAAATTAGAAATGGAAGGAAAGAAACCAGGTGCTCTGTTATAATAAAGGCAGCAAGGAACACAGTTTGGGAACAATTCAAGAACTATTAGAGAGAGGAAAAGCAGATGGAGACCTTAAGCCCACATGCGGAAGGGCAGGAGTTGGTACTATTTCTCAGCTGCATTCTCCCAAAAGCCAACTTGCTCCATAATTCTGACATATGCTATTGTCATCATTGTTTACAGGGAGTTCTTATCCAGGAGTACATGCAACCAAAGAGAAAGTTAGGCAGAAATATGTCCTTCTAGTCTTAGAAAGATGGTAGCAAACTGCAACAAGTAATTATTGTATCGTTTTTATTTTAATATGTAGGAATTCTTTTTTTTTTTTAATTAGTGGGTTTACTATCTGACAAAAGAGCTGAATCAATGACTGTAGATACTGGAATTATCTCATTAAATATAAAATGATTTTCTCTCACCTCCTTCTCAGTGAATTTCTTATTGTCTCTTAGGAATGCAAGGCGAGCATATCCCAAAGCCTCAGGATTCCTGGATGAAAGTTTCATGAGAACAACATATCACTACCATGTGATGTTTTATAAGAGGGTCACGAAATTGGTAGAAATCCACTGATAGGGTACATTCCTTTAAGCCAAGTAAGTAAAGAAAACTCTGTGTTCACAAAGATTAATGAAGCAGTGAATAGTCATTTGACAAAAAACACTCACCCTGTTACTAAAAAGTGGATTTACACATCACTTTTCAGAAACTTGGCAACCATGTAAAACAGGGTCCACCCACACTCACGTTGCTCAGCAAGTGATGAGAATCTGGGCACCAGGTGCCAATCTGGGCTACACGTGAACAGACACCCTTTCTCCCCAACCTATTTAAAAGTCAGTAGATAATTTGGAGTGGATGAATATTTTTCCGGTTGCCTCTTAAGGAAATTTTCTTTCTAGTCCATCACAAATTGATGAAATGTGACTCATTAACAAAGCTCTGAATGGAGGAGGGAACAAGAAACACCTTTCCGGTGTCTTAGTCACTGCTACTTCCTAACCTTGACTCTTTGTTCCTTCATTTTAGCAAGGATTTTGTTGTTTTCTGGTTAATTTAAAACATGTAAAAGACAACTCCCTTAGTACCAGGAGTATGGTAGGAACTTAATTCATGAATGTTGAATGAATATAAGATTTCTTTCACTCCATGTACCAAGGTAATGTCTTCTTATAAATGATTTTGCTAAGGGGCTCAGTTGGTTCAGCGTCTGACCTTGGCTCAGGTCATGATCTTATGGTTTGTGGGTTTGAGACGACAGGGCTTTGTGCTGACAGTGTGGAGTCTGCTTCCAACTCTGTCTCCCTCTCTTTGCCTCTCCCCTGCTCATGTTCTCTCTCCATCAAACATTAAAAAAATTTTTTTAATAAATAAATGATTTTTGCAAGCACGATAAATGGTGAACGTTGAGTAGAATATAAACACTTGAATTCTTTTAATTTCCTTCTTTCCCAAAGTGCCTAGTACAGGACTGTGTAAATAGCGCGCACACACACACACACACACACACACACGCACACAGGCTTATTAGCTATTGAGTTAGCTTAGAGGATCTTGGATGAATTACTTTAGGGTTTATCTATTTTGGGTCTGACTTTTCCATTGTCCCTGGAGAGTACCAATGTTATTATAGGACCCCAAGGGGAGAGGGAAAAAAAAAGCCATGCTGATTCCAATGGTTGGGTAGCATGTTTGGTTTTATATTTATATATTTGGTTATAGTTAAATAACTGTTTGGTCCATGATTGCCAAGTCCTAATAGACAGATTTTTATCTAAAAGCATCAATAAACTATACCAACACCATAATGCTCTTGACTGCAAATATCCCCACTATTCAGGTGGTTTTTGTTCTGATTTAAGTTGTCATTTGCTCTCAGGCCTGATCTATTTTGATATTGCTTACTTTCTTTCATCCCAAAGCCATGGGCATATTTAAATTTTAATGATACACAAGGCAATGGGTAATGAGGGTTGGAGGAATATAGGCTCTGCCACTGTGTAAAAAAAAAAAAACAAAAAACAAAAAACAAACCCACTCCTCCTCCTGTGTCTTCCTTTACTCTCACATCACTACCAAGCCTGCAACACTTTGGATGCTTAGGTCACCAAAAGTCAGTGGGGGGAGGGGGGTTCCCTCATCAGACAACTCTGCAACACCAGTTGTGTGTCCTAAAATTTAACTCAATTCAGACACTGTCTGCTTGGAAATAGAGTCAGATCCCACAGGGTAAGGGCTTGGTGCTACAAGACTGCCCCCCACTTCAGATGCCAGTTGTAAGTCATAGGTCCCCAGGTTACCCACAACTTCTGTCCAACTTGGCTACAAATCAGAGGTTCCTGTGACCTCCTCCCCCTTGGATTCACTTATTTGCCAGAGCAGCTCACGGAACTTAAGGAAACACTTATTTATGTTTATCAGTTTATTAAAGGACATGATAAAGGATATAGATGAACAACCAGACTAAGAGATGCATTGGGTGAGGTCTCGGACATTCCTGAGCACCTGAGCTTCTCTGTCCGTGTGGACCTGGGATGTGTCACCCTCCTGGTACGCGGATATGTTCACCAACCTGGAAGCTCTGTGAACCCCATACTGTTGGTTTTGTATGGAGGCTTTATCAGGTAGTTATGATCAATCATCAACTCCATTTAGGGCCACTTATTAAGTGTAAAATCTTTGGCCTCATTATTCGACCTCCCTGAGTTTCACTTTTCTCGGCTATAAAATGAGAGCAACTCTTAGAGTTTCTATAGGGATTAAATAAAATACCATATGTAAAATATCTGGCACACAATAGACCTTAGAAAACACTAATTCCAGTCTCTCTTCTTTCTTAATAATCCAAATACTGATACAGTACCAGTGTAGAGTTGCTTCCTGATGTCCATTTAAGAACATTTTCCACCTCCCTCCCCTGACTAATGAGGCCCTGTTCTCCCTGTAGCTTCACTCCCACTGCCACCCTACCTTCATTTGGTACAGTTAAATAGATTGGCATCACTTTTCCTCAAATTCATCATGCTTCTTCTACTTCATAGCCTTCTCAAATATTTTCTTCCCTGTCTAGATTCTAGAACATTCTCAATCCCTCCTTTCACCTGTATGACCTCTGTTTAACCTTCCTCTGTCAGTCTGAATGTTACCTTCTGAGCAGGACTTGTCCTTCCACCTCTCCTCTGAATGATCTCTCCTCTTCTCTTCTCTGGTAGTATCCAGAATTCTTTCTTTATTTGCGCTGAATTGTTTGGGGTATGCACACCATCTGTTATAAATTGTGTCTCCCGTGCTCGCTTCGGCAGCACATATACTAAAATTGGAACGATACAGAGAAGATTAGCATGGCCCCTGCGCAAGGATGACACGCAAATTCGTGAAGCGTTCCATATTTTTTTTTTTATGGTATACTCTATCATTAAAAAAAATCCACAAAATTTTCCATCTGTTTTAAATAACGTATGAATGGATATGATGCTAATTGGCAGTACTTGATTTTTTTTAAGCAATAAAATTTTATATATAAAATTAAAAAAAAATTGTGTCTCCCACCCCCAAATTTAGATGGTGAAATTTAACCCCCCTTACTTTATAATGTGACCACAATCTGTAGATATGGCTTTTTTTTTAATGTTTATTTATTTTTGAGAGAGGGAGAAAATAGCGAGCAAGTAAGCCTGAGTAGGGGAAGGGCAGAGAGACAGAGACAGAGAATCCCAAGCAGGCTTTGCGCTGTCAATGTAGAGCCTGATGCAGGGCTCGATCCCACAAACCTTCAGATCATGACCTGAGCTGAAATCAAGAGTCAGAAGCTTAATCGAATGAGCCACCCAGGCACCCCTGGAGATATGGTTTTTAATGAAGTAGTTAATATGAGGCTGTTAGGATGGGCTTTAATCCAATCTGACTGGTGTCCCTGTAAGAGGAGATTAGGATATGTAGCAAGAGAGACAGCTAGGATGCTGAGCGCGCGCGCGCGCGCGCGCGCACACACACACACACACACACACACACACACACACACACACACAGAAAGGCCAAGTGAGAACACAGCAGGAAGACAGCCCTCTGCAAGCCAAGGGAGAGGCCTCAGGAGAAACCCAAGCTGCCCACATCTGGTCTTGGACTTCCAGCCTCCAGAACTGTGAGAGAATGAATCTCTGTTGTGTAAGCCACCAGAATTTTGTTCCGGCAGACTTAGTAGAGTAATATGTTGTTTAAGACCTATCTTGTTCCACCAGACTGTGAACTCCACAAGGACAGAGAATATGTCTACATTTCACCACTGAACTCTCAACAAATAATGTCTGGCTCTAAGCAGGAGCCAACATGTTTTCGTTTAACTCATGAATTAATGAATAAATGAATGAATGATGCAGGCTTATGTCAATTTTATGCTGAAAGCTCTCCATCTTCCAGATTCTCCAGTGCTCTTTTCCCATGAGATCCAGGGCAGACACGTTGAGTAAGTATTTATTTGGGGTAAGTAGGAACATCCCAGATACAAGAACCCAGTAGTGTCACATTCTAGGTCATTGAAAGGATTCTGAAATGGGTTATTCCAGCACAGAATATTGGGAGCTTAGGAATGAGATGGCTGCAGGTGGTACTCGGTGGCCTGCTACCCTTCTAGTGGTGTGAGTGCCCACAGTGGCAGGGCACAGACATGCATTAGTGCTATACTCCAGGAATCCTACGGCTCTCCTCAGGACTGGGAATACCACCTAAGCGAGTCCCAGGTTCAGACCTCCCATATTACCAATACCAAGAATCTCAAGTTAGTCTTTAGGGGTCCTGAAAAGCCAGATGCTCAGCAGGCTTTCAAGAGAAGTATATAGATTGGTATAAATTGACCCTTTAGGGAAGTCTAATGGTTCCATGGAACGTAGCTGAGGCCACAGAGTTTCTAGGCATCCACCCTTGTCTTTGGGTATCTGGAGACTGTTTGCCTGATTTGAGTGGCAAGAAGGTCCTTCACCATCCTCAACAGTATCTATCCATTATTTAGTAGCTAAATGCCTAAAGTCCTGTCACTAATATGTCACTCTTTGGAGTAAACACCACTCTACCTGGCTGCCCCTTTAAAAAAAAAAAAATGAATCCCTATGCCACCAACTGTGCCATATTTGCATTCACTAACATCTTATTCTGAATGAGTTGGCCCATTTCCTCCAGGTGGGCTTGACCCTGCTTGGGTCAGAATGCAGGGAAGAGGGCAGAGGCATCTACAGGAGAAACAGGTCTTGAATATAAACCATGCCAACTTCATAGGTTTTCCGGGCTCGGGCCCGTTGACCACAGGCCCCCCAGAAGCTTGGCCACACCATGAGTCATGCATTTGGGGATTTTTACTATTCTGTGGCAGAGAGGAAAGGGAAAACCAAATTGTGGCAGTTCTCTGGCTATGGAAGATAAGGAGAAGTAATAAAGGGCATTTCCTTTACCTTTGTTCCCTTTTCCCCATGGACCCATAAATGGTTAATGGGCCTACCCCTGTAGGAGAAACTTTCTGCCTCCTGTGAAGTTTGGTTCCTGGAGGCAGATCTTTTTTAAATGCAGCAAGTGTCAGATAATTGGAAGGGTGGAGTCACTGTAAACCCCGACACACCTTTGTCAGGACTTGTTAGGGAGCAAAGAATTGAAAGGAACAAGGGGTAGAGCAGGAGAAGTGAACATTTTTGAAAGATCACTCAGCTCTAACACACCTGAGCTGGGTCTGGATAAAAAAAGTGGGGCCTGCAAACATCTTGGAGAAAACACCAGGAGGAGAAAGAGAGAGAGGGGTTGATTCAAAGTTGTTTCCAGTTCCTTCCAAATCTCAAAGGAGGTAAGTAACAGGAGGTATCTGCCCTTTCTCCCTTCTTCTGGGACTTTGGTTTGACATTGGCTGTTTAGAACTCAAGTATTTGTTGGGAGAAAATAAGAGTGAGTTGTTAAGGTTCAAGTGTTGTGCTTGAAGTGATTAATTGATCACAAATGGTTACTTTGGTTTCTGCGTTCTGCTCTGCTCGGGGCAGGTCTTTCAAAGGAAGGAGAAGAAAGATTCATCAGCGGGAAGGAGAGAAAGGCCAATTTAGATAACTTGGACTCTAGTGGCCAGTTTGTTTTTCTTTTTTTGGTATTTTCAGTATTGCAAATGGCTTGTGTTGAGTTGTTTCATTTAGATTATGACAGAGTTGGTAATTCCTTCAATCTCAGCCTCTCACTCTCCTGCTACCTCTGTTTCCTTCTCTTCCCTCAACAGCAGACAACAGCTCAGAGGGGGAAGTTAAAGAGTCGGTAAGTGGGAGCTTCTCAAAGCAGCCCCTCAGCTCTGAGAGGTGAGGGGCTGCCAGGGGACCTCTGTGCTGGCAGGTTCCGATTAAACTCGAAAGTATGGATGGACATTGTTGTTTACCACACTTTCAAAATACTACTGCCGCTAATCTAAAGTAAAGTGTAATATCTGAAATGATATGATTAATCCAGGAATTTCCTGGTGTCAAACTTAGAACAAGAAAAAAAAGAGAGAGAGAAAATTTTGTCTGTGCACACACTTTTACTGGTTAATTTGTCCCCACCCCTAAATCATTTTGGTGTGAGAATTTACCAACTTCAGTATCTCACTGGACTGCACTAACTTCTCAAAGACAAATTGCCACTTTGCTTTCTGAAGGATAGGCAAAGCCTCTGGCACATCACTTTGTTTGAGTAGCAAATAGTTGAATTTGCTAATATCCATAAAATATAGTGCGATTTTTAAAAGATAGCCATTTGAAAAGCAAAATTGTTTATTCTCACCCCTATCTGCTCTCTCTTGGAGTTAAGTCACAGATCTAAGTCAGAACTAGACTAGAGAGGACATCCGGCCCCTGATGTATGCCCCTCAGAGAATCAGAGTGTCCAGCTGTACTCTGAGCCCCTTCAAACACCCACACAAATCCGATCAGAGTTTACATGGGGGGCAGTTAAAGAGTCTTGCTTCAATCTTGGATGGAAACTCCGATTCATGAAACTGATCCCACCTAAGAACTAACCCCATTCTTAGATTAGGTCTGGCCCAAAGGAGTCTATGTCTACGTGGTTTGGGGCTTTTCTGCTATTGTTAACGGCCTCCGGACTTAACGAAATGTGGCTGTAACCAAGAGGCATGATCACAAAGCTGGTGCCCCAAATCCCCCAACCTCAAGTGATAAAAATCAAGGATGCCAAATGTAGCAAAGGTGGCACACCCATTGCCGAGATGTTGCAGAGATAAAAACCGCTGAGACCATCAACCCTAGGACATTGGTTTTCCTGGCCGTCACGCTGCTCGCTCCTTCTGTGCTAACAGATCATAGCTAGTGGATGGTTTTCTCACATTTGGACCATTTTGTTGCTTTGTTTTAAAATTTGAAGTGTACAGAGAATGGAGTAATAGAAGCTGTAAAAATTGCGATTCCTTAGCAGACTATAGAAAGATTAATTCCTAAAATAAGAACACTTAGCTTCTCCATTCCCTTCCTTACTAAAGACCAAGGGTCTCATGGGTCATTAGAATAAGGTCAGTGTGATAGTTTACTACCCCTGATAGCAGTTTGTCCTTGTGTGTGCGGGTCTTTCTCCACGTCATCCTGGGAATAGTTTTAGGTGAATTTGACATTTAAATGAAGTGGAAAGAAAAGAAAATTCAAAAAAGTAGAAAAAAGAAACATCTTCAAAAGATCATTAACTATGAAATAATCACAAAGCAGCCCCTTAGAACTATGGATGGAAATTAGCATAGTTTTGGAATTGAGAACCTAGTGATCTGCCCTTCCTTGATTCTAGTGAAATGGCCCAAACATCAAAGAAGTTAAAATTAAGGAGTTAAAAATTATGTGACTTGACAGTGCTTCCATTAAGTAGTGTTTTGGAGAAAAGCACAGTGGGTGAGCACGCCCAGAAGAGGCAGCCTCCGCACATGCCCAGGCCTGCCAGTCTCCTTTCCCCAGTGTTGCACCTCTTAAAACTATCTGCACTGAAAATGTTTGAAAAGGAAGTCCTTTGGGAATGCTGTAGATCCCATGGGACCATCCCAGTCAAGGTTTGTGCCTCGACCCATTGCTTTCCATTTGATAAATCACTTAAAAAAATTTCATCTTAAGTTTTTGGTCTAAAGGAATCTGTCTCCTAGCACATCCCTACCACTTCAGACTATCAGTCTGGGAGCCAGCTCAAAGTCTGTCTCAGATTTTGAGACAGTCATCAGAACTCCATCCTCTGTATTCCAGGCCTAAGAAATCATTCTGTATGGCCATGGGACACAGCCATCTGAGGGGCCTCAGGCCAAGAAGCAGGGGTCCATCCACCTGCACCTACCTTGGGCACATTCTTTCCCAGAGTACCTTCTAGTAAGGATCCCCCAGGCCCTGGAGGAGGGTATCTGATTTCTTAGCAGGTGATGTCCTTGTGCCTTTCGGGAGCTGAGGAACCCTTTACATTTTGCAGCACATCTCAAGGCTCCGTCTTTGGAACTTAAGAACAAGATGAGTGTGCCTAGTCAAGTGGGTTATTTTCCTGGTTACAGAAAGAACAACAAAACATTCCTTGGGTTTGCTGCCTGGACACCGAGACCCTGATCACTTGGAGCTATCATCAGTCTGCCTTGATGGCTGCAAGTAAAATAAACCTAGCCAAACCCATATGTATAGCTGCTGACAGCAGCTTGCTTTAACAGATTAAAATAAGCAATAACTTGCAGGAAGTAAAAGCTTCCCTGGATTGTTATAAACACTTCCTTTCAGGATAACATTTCATACCAATTCAGGTGTCCCCCTCAGTGGCTCTCTACTGGCAGCCAGGTCCATTTGAATGTTTAATCTCCAAAATGTCTCCTGGTCCACAGGTAATGACCAATCAAAAAAAGAAAAAAAAGGTGGAGCAGGCTTCAGAGGTACCAAAGGCAATTACTGCTTAAACAAAAGATTTCAAAGACAATGTATGGTTACATGTATGTTTGCATGACAATAGTCATATAAGTTATAGCCAGAAGGCAGACACAGACATAGGCCAGGTTTGGCCTTCTAATGACGCTGGTCTCCCTTGTGAAATTATTTATGGAGCCCCTCCTTTTTGGCTCTAGGAAACATACCTGCAAAGACTTTCTGTGGCTTCTCAGATCCAGCCGGGAATTTTTCCATGATGCCTCATTCTTTGCCTAGAGCTCTGTTTAAGAAACTCCAGTGAGCAAGAAGTTGGCACATTCACCCAGGCCCTGAGGCTACCTGTGCTGATCTTGGTTCATTCCACAGGATAGCTGAGCAGCTAGCTTGTCTCCTTCCTGTGGTCTTGGTTTTCAGTGGGGAAGTCACCCAGGCCTGCATTCTGACGTTCATGGGCCCTAGATGCTTGTTATTTTGTGGACCCCTTCATCCATTAAAAACAAAACAAAACAAAACAAAACAAAACAAAACAAAACAAAACATCTTAAAAGTTATATTTTATAACTGCATTGAAAGAATATGAACCAGGTTGGATTGTGTTCATTTCTCTTCTGATTTTTAAAAAGAAATTGAAACACTTTTGTAGGTGCCTAAAAGTATGACAGGATTGGGCACTGTGCCTTCTATGCCTAATGGATAAGTTGACCCTACAATCACTGGGCAGGTAAAAAAGACTGAAAGGAGAAATCTTCAAGCAAGGGGAATCCTGGGCAGAGTGGCTTGCCCAGAATTCTAGAATCCAATTTGAACTGCATCCAAAAGAGGAAGGGAAGGTTAGAGGGAGGAGAGAGAACCACAGGAAAAGCCAGACTTCACGTCCTCCCAGAACATGGGACTGAGAAGCACAGCAACGAGAATCCAGGTGGGTGGGGAACCCTGTTGTGTCTCCTGTGTGTTTAAACCTGAACCCCCACCCAGCTTCTTGCTGTCAAGTGGCCTCAGCCCATCTATGTTTCAGGACACAGTGGACAAGATCTCAATGATTTTCCCTTCCAGAAGCAGTGAGTGAAGGGGCAACATAGATAACACACAGATATGTCTTTTCCTATGTACTTCTGTAGATTTTACACATTTTCTTCATATATTTTTCCTACTCATGTCTGCAAATAAGCATCATGGGCTAGCTTGTTACAAAGGGAAAATTTCATACTGTGAAAAGTACTAAGTTCCATACAAGTACCAACGACACAATGATTTTCCCCCTAATTTAAATCCTTCCAACATCATTCTCCCATCTAAACTGTGAATAATGAAGCATGAATGTCTTATAGTCATAGAATTCCAATAGAACACTGAAAATTATGGGATACATCAAAATGAGTTTGTTAAAAGCAGCAAGTGCCCTGACAGATATCCTTCAGCTGTTTGTTACTTTGGCAAAAAATGGAGGTTTTATAGTCAAAGGTCAGGACACCACATCTTCCATGTAATCCCTTTAATGCTCATCAGGGGGCAGCCTGGTCAATGAGATCCTGAAAAATAAGCTTTCCACACAAAAGAATAGAATCCAAAGTGGAACTATTAAATTATTCCTTCTTAGAACTGAATCAAGAAGTGGAAATGACTTGTAAACAATATGTACATGAAAGAATTATGCCTTGAATTCTAGTGATCAAGTGTTTTTGGTTCTCAGCTTGCATAGTAGGGACCTATCCTTCCTAAGTGATGGTCAGAGTCATGGCTGATCGTGGTTTCTGGCTTTTCTGCAGGTGGCTATGGTATGGATGTAACCAAGAAAAACAAGCGCGATGGCACCGAAGTCACTGAAAGAAGTAAGAGAACAATATATTATCCTTATGAAAGTAATAAAAAAATTGGAAAGAGTAAATAATTCATTCCTAATTCCATCACAACTTCTATATCACTTCTAAATTATTTATTTTTAGTTTTCTTTGGGTTTTTTTTTTTGCTTTTTTTTTCAATGTATCATTTAAAATGTTTCCTAAGTAGACTTTATTCCTTCCCATAAGATGGCTTTTGTTGATTTTTATTTTAACCTACTTATAATCAAACCGTGTTCTGCTTTTTCTTCAAAAATGAAAATTACCATTTTGATGTACAGTTTTCATAATTAGCATTTTCCGTAGCTGTATAATATTCTGTTGAATGAATTTGTCATAAGTTGTTTAACCATTTCTTTATTTAGAATACAGGGCAGCAGGAATCCAAAAGAATAACATCCCAGTTACTGCAGGGACAGAGTTAGAGTAACACCAGTGTCACAGTTGCAGTCGACAGTGAAATTGAAAACAGACACATTTCTTTTGTGAAACTGCCCAAATGATAAATTCAGAGACATTTAAACTGTCCCCTAAACAGTTCTGACTCTTTCATTTATCCTGTGACTTTCATATATCTCTAATGAAAATATTCTGGCTTCACAGACTTGGAACTTTAGGTTAAGAAATAATTTATTTTTATGTGTCCAATAATCCCAAAGGTCCACACAGTGAGAGGTCTAGTGAAAGCTCAAGGACTATTATTCAAATCAAGCTGCCATTTTAGTCTAAAAAACCATTTCCTGTTATGCATGGAATGTGGTTCCTGCTAGGACAAGAAATCAGTTAGGAAAATACAGTGTGAAGAAGGAAGGGGGTTGGGGCAGCAAAACTGGTGTGGGATGGAGCAGTAGCCAGCAGGAGAGCCTAAAGTAGCACAAAGGAAATTCCACCTTTTCCCCTTTCACCACCTCTTCCAACATGCACACACACATGTACACCATGCACACACACATATACCCGGGCATGTGCGCACACGTCACACACACACACGCACCCCAGAAGTGTGCTGTTAAAGACCCGTGATCTCAGCTATATCGGTACTCCTTTATATGCCACACAGAGGGAGGAGGCAGTGATGGTCACTGTCAGAGAACAACATTGGCCCCACTTTGGTTCTAGGAATCCACCCACCTCCCCATGTTGCTGCAGGGGAGAGAGAGATTCAGAAAGGCAACAGGTCTTCTAACCGGTGTTTAAGACATACTGGAAGGTGGGGCGCCTGGGTGGCTTGAGCATCTGACTCCTGGTTTCTGATGGGGTCATGGTCTCCTGAGTTCGGTGCTAGCTCTGTGCTGACACCATGGAGCCTGCTTGGGACTTTCTGTCTGCCTCTCTCCCTGCTCACTCTCTATCTCTTTTCTCAAAAAACAAAAAACAAACAAAAAGCATACTGGAAGCTTTTGTTACCTCCATAGACTCACCATGACTTGGAGTCTAGAGAAACTCAATTTGGGGAGGCAAAGGGACTGGTTCTTCAAGTCTGACTTTGATGTTCATCTATCCCCAATTTCACCCAGCTCCAAGTGTGACTTACTGACCCCCGCCTTCCTACATACACCTCCTTACTCTCAGGAATGGCCCTGATGATTTGGGAATGAATTATGTCCTTGGGACACCCCCAGTTGATAAAGAAGTATAAAATAATTATCCGCTTCACAGTGAAATCAGCCAGGATAATGTGTTGGCCCCAGCCGGATGGGGTGACCATAGGGAAAAGGTAGTGCAGACAGAGTGTGACTTGGCACACTTCAGAGTGATTTGAGGCCCTGGTCCTCCTTCAAAGGTGAATCCAGGCCTGGACTGGATCTAATTGTTAAATGAGAGCCATAGACGTCAAGGTAAGTACGTCATCCCTCAAACCAGCAGGTAACTACTTTTGGTTCCAAAAGGATTTAACTCATTTTCCAGGTAAATTAAACCCCATTGTTATTGCACATATTTTCACGGACAGTGGGTCAGATCACATACCTTAAAGCACAAGTATACAAAAATCTATATTGAACCTAATTTAAGATGCTGAGCCTATGAGAGATGTTAGACCTCATACAGGGAATTCAGTGTGTTATATAAGATCTTATCTTTTTATTGTCTTTTTCTAGTTATTACGGAAACAGTAACTACAAGACTTACATCCTTACCGCCAAGTAAGTGACTACCAAGAGCTTCCTTCTCAGGCATGTATGAAGGACTCCACATGTAACCTTTTCTCTATGTACTCTTCAGCTGAGCAAATCCAAAAGATCTGAAATCTCTTTTTTAACAGCTATATTGACATTAATTTACGAATCACCAAACACACCAGTTTGAAGTATATAATTCAATGGTTGTTAGTACTGTTAATGTTAAAAATAAAACTGCCAGTCATTTTACCAGCAAAGCAGGTTTATTTGGGAAATTGCAAACTGGAACAAACTAAGGCAGAACCACAAGCAAGTCCAACAAACAAAGGAAAGGAAGACTATTTTATGGAGAAGGAAGAAGCTGGGAGGTGTTGTTTTAAAGTAGTTGGAGAAAAGCAAGAGTTCAGGGTGATGGATGGCTTCTTATTGGCTGAGTTGCAGGCGTAGATTTCCTGCAGGCATGCAACCTATATCTTTTCCTGTTGGGGCCTGTAATTGAGGATACTTTCCCTCTGAGGATTCTTCAGCTGGGTCTGCAATTGACAGGTGCTTCCTGAAATTGACATTAAGTGGCAAGGCTTCCCCTTCAGCCTCCCCTTAGCATCAATTCACTTTAGTGACCTTTCCTTTTATTAATGTTCTCAGTATGTTTACAGAGTTGTGCAGGCATTGCAACAATCTAATTTTAAAAGATTCCATCACCCCAAAAGGAAACTTCATGACCATAAGCAGTCACTCTCCTTTCTCCCGCCCCTCTCCCCTCTCCCCTGAGAACTACAAGTCTACTCTCTATATAGATTGACCTGATCTGGACACTCCTGGCAGAAACCTTATCCAGCCTGAGCACAGGGTGGGAGGAGGGAACCACCAGTCAGGCCTCTGAATCCACTTTTTTTCCTGAGGAGGTCTTCAGGTTTAGTGGATTCTATAATGGAGACGCAGCCCTAAAGCTACCCCTGTTCCCCAGGGAGCCTTGCTCACAGAGGGTGGGAACAAGAGGTCAGAGCACCATGGGCTGCCACATGGAACACCAGCAACACAGAGCTGTCACTCACCCTTTCAGCGAGTCTAGTGGCTGGCATGTCTGTGGCACTGACCAGGCAATTTCAAAAACGCCAGCCCAACCCATGCCCTGGCCTCGCAGAACTTTTCCTCACTCAACTGCCTTTTCTAATATTTAAATTTTCCTAATGAGCAACTTGCTATGCTCTGCCCAGAAGACTTTGCTTTTAAATTGGGTGGAATATTTGTTCTCAATGTTTCTATCAAAAATGAGAGTATGGCAACTTGCACTTGCAAAGGGACCAGAGGGTCATGGGCGATAAGCCAGGGGTGATCTCTGCAAGCAGAGGAGGAGGGGATCCCCTGGCCTGACTCCACCCATAAATCATCACCTGCTTCTTGTTTCTGCAGAAGGGGGAACCAGCAACGGCTATGCTAAAACAGGCTCTCTTAGTGGAGGGAGCCGTCTGGAGAAACACAGCCTGACACATGGCAGCAGTGGCTACATAAACTCAAGTAAGTGCCTGGGGGTCAATGGGGTTGGGGGAGAACAGATGGACAGGGAGAGAGGGAGTCCTACAAGGAGAGGGAGGGTCACAACTGCTTGTCATCCATTCCAAATGCCCAAAATTACTATGTAACTGACACATGTCCCAGCCACTGTGACACTTTCAAATTGGCCACATTCGAAGCCTACTTACAGTGGGATCCATTTTCATTAAGTTCCCAGTATAAATAACAGTAATCGAGAATGCTTCATAGGGAGGTAGCTCTTTCCCCACTGAATCACTCTCTTTTTTTTTTTTTTTATTTTTTTATTTTTTTTTTATTTTTGGGACAGAGAGAGACAGAGCATGAACGGGGGAGGGGCAGAGAGAGAGGGAGACACAGAATCGGAAACAGGCTCCAGGCTCCGAGCCATCAGCCCAGAGCCTGACGCGGGGCTCGAACTCACGGACCGCGAGATCGTGACCTGGCTGAAGTCGGACGCTTAACCGACTGCGCCACCCAGGCGCCCCTGAATCACTCTCTTTAAGCCATTTCTTTTAGGGAAGGGTGTGCACGCATGAGGGTTTATAATTTCAATTAACAACAACAAAAGAAATTTAGGACTGGATTACTCTGTTAGGGAATCTAGTGACATACAATCCCACACGGAGTTTCCACTGGGCAAGCATCCAACACAGGCCTATTGTTCCCAGTGAAAGACTCTTTCAGGGTAGCTTTCAAACTGAAACAAAACAAAGCAAGGCAAAACAAAACAAAGCAAGGCAAAACCAAACCAAATAAAACACAAGCACACATTAACCCCTGAAGCCATTTAAAAAGTCTTGGACTGACACTGAAAAAGAAGACCCAAAACACACAAAACACGGGGTTGACCAAGAGGAGTCGTCGCTGTTTGCTTTCAAGGAACACTCCCATGTCCAGTTATACTCTGGTCCATCCAGTAGTGAGCTACAATGAAGTGCCACGTCTCAAGAAAAATCCTGCCAAAGCCTCTCAGCTGCCATGTGTAACCACATCCACAGAGGGGCCCCCTGCCTTCCTGCCATGGTCAGCTGGGGAAGGGCAGCAGCCATGATTCCATCTCCCATTTCTGAGTGGCCATTGGAATGCCAAGGTGAACCCTTCCAGCAATGTTCTCCAGAAGTCCTCTTGGCCTTCCACGGGGCCCTTTTTTATTTTGAGCAGCTTGAGTGTACTTAGTGTGACCACATGCAGGTCTACTGGAGCCCTGGGAGACTTTATGCTTTTCCCTGCTTGCAGGTGGAAGTACACGGGGCAATGCCTCCACCTCCAGTTACAGGAGGGCTCACTCCCCCGCCTCCACTCTGCCCAACTCACCAGGCTCCACGTTTGAGAGGAAGACTCACATCACCCGCCACGGAACATACGAAGGTATTGGTCCCACAGATTTTACAAGAGCGCTGCTCTCTTCCCCAGATAACTTTGCTCATCTTTTTTTTTTTTTAATTTTTTTTTTTAACGTTTATTTATTTTTGGGACAGAGAGAGACAGAGCATGAACGGGGGAGGGGCAGAGAGAGAGGGAGACACAGAACTGGAAGCAGGCTCCAGGCTCTGAGCCATCAGCCCAGAGCCCGACGCGGGGCTCGAACTCACGGACCGCGAGATCCTGACCTGAGCTGAAGTCGGACGCTTAACCGACTGAGCCACCCAGGCGCCCCATACTTCGCTCATCTTTTGAGGATGAAATTATTGGCCACCCTTATTTACCTGTTTCTGCCGTGTCTTCACTCTTCTTTCGTTTCTTTCACAGACTCATGCTACTTAGAGATTTCATTGATTTACCCACCCCCTTAATTCATTCCTTCATTTAGCATTTTATCATGCATCTACCATGTATTTAACACCTTTTGGAATGTTTTAGTGGACGCTCTAGGGGCCAAGGGCAGGCTGCCCCCAAATGGGTCACTTTGGCATGAAAGGTATTTTGAGTTAAGAGCAATCAAAACCCAGCAGGTTCAGGAAAAGCTCTTTACCTCCCCCTCAGTTGCTTGCTTGTACCAAGAAGAGAGCTATTAATAGAAACTCCTCTACTTAGGAAATTTACTTACATAATAAGGCAACCTTTGTTTTCCAACCATCTCCTCTCACCTTCCTGCTAAGGGTCTTTCTCTCCTTTGTATTCTCAAGCCCCTACCCCTCTCCTCAGCTCAAATGAGCATCATGTTGCCAGTCTCTGGAATTTCCATGTCTGTGTGGATTCAGAAGCTAAATTTGATTTTTCTCCTGTTAATCTGTCTCATGTCAATTTGCTTCTTGGTCCAGCTAGAAGGATCTTGAAGGGTAGAGGAAATGCTTCCTCCCTAATGATACTAAAATGACTTAGATGTGGATCTTGCTTCAAGTTGCCTGTAGTCTACTGGATAAGCTAAGATGATAAGTTAAAAACTATGATATAAAGTAGAAGGGGATTATGGTTTCCAGCTGAGTCTTCAGGGAAGACTCTTTGTGGAGGTAGCATTTGAGATGGGCCTTCATGTGTGATGTGTGACGCCCGGTGGAGAGGTGGGTCGCTCCAGCCTGCAGGGGCCACACACAGGCAGCAGTCAGGGCTCACTAGCAAGCAGGTGCTGACGTGAAGAGAGCTGGAGGGGCTCAGATTCAGGGCTGGCCTACGATGTTTGGATTCTGTTCTGTCACAGTGAGAAGCCCCCGGGATTTTTGAATAAAAAGTCAATCATCTTTGAGGTCTAGGACTAGAACTCTGGAAGCCATGTGCAGGAAGAATGGGGAGGAAAGAGGCAGAACGTGGTGACAAGTTAGAAGGTGCTCTATGGTCAAGGAAGGGAAAACTTGGCTGGGACTAGGGTGGCAGCATTTGGAGTGGAAAAGAGGAGCAGAGGTGAGATGCATTGCAGACAGAATTGATGTTTGACAATTGATTAAGTACTAAGGAAGGGGGGGAGAAAGAGTCTGAGATTGAAGCGCAGGTGGTTGGGGCCATGGTGGTGCCCGTGATTGAAAGAGGGCAGCCAGGTGGAGGCCCCCATGCTGACGAGCTCGGGGATGTGCCCTGAAGCGGAGCTGCCGCACAGCTCCCGGTGGGGCTACTGAGCAGGGAGAGGGGTGCGCAGGACTTGAGCTCAGGGAGAAGTCGGGCAGGATACCCAGCTTGGCGGCATTTATGAAGAGATGTTAGTTAGTAGAAGATGGAAACCTCAGGAACTGGCCAAGGAAGGGAGCATGAGAGCAGAAAGGGGCAAAGAAAGAGAACATTGGGGATGAAAGGGAACGAAGAGTTAGAAGACAGAGGAGGAGGAAGAGTGTGAGCGGCTGGGGAGAGCAGGACCAGGCAGAGACATGGAAGTGAGGCAGGGAGGTGCTCAGGGTCAAGAAGCAGGAGGCGGGAGGAAGACGTTTGGGTCCTGCCCCTCAGGTCACTGCAGTGCCTGGTCATCTGCAGAAGCAGGTTTGGTGGGAAACAGACCAGCCAGGCAGCAAGTGGCTCTGATACTGAATGGAGACGGGTAGTGGTGGTGGAGAAGCAGGATTGAGGGTTTGAGTTCCCCAGTGAGTTAAGACCCAGAGCTGGCATATGGCAGGGGTGGGGGTGGGGAGCCAAAATCCAGGCCAGGCAGGGTGTCACCACAGCGCTTTCTGATGTTAGGCCTTCCTGGGGGCTGGCGCCTTCATTGTAACAGGGTCCACATTTGGGACTGGCTTCACAAGGTCAGTGACACTGCCAGTATTTGTATGACCAGGGACAGGTCACCTGCACCAACACTGGCATAGGGCACACTCAGTCAAGGACGTAAAAACAAAAAAAAAATGAAAACGTCCTGCTTTCCTTTGTTCTAACCCTTCGCCACGTGAAATAGATCAGTGGTCACAGCGAAATGCCCCGGCTGCGTCCTGGAGGTGTGTCCTATTTCCACAGCAAGCCTGCTGTAGAGCACTTGCCGTCCAGGGCGCTGGGCCGGGAGGTTCAGTAGGGGGTGCCCAGTGTACCTTCTCCCCTGGGCAGCTCTGGGAGGGCCGGGCATGTGTGTGCTGAGTGTTTTCTCTGGGAGGACTGGCTCTGTGTGCTGAGTGTTTTCTCCCTCTGCAGGGAGCTCCAGCGGCAACTCTTCTCCCGAGTACCCTCGGAAGGAATTTGGTATGTCCTTTCCTTACTTTCTGAAGAAATGGTCAAATGAGGCACTGGGGAAATGCCTGGAGTCAAATGGATTCTTCTAAAGGAGTTTGACCCCTCGCTTCCTTATCCTGAAGCATCTTAAGGCGACTGACCTCCACATTAACTTGCTGGCATTCGCCATTGCTCCTGGTACTACTGAAGTGGCAAGTTATTCACACAGGGCTCAGGCTTGGACAGAGAAGCCCCTAAGGCCAAGCAACAATTACAGGATTTTTCCTTCCACAGGACACACAAAGACCTCCCAGCAAAGAGGAGCAGGGGGTTGAACGCACAAATGCCACACATCTCATCACCTCCACCATGATTGGCTGCAAAGGGGCATACTTTATGCCAAGTGAAACCCAAGGATCTGTCTTCATTTGGCCTTAACCTTTTGGTCCATGTTCTTGGATTCTCACTGTGCGTCTGAATTGATATGATGATTGTACAGTGATTATAATTTTATTTATTTGCTTATGGCTGGAAGTCCAAGGCAGTCTCTAACAAAAAGCTAAAGAGATCTGGCTGTTTGTTTGTTTTAAATATATTTCATCTGTGTAGACAGCCAGCCCTAATGACCTTGCTTCCAAATGATTACCTTAGTTAACACTCTAAGTGTGAGCTAATCTAACATTCATTTAGCTAACACCCTAAATGCATTGGAGCCGTGCAAAACTTTCTCTGCCCTTTGGCTATGTGGCCATCATTTATTAAGCACCCACTGCCAACCCCAGGTGGTTGGGTTCACTGTGGGGCCAGTGATTGAAATAGGGGAGCCAGGTGGAGGCCTCCACATGGACTGATGTGTTCAGTCATTTCATCCTGAAGCAGAGCTGGTGGTTCAGCTTCCCGGTGGGGGCACCAAGTAGGAACTGGGATGCACAGGACTTGAGCTCAGGGAAGAAGGGCAGGACACTCAGTTTGCAAAGACTTTACAAAGACACATTAGTAGAAACAAAGAGAAAGGTGCCCATCTGGATATAAATGCACACTGAAAACCGTCTCTTCCCCACCCCCCACTCAAACAGACCTACTTCCAGGTGAAAATTATTTAGCATGCCGCCTCTTACATATGCCTAAGATTACTTGTCTTTGTTCCTCAGCATCTTCTTCAACCAGAGGAAGGAGCCAAACACGAGGTGAGCTCTGTTGCTGGGTTCATTTCAGTTCATTCACCAAGTTTTTTCTGAGCATCTAACACGGGTGCCCAGCCTTGAGCCAGAAAATATGAGAAGCAGAGAAGAATAAATAAGGCGTGGTTTCTGCGTCCGAGGAGCTTACAGCTTCCTGGGAACCTTTTGCCGGCCCCATCAGGATGGGAGGGGTAGGTTCTGCATTCGGTCAATGCTGATAGTGATGGAGCCTCCCGGCTCAGCCTGTGATTTCATCAGGGCATCCCCAGGCACTGGGATGTGTACAGTGGGCAGGTTGGGATGTGGGGAGAGGACCTCTCCTTTAAATTAAAATTTTTTTTTTAACGTCTATTTATTTTTTTGAGACAGAGAGAGACAGAGCATGAACGGGGGAGGGGCAGAGAGAGAGAGGGAGACACAGAATCGGAAGCAGGCTCCAGGCTCCGAGCTGTCAGCCCAGAGCCCGATGCGGGGCTCGAACTCACGGACCACGAGATCGTGACCTGAGCTGAAGTCGGACGCTCAACTGACTGAGCCACCCGGGCGCCCCAAGGACCTCTCCTTTAAATAGCACTTGTTCTGGGCACACTTAGGCCTCCTGTTCTTAGGACACAGCCCAAAATCTTTTCTGCTGCTCAGAGCTCAGTGTCAGGCACTGTGATCCAAGCTCCTTCATTCACACTTTCTCCATCTCTTCCCTGACAGAGAGCGAAATCCGAGTTCGACTACAGAGTGCATCCCCATCTACCCGATGTAAGTGGTCACTGTCTGTCTGAAAATAAAGGATCCAGGAGTCCAGGGTCACCAGTGTGTGTATGTGTGTGTGTGTATGTGTCTGTGTGTGTGGTCACTCAATCATAAAACGTCTTGAAGGGCCTTCTGTGAGAGGGACCCTTGGCGAGGTGCTGGGGATGAGGAGCTGAGTAAGTCACGTTCCTTGCTGCTAACAGGGAGATCGTAAACCAACCAACCATGACATCTCAGGGAGCTGAAGGAGCAGGGAGTCAAAGAAGCCTTCTCGGGTCCATGTCCCTTGAAGGGGGACCGAAGGATGGGTCATTTAGGCTCTGTGGGATACGCTGGCATGACACATTTGAGGAACATATGCCCACACGTTGGAGGAATGTTCAGTGTGGCCAAAGGAAAAGGAGAAAGAGGGGACACGATAGAATACTTAAGATTGGAGAAGAGTCAGAAGCAAGTCGAGTGTGAGAATTTGAACTTTATTTCAAATGTCAGGGATTCCCTAGTCTGTTGACTTTGTTTCACTCCTATTGTTCTTGTTAGAAGTTATTTGACATTTTGAAAAGGGCCCAACCAATAGGGTGAGAGCCAAGTATAAAGAGCAGGAGGAGAAAGAGGCCACTTGGCCCAGGAATCAGAGATTGGGGCTGGCGCAAAGAGCTCAGGGCCCTGCGCCATGGGGTCTGAGGCTATCTCACCAGAGTCCTTCCAGGCTTGGTAGGGCTGAGCCAAAGGATGGAGCTTTCAGGGAAGGGGGTGCCTGGGCAGTCTTCTAGGACACGTTGTCTGCAGACCTCTTATGTGCTACCCTCCTATGATGTCTCCTTCCTCTCCTCCTTGCCACGTTGGGAGGCACAGGGAGCTAACACCTCTAGGTGACCTAGCTACAAATAACAGTGGCCAAATGGACCCCAAACCCACACGAAAGCAGCATAGGAGTTATGAGCCACAAATTCCTTTTGACACTCCAGAGCATACAAGGTCAGGCACTTGACATTCAATGTGTCCTGGTGGGGGATGAGACCACTGTTGAATCATTTGTTTCAAGAGATCTGGTTCTTTCACTGCCCTGTGTGTAAATCTCCCAGCCCCCTGATCTAGGACAACCAGGTCTTCCAGCCATAGAATTATCCCTGTGCTGTCTGATGAGGTCGAATTAGGAAATACATACTGAGGACCTCCCTGTGGAGGCCCTGTATTTATGAGGCCATTAATATTACAAAGGGCCAGGTTGATAGATGCTATAAATTGACAAAATACAAAAATTACAAGGCTGACCAAAAATGTCCCAGCGTGTGAAGCAAATGTCATTCCCCCCACCCCCGCCTCATTCAGAATGCCATATATGTTTTTCCACTGCAGCTGGACTCAGGAAAGAATCCAGGGCCTATTGGAAAATTGGGGGTTTATTTTACAGGGACGGAATTGGATGATGTTAAACGTTTGCTCAAGGGGAGTCGATCTGCAAGCGTGAGCCCCACCCGAAATTGCTCCAATACACTCCCCATCCCCAAGAAAGGCACGGTGGAGACCAAAATGGTCACGGCAAGCTCCCAGTCAGGTAAGCCCCAGGGCTCCAGCTTCCATGGAGGGAAGGGAACGAGGTGGCAGAGTTGTCCTGGCCCCAGAATTCAGCAGTGCCCCGACAGGCCTCCAAGGTTGTGGCAGAGACTTCACAGAGTACTTACCAAGAGTCTGCTCTTCATGCTGTGTGAGCATGTGGGCTGCACCCTGTCTGGTCCACCATCCCACGAGCGTGTAGTTGGGCTCTCAATCCCAGAGACTCTCTCCCAGGACATTCTTGACATCTTTTGGGAATGTGTTGACCAGGTTCCCTGAATGAAGAATAGTGGGGACAACTGTATTTTCATTCATTCATTCAGTGAATATTTATTATGTGCTTCCTCTGTGCCAAGTAGCAGGCACTGAGGAGAAGCAAGGAACAGGAGATACATGGCCACTCGTGGAGGTGAGGGCCTCTGGGGGAAGTCAAACAGATAACCAGGGGGTCATAGTCAAGTAGGATGGACATTGTTGAGCACTCCGGGATCACATGCCTACCAAGTGCAAGGTGGGTTCTGTGGGAGGCAGAAAGATGAATAAGCAGATCCTTGGACAGAGAGGAGGAGAGAAGCCAGTTCTGCTATGTTGTGAAGGTTTCTGTCCCTTACTCCTGAAGAAAAAAAAAACAATAACAAAACACAACAACAACCCTTGAGATTGTGATATTTCTCTTATTTTTAAATATAAAACCAAACCTCAGGGCAGGTTTTATGACTTGTATGGCTAGTTCCCCCTTGTATAGTGAAGAGGCAGAATTGGCTTCAGATTTGAAGAAGCACCAAAGTCCCCTCTCTTGGAGGCAGAGTGCCCCTTGGGTCTGGTTGGCACATAGGAAGGTTTAAGGAGCGTTTAACCAGAGAAGACTGCCCTCCGTGCGGGATGGTCTCGGACCAGGGGCTTTGCTATCTGCACCTGCCTCATGCCTGGAATTCTGTGTGGGATTTGTGGCCCCCTGGCACCAGTGGCGGAATCAGCAACGATGGATGTCCCAGTGGAGGGGACAGCACACCAGGAGGTGGGAAGGGGATCTTGGAAAAATGGGCAGACCCCAGAGCAAAACTGACCTACTTCAGATTTCACCAGGAGTCAGCAAGAATTTTTTTTTTCTCTTCAAATTTTTATTTAAATTTGAGTTAGTTAACATACAGTGCATTATTGGTTTCAGGAGTAGATTTCAGTGATCCATAGCTTACATACAATACCCAGTGCTCATCACAAGTGCCCTCCTTAATTGCCATGCCTATCTAGCCCATCCGCCACCCACTTCCCTCCATCGACTCTTGGTTTGATCTCTATTGCTATGAATCTCTTATGGTTTGTTTCCCTTTCCCCCCAACCCCATATGTTCATCAATTTTGTTCCTTAAATTCCACATATGAGACGGTATTTGTCTTCCTCTGACTTATTTCACTTAGCAAAAATGTTGTTGCAAATGGCAAGATTTCATTCTTTTTTTATGGCTGAGTAATATTCTGTTGTATATATACACCACTTCTTTATCCAGTCATCAATTGATGGACACTTGGGCTGCTTCCATAATTTGGTTGTTGTAGATAATGGTGCTATAAACATCGAGGTGCAGGTATCCCTTTGAATTAGTATTTTTGTATTCCTTGGGTAAATACCTAGTAATGCAATTGCTGGGTTGGAGGGCAGTTCTATTTTCAACTTTGTGAGGAATCTGCAAACTGTTTTCCAGGGTGGCTGCACCAGTTGGCATTCCCACCAACAGTGCAAGAGGGTTCCCTTTCTCCACATCCTTGCCGACACCTGTTGTTTCCTGTGTTGTTCATTTTAGCCATTCTGACAGGTGTGCGGTGTATCTCATCATAGTTTTGATTCATATTTCCATGATGATGAGTGATGTTGAGCATCTTTTCATGTGTCTGTTAGCCACAACAAGAATCTTTAATACAAGAGATCAAGTTTTCACCAGCTCCGAAGTTTCAGATGAAAGTGGACTGACCAACTTCCCTGGACAGAGGGAGGTCCCGGGACATGGGACCTTCAGGGCTAAACCCGAGAATGTGCCAGCACACCGATCTGACTGGGTGCTGCTTTTGTCTCTCACTGGGGTGTGGGTGTGCCTGTCTGTTTCCAGTGTCCGGCACCTATGATACAACCATCTTGGACGCCAACCTTCCCTCCCATATGTGGTCTTCCACCTTGCCGGCGGGGTCCTCCATGGGGACCTATCACAACAATGTGACCACCCAGAGCTCATCCCTCCTCAACACCAATGCCTATTCTGCAGGATCGGGTACGTGGTACAGTGCACTTCCCCTCCCACCCCTGAACCCTTTGCAATTTTACCTGGAGCTGAACGACCCCTCTGCTGTTTACCTTCCCCGGAGGCTTTCTCTAGGGGTCTTCTGTGGCCTAGCATCCCAAGATTTTCCCATTGATAACCCCAGCTCAATTCAGTCTCTAAGGTGTTTCTTTTGGTGGGTCCCCTATAAAAAGGACTATATAGCACAGTGTATCAGGAAAAAAAATGTAATGGGAAAGAACATGAAAATGTGTATAGGGAACCTAGTTTCATTCCACATGGATTAACTGTGACCTTGAGAGTTGGTTAACTTCTCTGGGCTTCAAATGCCTTTTCTGCAAAAGGGTGACCCAGGGTCCACGCGAGGCCTGACCACCTTATGACCATTCCTTGGCTATGACTCAAGGTACACCATGGACAATTTGGTCCTCGGCTGCAAGGCAAGAGCTCAAGATTTCCCTAAAACCAGAAATGTAACAAAATAGAAAAATTTAATCCTGGCACTTCTTCTGGTGCCTCTGTGGTTTCCCCTGCTCTGGGCTGGAGGTCCCGCTCACCAGCCTTCCTCCTCCTCCTCCTCCCCTGCAGTCTTTGGAGTCCCAAACAACATGGCATCCTGCTCTCCCACACTGCACCCCGGGGTCAGCACCTGCTCCTCAGGTCAGTGCTTGCCAGCTTGCGTCGCCCTTTTTAGCATGTTTGCTTTACAGGTTAGTGATGCTCCCTACTGCTGAGGAAAACAGAGGGGTTTCCACAGAAGATGTTCTTTCTGCCCATGAGCGTGAAGACTTTCCTCATTGCACACGGGATGCAGAAACAGGGCCCAAGGGGTGCCTGCCCTCAGTCCTAGGTGGAGATCAGCCCCCAAGGACAAGGCCTGAGGGAGGGTGCTTGGGGTGTCCAGAACCTACTTGTTCTGTTCTGGTCTCTTTTCTGTGAGCGGTGGAGAAATGGAAGTAAAGGGGCAGAGTCGGCACTGTGGACGTTTTCAGGTGCAAAGTACTTTTATGTTAGAAGGATATTACTTTAGTTTTTTATGTTTATTTTATTTTATCTTGAGAGAGAGGGAGAGAGAGCAAGGGAGGGGCAGAGAGAGAAAAGAGAAAGTATCCCTAGCAGGCTCCCCACTGTCAGCACAGAGCCCAACACGGGGCTCCATCCCACGACCCTCAGATCATGACCTGAGCTGAAATCAAGAGTTGGATGCCCAACAGACTGAGCCACCCAGGTGCTCCTGAAGGATCTTACTTTAGATCTTTTTATAAACACTGTAGTTCACTGGGGGCTCAGTGTCACTGCCTGGCTTCCAGTGCAAGCATATGACCATTTTCTTAATGTTGTATTTATTTTTGACAGCACGAACAGGGGAGGGGCAGAGAGAGAGAGAGGCAGAGAGAGAATCCCAAGTAGGCTCTGCCCTCTCAGCGCAGAGCCCAATGCTGAGCTAAAATCCGGAGTCGGATGCTTAACCAACCAGGCCACCCAGGCTCCCCACCCCTGGGATATTTTTAAATACAGTGGCATCTGTCAGACCCTGTGCAGATTACTGTTATTCAGCTATGTGGCCCTAACTACCCAATATATGAAACTGCTGGTAGCTTTTGGCCAGTAGTGGGGGGTGGGGCCTGAAGAGCTCACCGTGTCACTGAGAATGTGAGAACTGAGAAATCTGGGGAATCTCTGGCCTGTGCCAAGATCTTTATCATGGAAGTGCTTTGGGGTGCTCCAGGGGCTGCCTCAAGCCAAGGGGCCCCCTCTCCGCCTGCGCTCACCTGCCCTCCATTCCTCTCCCAGTGTTTGGCATGCAGAACAACCTGGCCCCCAGCTCGTCCACCCTGTCCCATGGCGCGGCCACCACCTCCACAGGTCAGTAGCCAAGGTTTGGAGCTTAGGGTCTGGGAAGTAACGCCTTGTTGCAGCTGTAACTCACAATATCCCTTTCCAGTAACTGAATCAGAGGGACCAGATTTCCCTAAAAACCAACCTTTCCCAACAAAGAAACAGCCCCCCCACCTCCCAACCTAAAGATGTCAACTTCGATCATTTGCTGGCTCGGATGTGAGGGAAACCACAGGGGAGCCCTTGCTGTGGAGTGTCATCTGTGTACCCCTGTGTCTCACTGCCGTTCCTGATGGTCCCCTGTCACTGTACCTCGATCATCTAGCTGATTTTATGGTGTACCCCTGTGCAAACCCGGGGAGGTGGAACAGGAGAGGGGTGAACCTTAGCCTTTGCCCTCAGCTTGTTTATGGTTTACTTGGAGTAGAAAGTCTAATGCACGTGAAACAACCAGGTGTCCTATACGACAACATGAATCCTGTTGTGCAGAGCAGGTGTTAGGAGTTCTGAAGGGAAGGAGTCTTAGGAGAACTTCAGGGAGGAGGTAGAATTTTGGAACAATCCTAAAAGAATGAGGGTTAGACCAAAGAAAGTGTCATCTAAACTCATTGCCGCCCCTGTGGCTGGAGACAGTTGCCTTTGTTGTTATAATTCATTTTATTTAGTTGCCACTAAGCTCTTCCTGTCACCTGGGGAGCCTGCCCCCTGCTGGGACTGCTCAGGCTATTCTAGGCTTTGTGGAGCCACTCTCCCACACTGGCCCTGCTGACTCCGTGGTTCCTTTCTTGTAGCATATGGTGTGAAGAAAAACCTGCCCCAGGGCCCTGCCGCTGTGAGCGCAGGCGTGTCCACCTCCGCAGGTGAGTGCTACTGCCAGCTGCCGATGGCAACCACGTGTGGGGGACAAGTGCTCTGCAGTGACACGTGGCGTATGGGAGGGGGAGGTATAACCTATTGGTGGTCTGAGGTCTGCAAATACGACTCACCCCAAAGGCCTCCTGGTTCCCATGACAGAGCAGAGATAAGTGTGCCCCCAGCCTTACCTTGGCCTTCAAGGGCCAAGGGGTGGGGCAGGGAGCTTAGGGTCAGGTATTCATACCCCAGTCCCTACTGTTGTCTGGAAGCCCCTGGCCTGCTCCTGTTATGTGTCACCCATTGCAAGAACCCGGGAGCCCCTCAGAAGCTGCCACCCCAACCACACACTCTTCCTTCCTTCCTTCCTTCCTTTGTCTGTCTTTCTTTCTTTGTCTTTCTTTCTTTCTTTCTTTCTTTCTTTCTTTCTTTCTTTCCTTTTCCTTTTCCTTTTCCTTTTCCTTTTCCTTTTCCTTTTCCTTTCTTTCTTGGCTCCATGCCCAGTGTGGGGCTCAAACTCATAACCCTGAGGTCAGTAGTCACATGCTCTGTCAACTAAGCCAGCCAGGTGCCCCACACCATACACACTTTCAATAGGATCTTTATCAACTTGGGCTCTCCTCACCCAGTGGGTTATTTCTTCCATTGCTGTGATCCTGTTGTTCCCTTCCATTCAACAATTCCTTCATTCAGAAAAGATTTACTGAGGACCTGCTCTGTATGAGACAGATGCTGTTCTAAGTGCTCGGAGTATGAACGTGAACAGGACAGACTAGACTCCTGCCTTCACCAGGCTGACCATTGCAGCCGGAGAGGAGGCAGATGGACAAATAGACAAATGACAGGAAACGATGACAGAAAATCATACCTACTTAGAAGAAATAGATGAGGTAGTAGAGATGGGGCAGGGGTTCATGTTAGACCAGCTGGTCAGGAAAAGTGCCTCCAGGATGGTAACACTTGAGACTGAGGGATAGCAATGAACCCACCACATCAGTTAAAAAAGGGCATGACTGACAAGGGGACTTTGACCCTTTGGCTAAAGATCCTGTAGTGTCCAGGTGAGGGGACAGTACCATAGGCCAGCCACTTGGTGCTTCCCACATTGACCCACTCCTGGTGGCCAGGCTCAGCCAGGCAGGGGAGGGTGGCTTTGTTCCCCAGGATGCTTCTTAGTAAACACTGTCAGCGAGAGCAGGAGACCCTCAGATGCAGCTGCTGATCTCTCTCTTTCCCTCCCCCCCCTCCCCCGCCTTTCTTCCTTTTTCTTGTTCTGGTCATTTCTTCCCTCTCCCTTGTCCTTCTCCTTGCCTGCTCCTTTCCTCCCCAGCCTCCACCACAAACGTCCAGAATGATGAACTCTTGCACAAGGACTGTAAATTCCTGATCCTGGAGAAAGACAACACACCAGCCAAGAAGGAGATGGAGCTGCTGATCATGACCAAGGACAGTGGGAAAGTCTTTACCGCCTCCCCGGCCACCATCGCCGCAAGTACGAGGGAGCCCACGCCATGCAGGTTTCAGGAGAGAGGCAGATGGTATAGGAGACAGAATGTCCTAGCAAGGTGGATTGAGACATTTTAATAAGAAAACCGGAGTTGCCCCATTCAAATGAAATTTACCTGCCTGAATAGGGTGCTCCAGGGTCTGCCTTGAATGTAGATAAACATTCAGGAACATTCTGGCAAAACACACCCAGAGAGGTCTTTGGGCAATGGGAAGTCTCCTAACCACAAGCACAGATCCGGGAGATTGACTCAGGGAAGCTGAGTTCTCTTCCTACTGGGGTATCCAAGCAGGAGAGGCCCTGGGGCAGAGAGGGGACTGAGGATGGAGTATCCTGGGTGATCATAGGTTGTATGCACAGCTTCTTTTTCAGATGACACCCTGAAAAAAGAAAAGCAAGCTGCCTACACTGCTGACACCTGTCTGATATCAGACGCTAATGGTAAGAGGAAATCTGGTCACTGTTCCCTTGACTTTAGTCTGTCTGCTTGTTATTTATTCATCTTCTGAGACCTGGCTACTCAAAGTTGGGTCTCTAGACCCGCAGTATCGGCCCCACCTGGGAGTGTGTTAGAAATGAAGGCTGCCAGGCCCTGGCCCAGACCTGCTGAGTCAGAGGCTGTGTTTTAACCAGCTCTGCAGCCGTCTCCTATGCATGTTAGCGCAGCAGAAGCCTTCCCATGGCACGCCTGCTGTCTACAGTGGGTTTTTTTCCCTCTGTTCCATAATTTCCAGAGCTACTAGAAAACGCTTTGCAAAGCACTTGCTACACTTATTTCTTTCCTTCCCAAATATTTGGATTCTCTCCCAGATAACTGCATTTCTTCACATGCTCAAGGTCCTGTGTACTCTTTCCAGATCACTGATTTCTCTTCCTTTACTGACCTCCCTGAAAAGTTGGGTCTTAGAACATCTTTGCAAAATGCAAATGAAATCCCTTATGATCTTCACCAGGCCCGACTCTGAGGAAGTACCTACTTTGAAGACTTACATTTTAGGGATGGAGGTGGGGCTATGGAACCAAAAGACCCTTTACAGAATCTGATGAAAGGTGTAAACAGTTTTCTCAGACAATTCCTTCTGTGCCCACAAACACTCAGTGGTCAAATAGCATCAGGGACTGGTGAACTAGCCCTCTGCCCCTCCACCCCTGGTGAGGAACGCAAAGTCCTTTAACCAAGAAATCGAGAGTCATTTCTCATAAACATATTTATCGTTGAGTGCAAATGTCACCCCTAACATGGAACTCCAAAAATGTCTTGGGCTTGAAAGGTTTAGGTCACAAGAGAGTTAAGATCCTGCTTTTTACCCACCATTAATTGCTGGCCCAGCCATGTCTTCATTGATATAACGGTCGCAAATATCACATCAGCGAGGACTGGGTCCATGAGCGTTCCCATACGGTGCTATTCCTCAAGGTGCTTGGATGGCACATGTACCTCAAGTTTTGCCCAAAGTCAACTCACAGGCTGTCCTGTGGTTCCACAGCTTAAAAGCCCAGGTCAGGGGTGCCTGGGTGGCTCAGTTGGTTAAACGTCCGACTTCAGCTCAGGTCATGATCTCACGGTTCGTGAGTTCAAGCCCCGCATCAGGCTCTGTGCTGATAGCTCAGAGCCTGGAGCCCGCTTCGGATTCCGTGCCTCCACCTCTCTCTACCCCTCCCCTGCTCGTGCTCTCTCTGTCTCTCAAAAAATGAGTAAATGTTAACAAAAATTTAAAAGCTCAGATCAAAACCTGTGTTCTTGGTGTTTGCCTTCCAGGGGACGTGAAGACTGTGTCCACAAAGGGCAAGGTCACCTCCGCAGGTAGGTAGCCACAGGAGATCCTGCAGTGACAGGAGCTGAGAGGGCTGGTTGTAATGAACAGAACAGATGACCACTCCCTCACCTGGAACCAGGGCACACATGAGCCCTGCACCTCTAAAGGGTTTCCCTGAAGGCCTGAGGAGGCAGGGTGGAGGGCAGTGGAGGGGGCTGGCAGGGGGCTGGGGCAGGGCTGCAGAAGGTTCCAGGGTCCAGGGTCTCCCAATACAGAGGAGCCACTGCTGCGTCTTCCAGAGCCCCCCGCCTGGACTTCAGGGTGCCTCTAAGACCACGCACATCTCTAGCCCTTTAGACTTTCTCACTTGGTTACACAGTCTTGTGAGGGAAACAGACCAAGGGTTATCAGTCTGTTTTAGACACTAAAAATCCTTTTCACTAAAAAAAAGCAGCAGCAGCAGCAGCAGCAGCAGCAGCAGCAGCTTCCCAGCCATCCCTTAAGTGCTGAGTGTAATTTCGGGCACTGCAGGGATTACACAGGAGCTGAGGGCCCCAAGGGAATGCAGGTGTGGAGGGAGATGGGAACGCTTTGGGTTTGGCCATAACCAAATTCAGGAAGTTGTAGCAAAATCCATGCTCATCATCAAGATTTTTAAACTGAGTGCTTTGGGCTGCATCCTCTGCTAATGCCCGTACCTGCCTTACCTCCTTTCATCAGCAAGCATTCTATGAAGTGGGGAATCTTTTAACTCCACTTTATGAGAAAGGCAACAGGTGAAGGGACCTCCACTGGGTCATACGCCTCTAGCCCAGGCTTGTCCCATGTGTGCTCTTCCCCAGCTGTGGCCCTGTGTGTGTTCCAGGAGCCAGCCTTGCCCGCCTTGGAGCTGCCGGCCCCAACTAGCATTCACTCAGGCCCCCAGGAAGTCACCGAAAACCCCAGAATTTGGAGGGAAGAGGGCAGGAGCCTACTGCATTCCCCTTACCCCTCCTTTGTCTTCCACAGATGTTCACAGCTACAATCACCGCGGGGGCAGCGGTAGAGGCGGAGGTGGTGGCAAAGGTGGCGGCGGAGGGGGCCCGTGGGGGGCGGCGCCAGCCTGGTGCCCCTGTGGCTCCTGCTGCAGCTGGTGGAAGTGGCTGCTGGGCCTGCTGCTCACCTGGCTGCTGCTCCTGGGGCTGCTGTTCGGCCTCATTGCTCTGGGTACGTGAGGACAGTGGCAGGACACCAGGCCTCACTGCCCATCTGGAGGGCAGGAGTCGGCAAGTGTCCCGCGTGTCAGAGATCCAGGGGCCAGAGGCAATCGGGGAGGACCCCTCATTATTGCAGGTGGGGAGCCAGGCTCCAGAGGTACTCGGTCCGGGTCCCACGGCCACTCAGTGGCAGGACTGGAGGCACTCGGTCCAGGTCCCACAGCCACTTGGTGGCAGAACTGGGGTTCTGATGTGGCTCCCAGCCCAGGGCCCTCCGTCCCTGTCACAGCCTGCTACGCATTTGGCTGCCCGTAATCATCAGGCTGTGCGTGCTCAGGGCCTTTTTGATTTTCAACTTTTCCAAGCACCCCTGTGGGTCTCTGTCGGCTCTCGCAGCAGCCCCCAGGGAGGATGGGGGACTGCTCTGTGGCCTCCTCCTGTGAGAAGAGTCCCAGGCCCAGTTTCTTCAGGGCGTGGTTACCATTTTGAGCAGCTGCCCCCACTGGTGGTCACGACACGTGGTCTCTGTACAGATTCTGGCCAAAGGTCCCCAGAGCCCCACATCAGGCCCACCTCGGGGTGTGCTGCAGGCTGGGAGGGTGCCGCCGGCTGGGAGGCCCCGCCTGGCTGACCGGCCTCTGTCCGCCTGTCTCAGCGGAGGAGGTGAGGGCACTGAAGGCACGGGTGGCCGAGCTGGAGCAGAGCCGGAGCGGGGTGCTGCTCTACGACGAGAAGGTAGAGCGGAGCAACAAGGACCGGCTGCAGGGCGCTGCGCCCGGCGTCGGGGCCGACCTGGGGAAACTGGGGCTTGACGGCCACGGGCAGGAGGCGCTCTGGCTGTTCTTGAAGGGCAAGCTGATGGCGGAACAGGAGAGCGGTGAGTACGGCGCAGGGCAGGGCGAAGGCCTTCCGGGCTCCTGTGCTCTCTCCATCCTGTGCGGGATCCTGGGAGGGGGGACCAGCATTGTGATCCCATCTGACTGCTGGGAAAACTGAGGTCTGTGAAGGAGAATTGCCCAAGATCACACAACTACCACCCCTTGGAATCTGGTTCCTAGTCCCAGCTTCTGTGTCTTCCCCCAGACCGTGGTGCCCCCCCACCCCGTCGTGTGTATGCACACGTGTGTGTGTGTGTGTGTGTGTGTGACACACACGTACAAGCTGTGCAGCTAACTCCATGTTACCTTCTCTCGTAGGAAATCTCCGAGGAAGCCCCGGCCCTAAAGGTACTGGGGTGGACTGAGCCCTCACGCTGCTCTCATTTCCTGCCTGTGGAACAGGTTTTCTGGGTGGAAATTTTCCAAATTGAAGGATGAGCAGTAGAAAGATCTTAAGGTGTCTGTCGGGAGGGTTGAGAATTGGCTTTACAGTCAGGATATCTTAGAACAAGAGGGGACCTTGGGCATCACTGAAGAGAGGCCCAGCCACGTGCCCCAGTGACGTGGTTGGAGACTGAAGGGCACCAAGCTGCGTGCCCACCCACACCGCAGTGATGTTTGTGGGTCCGAAAACACCAGGAGAGAGTGGCTCTTGGGTTCTCACCCCACCTCATAGTTTTCGTGTGTTTCTGATTTTAGGTGACATGGGAAGTCAAGGACCTAAAGGTAAATCAAATGTGGAGATTTTAACCTAAAGTATCAGTAAGGGCTGGTTTAAAATGAGCAGCCTGCGTCTGATTCCCCCACACCCAGTCTTCCGGGCCAGCTCCTCTCCATGTAGGACTTGCAGACCCTTGGGCTTTTGAGGTCAGAGGGCTTAGTGACAGAGCAGGGCTCTATGTCTCTGGGGCAGCACTGTCCCTTGTCCCTTCTCAGGGTTCTAGGGACTTCCCAGACAAGGACAAGGGATCTGCATCAAGGATCTGCATCTCCCTCAGCAACAAAGGGCAGCCTGAGGACCTGCTACTATACACAATACTTGGGGGGATTTCTAGAAACACAGATTCCTGGGTCCTGCCAGGAATCAGATCCTCTGGGACTGGATCCTCCTCCCCCTAGGTTAATTCTGATGAGGCAGGTCAGGAACCACCATTGCAGCTGAGGAGCCTACTCCCAGGGGTCTTAGGAGGGGGGCTCCTTGGGGGGGGGGGGGACTCCAGTTGGGGTAGTGCCACCTACCTGCAGGGGTGGGCAGTCTGGTAGGGAGACAGGACATATACACAGGAAAAGGTGCCCCACAGTGTTAGTTGAGGGACAATCGTGTGCTAACTTGTGTGACACTCATTGATAATGCTGTAGGAAATTGATCTCTTTCCTTAGAAAAGTGGTTTGACAGTCAGTGGGACAGGCCCACGGGTGGAAGAGGTTTCCAATCCCAATGACCACAGCAGCACCCCTTGTTCTAGCTGAGGGGGGTTCTCAAACTTCAGTGGGTAGGAGGGTTGCCAGAAGACTCTGGGCCCCACTCCCAGAGCCTCTGATTCAGTAGATGTGGGGCCTGGAGTCTAGGGTCTTGATCGCCCCAGGTGGTTCTGAGGCTGGTGGTGCAGAGTCCATGCTGAGAGCCACGGTTCAAGAGACAGAGTCGTCCCTCTATCCCCACCTTTACCTCCCTTCCCGAGAGATCTCAGTGCAGGAATTGGGGGTTCGTCTGCTTGATGGCCATCCACTTCTCTTGGGGATTCCCTGCCGCCCCACCCCAGCCTGGGTAACTACATCAGCCCCCTTCCCCAAGGCTCCAGCTTGCAGGCCACACACCCCTCCTGACCACGATGGTGAGGAGGACCATTGGTCCTGGAGTCCCTGACTATGTGGTTGCCATAAAATACAAGACGTTAAATTTGAATTGCAGATAAATAATTTTTCACTGTGTGTCCCAAATATCACATTAAACATACTTACCTTAGAAATTTACTCAGTATTTATCTGCAATGCAAACTGAACTAAGCATCCCATATAATTACTAAATGTGGCAATCCTATGTTCTCCTGGTGGTTCCTTTAGGCAACAGGCACAAGTCCTCTGTCTGACTTCTTTTATCTCTGCCCCCACAGGAGATCGGGGGCTCCCGGGGACTCCAGGTATGTAACCTCTGATGGCGTGCTGGTATTGCGGGCTGCTTGTCCCTGGCTTCCGGGTTCTAGGGGAAAACAGGGCTCAGGTGTTGTTGTGTGTCCACAGGCGTCCCTGGGCTCTTGGGCCACCCAGGTCCAGAAGGACCAAAGGGACAAAAAGGCAGTGTGGGTAAGAGCCGCTTTTTCCATTCTCTTATTCCCTTATTCATTCAATAAACATTTCATTAAGTGCCTGCTCTGTGCCAGACCCTGTTTTAGGAGCCGGGGAGACATTGGTGAACAAAACAGAAATCGCTGCTTATCTTTGGGTTGGGGAGAAAGACATGATAAATTAGTGAAGTACAGAGCAGGGTAGGAGGTAGATCATGAAACGGGAAAGACAGAGCCACACACGGCACTGCGCACTGAGGGGGTAAATTTGAATAAGGCCTCACTGAGAAGGTGCCATTTGAACAGACTTGAAGATGGTGAGGGAGCCAGGCATGGGGAGATGGGGGGGGAATGCTCTAGGCAGAGGGAGCAGCCGTGGGCCCTGGGGCAAGGGTGTGCTGTGGCTCAGGAGCAGTGAGAAAGAGGCAGTGGGGGCCGGGCTAGAGCCCACCAGAAGCCCGAGTGTCCAGACGGAGGAGCAGAGGGCCTCTTGATCATGTGAGATGCTGCCAATGGAGCCCTTAGCCATGGGCACTGGCTCCTAACTCTGAGGTTCCTTTCTTCAGGAGAGCCTGGCATGGAGGGTCCCATGGGCCAGAGAGGACGAGAGGGCCCCATGGGACCTCGTGGTGAAGCAGGGCCTCCTGGGTTTGGAGAGAAAGGGGACAGAGGTAAGAGGCTCTTCCTTTACCAGCAGGGTTAGCTATATCCATGCTTCCTTCTCACATCTTTCTCCCTCCTTCTTTCAATGGCCTTTACTGAGCAGCTACCTCGAGCCAGGCTCTGTGCCAGGCCCTGTGAAGACCACACTCTAATGGGGGTGTGGGCTGGGCTGTGGGTTTGGGTCTGAATCTAAGAACCCTGCAGTGTTCGGAATCCACGCAGAAGGTGGTCACAAGGAGAAAGGGTCGTCCCACGTAGGCAGTGCAGAGTCAGGTCTGAGGTAAGAGGCTCGGGGCAGAGCCTGACCAAAGGTGGAGAAGGGTGGTAGGCCCTCAGACCTTCATGGCTGGAAATAGGCAGGGAAGGAGAAATAGAAAGACCTAGACACAGGCCCAGCCCTGGAGGAGGCTGGGAAGATTTTACAACTAGATTCTTAACCAGGAGTCAGCTTTCATCAGGTGAAACCAAGCACAGACACTAGAAATTCTCATAATGCCAAAAGAGCATGAGCAAGAGCTTTATTTTTAGCTCCTCTTTGTCTTAAAAATATTGTTCAACCAGGCAACAAATATTTATTGAGTGGCTCCTGTGGGCCAGACCTCATGGGCTATAAAGGTTCTGGGGGTAGAAACTGAAGGTGTTTTGCAGCTTTGTGGCCTCAAGGAGGTATCTGATGGATCAGAGACCACCAGCAATTGGGAAGTATTGCCCACAAATGACACTGCCAGGCTGGGTGGGCGAGCAAACTGAGCATCCTCTGCTTTCTTCCCAGGGGCTGCTGGTGAACCTGGTGTTCAGGGCCCACCTGGTGTCCCAGGTTCTGTGGGTCCCAAAGGTAAGTCAAGTGCCAGGATAGCACGGATCACAGAGGTCCAGGAAGTGGATCCTGACAGCCCTAACCTGCTGCAGGGACAATGGGCCCAGAGAGCCCCCCCCACAAAGGAGTGCCTGGGGGGTCAGGGCTGGAACTGACCCCAGGGCTGGAATTTTTGGGACCATGCTTCTGTCTCTCTTCAGTGGCCCTGTTATGTGGCCCCTAAGTGTGTGGATGGGTCAGGAAGTCCCAAGTCAGATGAGTTCCTCACCCGACAGCTGCCCAATTGCACTCCTTCAAAAGCATTATGTCTGGACGGCTCAGGGAGAACGGGGCCTTCTCAGTTTGATGCCCATCTCCCCTCCCTGCTGCTGCCCGGGCCCACATGTTCTACTCTGACCGGGAAGGAGCAGGGGTCTCTCGATCCCACCAGCTGTAGTGTCCTCCCTCAGGAGAACTTTGCACTGGGGTCCCTCTCAGACCCACTGGCTTGGGGTCTGGGCACGAACCCACACTGTGTGGGCAATGCTCACACACACACAGCCCTCACTTGGAAGTGAGCCCCTACCTGCCCCTCACTGTGGGGTCACGTGTCCCTGGCCTGTGGCTCGCCCCTGATGATTGTGGTCTTGTCTTTCTTCTCAGGTTCCAGTGGTTCTCCTGGCCCACGGGGTCCCCCAGGTCAGTGTGCTGCTTATAAAAATAGATGCTGTTTCTGGGGAAAAGAAAGGGATACTAAAAAGAAACACATTTTTTTTTAATTTTTTTTTTTTTTAACATTTATTTGTTTTTGAGACAGAGACAGAGCATGAATGGGGGAGGGTCAGAGAGAAAGGGAGACACAGAATCTGAAGCTCAGGCTCCAGGCTCTGAGCAGTCAGCACAGAGCCCGACGCGGGGCTCGAACTCACATACCGTGAGATCGTGACCTGAGCCGAAGTCGTACGCTTAACTGACTGAGCCACCCAGGTGCCCCAAGAAACACATTTTTAAAGCAAAAGAAGCAATTATATGGAGCCTTCCAGAGGTCCAAAACTCCCGTCCATACATGTGTCCCCTGAAGCTGAGGTCAGGTTCCCAGTGGTTTCGGGGAGATCCGTGCTGACCTGGCTCAGGGCGCATGGCCCTCCGGTAGCCTCAGCAGCAGGCACTTACTGTCCTGCTTGCACCTGAGCAAAGTCCCTGTGGCCACCTCCTCCCTGTGGGCCAGAGCCCTTCTGCTGTCTTGGGAATCTTGAGCTGTAGCCCACACTGTAATGCGGACCAGTGTTTCTGCCACGGCCCCATGAGGTGTCCTTACATCAGGGCCTGTGACACTAGGGCAAGGAACTGGGCTGGGATGATGTAGCAGGGTTGTGGGGAGGAGTCTGTGGAGAGCAGCCCTTGACTTTACCCCAGGCTGTGCATGCACCTGTGTGTGTGTGTGCGTGTGCATGTCTGTGCCTGTGTCCATGTCCATCGGTCCATCAGGCCACTCACCTAGCTTCATGGTTGTCTTTGCTTGCAGGCTCTGTAGGTCCCCAAGGGCTCCGAGGTGAAGTTGGACTCCCTGGTGTCAAAGGTGAGCTTGGGGAAGGGGATGCCACCCTGTAGATGCCACTCACTCAAGAAGGAGGTCTGGGCGGTGGGGCAGCTATACGGGCTGGCAGGTACGTAAGCAGAGGGCAGGTCAGGATGGCAGAGAGCCTGTGTGCACACAGACACCGCCCTTTTTTGGTCATCCCCTCTGGGGCTCCTTACACAGAGTTGTCCCTTACCTTTTCAGGTGACAAAGGTCCCATGGGATCACCGGGACCCAAAGGTACGTTGCCACTGCTCAGACATCCCCATAGTCCGCCTGACTCCTGGGAGCCCCGATGGGAACCTGTCTCAGGGTCCAGGATTGGACCTGAGAGCTCATTCTAGCCCAGCCTCTCAGATAGGGAAACTAAGGCAGGAAGAGGGGAAACCGAGCACCTATGTCACAAGCACTGTGGTTGGGTGGCCCGCAGGGTAGTCAGGATGCAGTGTTGAGGCACGTCCTCTCTCGTCTGGCTCTCCTTGCACTCATGGCACTCACTGTGCAACAGCAGGGGCTGGGGTAGTTTGGGGGTGATGGTGCTGACCCTGGGGGAGAGCGAGCTCCTTGGCCTCAGCAGTGCCTGGGTCTCACTGACATTCTGCTGGCAGCAACTCAAGGGCACAGTGAGAACTGTTTGTAGCCAGGGTCCCTCTCACTGAGTGAGGGTGTTTTCCTTGCTCCGACTGCTGCTTCCTGCCACCCCACCCTGCCCCATGTCTGTTTCAGGTGACCAGGGGGAGAAAGGACCCCGAGGCCTCACAGGTCAGTCTTGCACAGGAATCTGATTTCATCCACTAAAGACTTCTTGTAAACCCAGCGGGCACTGGAGGTGGAAAGAAATACACAAATATGAGGCAGAAGCTCTGTCTAAAAACCTTCGTAAAACTTGTAATCTAGGGAAAAATCACAAGACAGGATAAAATAAAAAACAGTGAATGGAGTAGGAACCAGCATCAAAATGTACGTATAGTCCAGACGGTAAATGTTTGGAGCAGGAAAGGGAGTTTATGATCGTCTTGGATTATTTCGGGGGGGATCCAGTTGGGGGAATTAGGCTCTTCCCAGAGCAGCAGAGAGTTGACACTACTTGCAAGCCTCTCATCTGCTTAACCTTCTGCCAGCTCGAATGCCTAAAAAAGAAATCCGTAGAAATGGTGCTTTGGCTACAGGGGCAGCTCTGTGCTGCCAGGGAAATGATTCATCTGCACATCCCTTCAGACCGGACGTGGCTCCGGACCTGCCTGTGTCTGCTGCCCGGGGACTCTGACCATAGAATCTAAGCAGGGGCTGTGTCCGCAGCCTCTGTTTGTTACCTCCAGCTCCTCTGGTTGGGGAGGTGGCAGTCTTGGGGGTGGGGAACACGCATATCGTGGAAGTCCCAGTCAGCAAGCCTGTTTCCTTTGCAGGCGAGCCCGGCTTGAGAGGTTTGCCTGGCGCCGTGGGTGAGCCTGGAGCTAAAGGGGCAATGGGTGAGTGTCCCAAAGGAACGGATGCAGTGGGTTTGCCCCTTCCAGTCGAGGTCAGAGAGCCGAGAGCCTGCTTCTAGAGCTGCGTGTCCTGTTCTCCAGTTTGTCTGAGGGCCCATGTGCAGGCTGTTTCTGTCTCTGGGTTTGTCACTGCTGGAGGTTGGTGGCCCATCCAGCCTGGTCCCTGCCTCAAGGCCACTTGGGCCCCTGGGGAGGACAGATAAGCATTGAGGTCCCTTAGGACCCACACTGTTCCCGGCATAACCCTGGTACTCCAGAGCTGGTGTCACAGCCAGATCCAGGGTTTAACCATTTTGCTGACCCTTAGCAAGGTGCTTGTCAGCCAGGACTTGGAAGGTGACCAACAACCCTCAGAGGGCGGAGCGTTTAGCACCAAGTCCCAAAAGGGTTTAAGCTCCACCAGTGGGGATGTGGTATGTTCAGTTTCCCGTTCATGTAACACAACGAGGAGGCTCTGACTGTAGGCAGGATGCCATGTGGGGCAAGTAAAATGCTTTACCTCCCACAAGGGGAGATAAAGCTTGTAGAAGGGACAGGTGCCCTGAAAGGCACGGAGTGCTATGAGGGTATGGCAGAGAGAGATTCCTTCCTACTAGAAATGAAGGAGGAGGCATTTCACGTGGCCTTATAAAGCAGGGAAGATTTCATCATGGTCATTTTGGAAAAGTCTCTGCAGAGACAACACAAGTGAGGAGAGACAAAGGGGTGGGAGAAAGCAAAATACGGTCCCAGAAGGACGCCACTTTGGACAAAGGTTAGCATAACACCCAGAGCAGAGGAGAGAACTTGGAGGACCTTGACTTCCAGGACCTTGAGTAAACGAGGCAGACATTTATTGAGTATCTGGTGCATGCTGAGTCTGCAGTAGGCCCTGGGGATGCAATGGGGAGTTGCTGACCGGTTAGTTCTCTGCAGGAAAATACACAATCCCTGGTTTAGGGGAAGAGGCCAGGGAGAAAGTGGCATCCGTGGTCGGCAGCTGTGGGAAGGGCTGCACGGGCTCCCGCCTGGGAGACAACTGGCTAAAGCCTGTGGGGTCATCGAGGGAGGGAGGCCCAAAAGTAGCTCTTGGGGTAACTGGTGATATGTGGTTCTGCTTTCCTAGGACCCGCTGGCCCTGATGGACACCAAGGCCCAAGAGGTGGGTTGCAGATCTGCTCTCCTCGTGCTCACTGCCTGGCCCTGCCCTGCGCACATCCCAGCATGCAGTCCCCAGTCCCCTTAATCATAAGGCAGCAGGACCCCCATGAGGCCCAGGTCTTACTCCCCTTCTCCTTTCCACCTGCCAGCAAATTAGTAAAACCCCAGAAACCATAGGCTCAGATGTGCCGGCCGGCTCAGCTTTCCTAAAAGGAAAACCCTTCTTTATCTCATGCTCTCTCTAGGTGAACAGGGTCTGACAGGGATGCCTGGAACCCGTGGCCCACCAGGGCCTTCTGGAGACCCAGGAAAGCCAGGTAACAGAGTGGCAAAGGGGAGCTACGGCCTGTGTGTGTGTGTACACGTGAATGTGTGTGCTTTAGCCATTTTCCTCCAGCATTTCAGCAGGGAGCGGCCACACCAGCTGGCTGGTACTATGTTCGGTGACTGGGTTCTGACACCACTGGGTCACCAACTCTGGCAACTTGGAAGAGAGAGGTTCACAGTTAATTAGCAGAAATTAACAGAAAGCTGGGAGTTCTAGAAAGGAGCAAGGAATCTCTTAAAAATTGCAGTTTAAGGCCATTTCCATGCCTTGCTCCTCTGAGCCCGTCCCCTCCACCCACCTCCTCTCTGGCCATACCTGGACACTCACCAACACCAGTCTGAGTAGAGAGCCCACTGTTAGGGTTTCCACCTGAAGGCCCAGCAGGAGCCAGAGCCGCAGGGCTACGGGAGGGTCAGACCAAAGCAAGCCAGAGAGCTGTGAGGCAAGGCAGCATTCGACAAGGGGGCTGCTAGAACGGGGGTGCCTCCTGGCTCCTTTGGTGGGTGCACAGATGGGGAGCACCAAGGGAGGGGATTTGGGGGGCAGCATTGGGGATCCATGACTGTATGAGCTTTCTGGGTTCATCGCTCTCAGATGCCAGAGAGTCTAGGACTCCAAGCAGGCTAAGAACCATTGCCTGATGGAGCAGTGGTCACTTCCTTGCAAAGCCCAAAGAACAGCTCTTTGTCCAGTGTGGGGAGCATCCTGAGTTTGTCCTCCCGCAGCCGAGGGTGTGGCTCCTCAGCCCTTCATATCTCTCTCTCTCTCTGTCTCTGTCATGTGTTCTCTTCCGCAGGTCTCACAGGACCTCAGGGACCTCAGGGTGAGTCATCAGGCCCTTCCCACCTCCAGATGCCACCTGCCCAGCCTCCTGCTTCCAGCTTTCCGCAAATGCCTTTCCAGTCACCTTAGAGTTTCCTCTCCTCCCTGCACTCCCCTGGAAAAAACTAGTTCAGGTTCTTTCACTGTGAGTCATAAGAAACATATTAGGACGGAAAAATACGCAGAGAACAATCTAGAAAGCCATTCTGGAGAAACCAGGCCAAATCATGTGCCGATTCTGTCTGCCCAGTCACTGGTGCAGGACCCCGGGAGAGGAGGCTTCAGGCACAGGAGCCCTGCTGGGCTCCCAGAGGCCTGGTCTCCGCAATGGTGGGGCAGGAGAGGGGAGTGCACCTCATGTGAGGCCCAGTATCTCTGGGACAGCTTCAGTGTCAGAGTCTGTCTTATGATTGCACTGGTGTTGACATTTGGGTTTGAGAGATTGTCACCATGCCCAGCCCCAACTCCTAAAAGAAATTAGGCAAAGATGTAAAATGACACCAAGCAACGGATCTCCCCACAAAAGCTGAGTGCACAGGGACCTCCTTCACGCGCTCCTGGTAGAGCTTGGCACACCACCAGCCGCAGAGGGAGGGGACCATGGCTGAGTGGCAGGCTATAAGGGGCTCATAATCCAGACTCCCTGGGATCCCCCAAAGCTGAGCCCATGTCCTCAAGCCCAGCGGTCACTCCATTTCCCAGAGGGGGGGAAGGGCTCAGAGCAAGGGGCTCCTCCGAGGGGCCCCCAGGCTAAAGCAGAAGGCAGAGCCATGTTTCAGCAGCGCTTAAGGCTGTGCCCAGTGACAGAGCGCAGTTACTACCAGAGGGGTCTGGAATCTCCTGGCCTTAATCACCTGGACTGACTTGTTTTCAATCACATCAGGACTTCCTGGAACCCCCGGCCGACCAGGAGCTAAAGGTAAGTGATTTTCCAAAGCAGATATTCTTTCTTTTCAAAACTAGCCATTTTTTTGCAGGAGGGGAGAGGCTGGCAGGAGGGAGCCCCTCTCTGGCCAGAGCCTGGATCAACAGTGGCATCTAGTGGCTTTAGCAGAAAGCCAGGAAGCTAGGGAACCAGGGATTTGTTTGGATCACTAGTCCTGAATCCTCTCACCCTCCCTCCAGCCTGCCCCCCCCCCCCACACACACCTCCTGACCCCAGAGTCCTGAGCCCTCCCTGGTACCAGATGTCTCCAGGCCATTGTTGGAGGAGGATCTGGAAGCATGCAGCCCCTCAAAGCCTTTCCATCTCCTCTAAAATGTCCGCATCTGTTCTCTGTCTCCCTGGCTCAGGATTGGTCCCCCACCCCCACACCTAGCATGACCCTTCCCTGGAATAGGGACCACCTTCATCCTTTCCATTCACTGGGGCCTCAGTGTGGCTGGGGCCCCACGTCCTTTTCTCAGGAGGCTTTGATGCAGGCAGGGAGGAGTACCTCAGATGGCCCTTAGAGGGCAAAGCCTGAGTCCTAAGAGGGAAAGTCTTCTTCAGGGGAGGGGTCTGCCCAGGGCCAGCGTGCTAACCCTACATGCAGGGAGATGCTCTCCTCCTGTTCTCCTCTGCCATTGTCCAGTTCTGTAACCATTAGATACCAACCCTGAGCCAGTCTTTCTCCACCCGTCCCTGTGACTCCACATTCCCAAGTCCTGACATCCTGCGGAGCTGTGCTGTCTTGAGCAGTCACTATCATCTTGGGGAGACCCTAGGAATAAAATTACTACTTTCTAGAAACTATTTCCAGTGACTAACTGGGCCAGGGAGTTCTTCTGGGATAAATAAATGTAATTCCAAAATAATCACAACTGAGTTCCTACCTCCCTGGCAGGCATACCTCTGGGTCCATAGATCTGCTCATGGATTGACTGCACCTTTAGTAAGAGACCACTAGGTTTGGGGAAACCAGACACCCTGAGGAAACCAGACACGCTGTCTTTCCCAAGGGCCTGTGCCTTCTTGTCCAAGAGGGATTGTAGACCCTCCCTGGGCAGTGTGCACAAGAGGTGGACATTTCACCCAACACTGGATTGTGGTGGAACACAGGCCAAACACCAGTGCTTTCTCCTCTTGGCCTTGACCCCAGGGACTGGCCCATAGCAAGCAGAGACCACCCTCTACTTCCTCCAAGGAGGTTCGTACTCTCCCTCAGTGTGTGAGTGATGGAATTGCCCACAGACCATGGGAAATTATGGAAGAGGCCCCCGAGGAATCCCCGGGGGAGGGCTTTTCTGTCCTCCACTCTGCTCACTCAGTTCCCCAGAGTCTGTGCATTTACAGTCCCAAGAGATGCTTCATGGAGGCAGCATCCAGTGGTCTGTAAAGTTTGGGGAAGTGTGAGCCTGAAATCCCCTTGTTGGAAGTCCTCCACTCACGTTTGCATTTTCGACCCTCTCAGACTCAGGCAGAAGAGAAACCTGTCAAACTTTGTGTAACTCACACCCTCCCTCGACTCTGCACAACCCCCATTACAGTCCTGGAACTGGCATCCTGAGGGGCACTCTGGAGACCAGGCTCTACCCCTCAGACTTACTGCCTCTGTCCTTTGACCTCTTGGGAGTTTTCCATCTAAGGCAAATCCCAGCAAGAGCCCGAGAGGCCCAGTGTGGGAGCGTGGCTGACTGTAGGTCAGCCTCCTTCTGGCCTTGCGGAGAGGCAGATTCCCACATCCTGCAAGGACGGTCCTCTGCAGAGTCCTGGCTTTTCCTAAAGCTAATGTGGACCAGGAAGCTTGATGTGGCCTCAGGGTCTCTGGCAGAGAGACTGGTGCTTAATGCATCCTGTGTGCTCCCCTTCAGCTCATTAAAATGCCTTTAGCCCCAGGTTGGAGCCACAGGAGTGGCTCTCAAACTCCATCAGTAGCCTTGGAAGTGATTTATGGAGCCACCAGCTGAACCTGGGAATGACTGTTTTCCTTTTCCTCCCCTCCCAGGTGAAACTGGATCTCCAGGCAGAATTGTGACCTCAGGTAGGCAGGCCCAGGAGGGGTCTTCTTCCTGTGACTTTCTCCCATGTCCTGGACGTCCTCCCTGGCTCTGCCTTAGCGCCCTCCAAGCAGCACTCGTCTGGGCTTTGGAGGGCAGGCAGAGAAGGGCTCTCTGGTCAGAGGTAATGACAGCAGGAGGCGCTAGCCTGACCTGCCCACAGTATGGCCTGGGTCCCAGCACCTCTAAGCAAGAAGAGTGAGGGTCCCTGTTCCATGTGTCTTCTGTTTCCAGAGGGGTCATCGACGATCACTGTCCCAGGGCCCCCGGGCCCTCCTGGAGCCATGGGACCACCAGGACCTCCGGGTGCCCCAGGTCAGTTGCTTTCTTGCTTTGCCGTTCGGTTGCATTTAAGTACAGCAGTGTTTGCTCAAATCCTGAACCCCAGGGAGGAACCCCAGGAAGAGTAAGGAGCCCCCTCCACCCAGCCTAGCAAGCCCTCATCCCACCCCAGCGAGCAACCAAGCACCCTGCAGGCACCCTTCACAAAGCCCCACGGCACCCTTGGAGGTTCAGCAGGTAAATGACTCGCCTAAGGCCACCAGGCGAAGAAGTAGCAGAATCAGGAATGGGCCCAGGTGGTTCTGCCTCTGGAGCCTGGGTGTGACTTCAGTTGATTTCCCTTTGGAAAACAATTGAGTAAAATGCATCAAGGGCAACAAAATTACTAGGAATCTGTTTGGAGAAACTATCTCCACATTGTCCAACCACAGTGACATCCCTACAAATCACAAAGACTTAGAGCCTAGAAGATCATCCTGGTTTTTTTTTTTTTAACGTTTTTTTTTTAATTTTATTTTTCAGACAGAGAGAGACAGAGCATGAACGGGGGAGGGGCAGAGAGAGAGGGAGACACAGAATTGGAAGCAGGGTCCAGGCTCTGAGCCATCAGCCCAGAGCCCGACGCGGGGCTCGAACTCACGAACCGCGAGATCGTGACCTGAGCCGAAGTCGGACGCTCAACCGACTGAGCCACCCAGGCGCCCCTCATCCTGGTTTTTAAAAGTACAGGATACTCAGTAGTGTGGCTCTGAGGTTGCAACTGTACTTTTACAAGATGAAAATAAAAGATGCTGGAGGCGCCTGGGTGGCTTAGTCCATTAAGTGTCTGACTTTGGTTCAGGTCATGATCTCACGGTTTGTGGGCTTGAGCCCCGCGTTGGGCTCTGTGCTGACAGCTCAGGGCCTGGAGCCTGCTTTGGATTCTGTGTCTCCTCTTTCTCAGCCCCTCCCTTGCTCTCACTCTCTCTCTCAAGAATAAACATTAAAAAAAAAAAAAGAAGGAAAGAAAACATGCTGTAAGGAAATGAGATGTTTACAGGTTAAAGGATTATAGGTGATACTTTTTTATATTTTTCCAAAATACCTGTGATTTTGTTATATCTATTTTTTTAAATTTTTTAATTTAATCTTGACACCCAACGTAAGGCTTGAACTCACGACCCTGAGACATCGAGAGTCTCATGCTCTTCTCTGACTGAGCCAGCCACATGCCCTTATCTGTGTTTTTTTTTTTTAATTTAAAACATAATATGTGTAAACAAAGTAGGTGACTTAACACAACCAACACAAGTACGGATCAGCCTTCCCTTCTGCTAAGCTCCAGTAAGAGGGAGAATACAGGGGCGCTGAGAAGTTTCTTAAACACTGGGAACAGAGAGGGCAGCTCTGTCTGTCCCAGAGCCCGGGTTTTGGCAGAGGAATTCTCATGATTCTCATGGGATGGACCACAGGTCTGGTCTCAAATTGCTTATTGCTCTCAAGTAAGCAAGCTGGGTGTGTTTGGACATGCCCTGTTTTCAGTTCCTTCTAGAACTGTGACCCTAGAGATGTGGTAAAGCCTTTTCTTCCCAACTCCATCTCTAGGTCCCGTGGGCCCAGCTGGTCTCCCTGGACAGCAAGGTACGTCAGTCCTGAAGCACAGGACTCTGGGCTCAGGGGGCGAAGGCTTCCTTTCCCGGCTGGACTTGGGACCCCGCCTTTAAGTGGGAGACCTGCATTTTGGGAAGAGAGGTCACGGGGTGACCCGGTGCTTCACCAAGGGCCTTGCAGGGCCCTTCTTCTTGGGTTTCTGAGAAGATAGGGGTCCTCTGGACAGGGGTTTGGGGCTCTGTGGCATGCTGGTCACGGTCAAGCTTGGCTATTTCATAGGCATCGAGGCTCTTGTGCCCAGATCCTCATAATTGTGCTACTTTCCAGTGATTTATCCAAACACCAGAAAACAGCCTTAGGAAAAAATGGTCCAGTTTCCCCTGGGCTGTTGGGCCTGCAGACAGGAATGTTCACTCCTGATGCTCCAGACCCCGCCCACTCCTGGCGCTCCGCCCCACCCCGCCCCGCCCACCAGGACCCTCCCAGGCCCTATAGAAGAAAGCATGGGGGAGGAAGAGGGGTTGCTGCAGGTGGAGCCCCCCTGAACTCGTGTCTTTTACACAGGCCCCCGCGGGGAGCGAGGACTTGCCGGTGAATCGTTCATGGGCAGCAGCAGCTCCATCTCTGAGGTCCTCTCTGCCCGTGAGTGCGCCCATGTTCTCTGGGGCGAGGTGACACTGGGGCAGGAGTGGGACAGATGGCAGCACATTTGGGGCCTGTAGCAGCTGGACCAGTGAGTCATCCTGAGCCCTCATGTGAGCAAGGGTGACTGGTTCCTCTGAAAGGCCATGCCAGCCTCCAAGGAACAGCAGGCCTTTTGTCGGCCCTGGGGGGGGTGAGTCACAGGGATGGGGCAGCTGTTGGAGAGGTTCTTGGGATTCTCGGAGGACCGGGATCAAGTGGGGCCTCTGAAGGGAGCTGGTCGCTGGGAGAATGACTGGCAAGAGAACTGCCTCCCCCACGGGGAGCAATGACGAGGGTCCACGGGTTCTCAGCTACAGCCCCGGCCTGGGAGGGTGACTTCTGGGTTTTTCTGTTTCCAGAGTCCTTTAAGGAGCCCAAGCAGACATGCCGCTGGGTCTCCCACTTAGACACCTGACGGCAAAGACAGCAGTCAGCCGTGGCCCAGCAGCTGCCGTGTGCTAGACATTCTGTCCTGGGACCTCTCTGGGACTTTACAGTGCTCCTGGGACATAAGTCTTAGACTTGTGGTTTAGAGTAGAGTGAGCTGAGGCCGAAAGAAGTCAAGAGCTTGCCCGGTCACCAGCCAGAAGTAGCAGAGCAGGATTGTGAACTCGGGCTGACACAAAGCTATGTACTTGGCCATCAGGGCATTTGATGGCAGCTCTGTCCTGCCTCGCCTGTGAGGGAGGAGCACCCCTAGCAGAGGGGGTCCCGGAGGGCCCTGTGCCGTGACGCAGAGCTGGCCTCTGGGGTGTGGGTGTAGCCCGGGCGCCTGGCGCTGATGAGCCTAATGAGGGCTGGTGGGGAACAGCTTCATGAGAGCTTTTGCTCATTTCTGGTTTTTTTCTCTCCACAGAAGGTCTTGATTTACGGGGTCCCCCCGGCCCACCTGGCCCACCTGGGCCTCCAGGTGAGCATCTCAGGGATCACTGGAAGGTGGGGAATCGTGGGGGACAGGGCACTTAGTGAGGAAGCCAGCGTCCTCATCACAGGGGCAGGATCAGCTCCCTGAGTTCAGCATGGCCTCTTGCTCACTCTTTTCTGCAGGCCCTTCCATTCCAGGCCCACCAGGACCCCGAGGCCCAGCAGGTGAGAGCTGAGCTCCCTGGTGAGAGATACGAGACCATGGCGCCCACGGCCTCTTCTGGGCTGGCTCTCAGGAAAGGGCTGCCTGGCCACTTCTCCTGGGCAGAGGGTTCATGGCCCATAGCTTGGCTTTACTAAGTCTTGGTGGTTCTCCTATTAGGGGAAGGCCTGCCAGGCCCACCAGGCCCACCAGGATCTTTCCTGACCAACTCAGGTAATGTTACAGAGTCCAGTCCCCTCGCTCTCCACCCCAGCCCTAGCTCCGGGACATGCTGTGGTCACAGGCTTGCGGTCTTCCTGACAGACTCACCATGTTCCTCCTTCAGCCCTGCCGCCAGGGTGTGTTTGCATAGACTCCGTAGAACGGGAAAACTTGTCCCTTGTGGAAGATCCACCCACCCGCCCATGTATTTATCCATCCACCATTTGTTATTTCCTTTATCCTTCGGTCCAACCTTCCCACTATCCACCCATCCATCGATCCACCCATCTGCCACATACCAATTGAGCACCCGCAGGATGCCAGGCTCCATGCTAGCAGCTGCTCCCTTACAAATACCACTGTGCTCACACTCAGAAGTCCTTCTCTCCTCTGCAGAGACCTTCTTCTCTGGCCCCCCAGGCCCCCCTGGACCCCCGGGCCCCAAGGGAGACCAAGGTGAGTAGCGTCTTGGGGCACAGAAGCCCGTGTGCCCCTGCTTGCTCGGGGTGGCCAGGAGAGTCTGGATGAGGTTGGGTCACCCGGGGCATCTGTGCATCCTCCTGCCGTACCCCGGGAGGAACCTGGCAGTCTGGAGCATGGCGGGAGGCACAGTGGCTAGAAGCTCCAGAAAGACTCCCCACCGCTGTGCTGGCCTGCTGGCACCCCAGGCCGTGGCTCGACCCCACACTCCGGCAGGAGCCCCATCTCTTCCCCTACGGGCCCCTTGCAGCCACAGCACCTGGTAGGTATGCATCTCACAACTGTGTCTGCCTCCTTCCATCAGGCCCCCCAGGCCCTCGAGGACACCAAGGTCAGTAGAGCTGACATCAAACAAAATGTGGGGTGGGGTGAGGTGGCCAAGGCTGACCTCCCAAGCCTTGAGCTTCCCATGAATGAGTTTGATACAAATGAATGAGGGTGGATCCGAGTGGGTGTCTCTGGGAAGGGTTGGGAATGTGTGTGTGTGTAAGGGCTGGGGAGGCTCGGGAGGGAGGTGGCATTGGGCTGGGCCTAGGGAGGAGCGCGCCACTGACTGTCCCCCCTTGGGTGTGTCCCTCAGGCGAGCAAGGCCTCCCAGGGTTCTCAGCCTCAGGTAAGTGCTGAGCCCCCACCCCCGCCGCTGGCTCTGTCCAGAGCCCCTCAGCCCTGGGTGACTGTACTGTGTTGTTGGTTCCCAGGCTCCAGCTCTCTTGGACTCAACCTGCAGGGACCGCCTGGCCCTCGGGGACCCAAGGGTGACAAAGGTCAGTGAGGGGAGCAGCCAAGAAGGCAGGGGGCGTGAGAGCAAGGATGGCCCGCAGAGTCTGAATAGAAGGCAGCGAGTACTCACTGGTGTTAAAGGCTTGGGAGGAAGGAGAGGCTGGAGGGAGAGAGGGATGAGGACGTGAGTCCAGTCTCTGCCTGAAGGGGGCTTGTGGTAGCGTTGCAGAAATAAGACTGAGAGACCTGGGACAGTTGTTGAGTCACATGCTGATAAACTTGGTTGGGCCCAACCAGGGAAGGCTTGCTAGAGCAGGTGATACAAACAGGTCTTCTTGTGTTGGATTCTAGGCGATCCTGGTATCCCAGGGGCTCCTGGCATTCCTGGTGGTCTCTCTCAAGGTAAGAACCAAAGGTCTTCTCCCCTTCCTCAAGCAAGGACGCTGATTCATTCACCTGTCCACCTCCCACACCCATGATTCGGTGTTGATCAGGTCGCGTCTCCATGTGCTAGGGCCTCTGCACTGCCTTTAAGGAGGTTACAAGTTGGTGGAGATGGGAGGGAAGGACAGTACAGTGAAGGTGGCTGGCGATGCCGAATGATGAACAGGACCGACCTGGGAGCTAGGGGCGTTTGGAGTTGAGGAGGCCTCTGGGGCTGAGTTGCTGAAGTGGGGTGCTGAAGGGAGGGTCCGGTCCAGCGAAATCCCAACTCTGTGCCCTTTCCAGACAGTGGCTGCTTATAGGCACTCCCCTCCTCCTTTCCTTCTCTTTGCCACCATCTATTTCTCCCTCCTCGTGCTGTGGAAGCTGTGTCTGGGCCCTTCTTTGATCCTAAGGTGGGCTTTTCCTGGCAGACTCGGAAGGCTTTCTCTCCTACAGGGGGATCGTCGTCGGGCACCATGTTCGTGCCGGGTCCGCCAGGCCCGCCAGGCCCGCCGGGGCCTCCAGGCTCTATCAGCAGCTCGGGCCGGGAGGTCCAGCAGTACATCGCTGAGTACATGCAGAGTGAGTCCCGGGATCTGAGTGAGTTTGTGTGGGTGCGTGTGCCGACGTGTCTGCTCGGCCGGGCATCTCCGGTGCTCTGTGGAGCCTGGCTATTTCGGGAAGCCTCCGGTCTCCTCCCCCCCAGGTGAATAGACATGACAGATCCCATTGCCCGTACCAGTGTGGCAAGGCGGGGGAGGCTCTGGGAGTGGGTGGGAGCCAGGAGGCTACCAAAGAGGTGTGCTTGTGTGTGCACACGCGTGTGTGCTTGCCTGTGTGCGTGCGCGTGTGTGTGCACGCACGGCGGGATACAGCAGCCTGTGGGCCAGGCCTAGGTCAGAAACCCACCCCGGGAGCCAGGACCACATGTCCGTGGACTCCCTCAACACCCACCTTCTCATGGCAGCCCACACAGGTGCGTCCTCACCCACACACTCATCCATAGGAACACAGCCACACACACACTTTCACACAAGTGTGCACCCCCCATCCCATACTCCCGCTGCACGTCTGGGTGTGATTTCTAAGAATGTGCGTACAGACTTTGTCAAATGGCGGCCGACTGGAGCCTCGTGGGTCCTCAGTCTTCAAGTAGCATCTGATCCAGCACAGGCCTTGGCCTCAACTTTTCTCTGTAACTAAGAGTCTAGGCTCCCTGCTGGCCCCACCTTGGGCCATGGATGGGGTGAGGTGCTTCCGGCCATCTCTGGGGGGGGAAGTCATGCCCTCTTGGGGACAGGCACGACTTTGCTTTCTTTGTTGGCAGGCGACAGCATTAGGTCTTACCTGTCTGGAGTTCAGGGTCCCCCAGGCCCACCTGGTCCCCCAGGACCTGTCACCACCATTGCCGGGGAGACTTTCGACTACTCGGAGCTGGCAAGCCGTGTCGGGAGCTACTTACAGAGTAAGCCCGTCCCCACCCCCACAAGGACCCCCTCCTCCCGTGGTCACTTTGCTCCAGAGCCTCCTTGCTTACTTTGCTGTTTGCTTCGCCCTTCGGGATGTGAAGCTCAGTTCGGAACTCGGGGCTCTCGGCCACTGGGATCCGGCTTCGAGAACAGAGGCCACCTGCACAGCCACGTGTATGTAGCAAGACTTCTTGCGGTTGACAGAAGTGTCCTGAGTATGTGAAGAGGGATCGAGACTGGCAGGATCTGGGAGGAGTGAGGCTAAAGCCTACTCTGGAAAACAAACGGCATTTCTTACTGAAAGAACACAAACACAGCCCCACTGTTGACTTTCGCGTGCATTCACAACAGCCTCCTAATGCCGCCGTTCGTTCATTTTCCCCAAATGGAACAGCTAGCTGGCCGGGTCTTCGGGGTTCTGGAGCAACGAGGGTGTTGCTTCGGTTTTGCTAGGAAGCAGGTAACCTGAGGTTTCCTTCCCGACAGCCTCGGGGGCCGGCATCAGCTCCTCGGCCTCCATCTCCTCTGCGGACATCCTGGCGGCCCTGCAGCGTGAGTGGCCGCCCCGGGCAGGAGGGCGGGAGCTCTGCAGGCCCAGCTCGCCCCCACCTGAGCTCCGAGAGAGCTGCGGGCGGGGTGCTGCTCCTCCTCGCTCCCAGCCTCTGAGCCTCCGTGGGTCGGCACTGACTGGGGAGGGGGCGGAAGTCTCAGGGTCCCCAGTGCCGGGTAACCACGCGGGTGCCTTGTTGGGGACCTGCAGGCTTGCCGCTTCCCGGGGGACTGAGAACCCACAGCTCGGGGCCAGCCTGTGGGTGTGCAGGAGCCCGGGGTGGGGCCCACGCCAGCGCAGCCTGTCCTTCCAGGGGAGGATGTGAGACAGTCCCTGCGGCAGTACCTGACGGATTGGTCCCTGCAGTCTCTGGACTACACCGAGCTGAGCACTCGTATCCTCAGCTACATGTCCAGTGAGTGCCCACCCTTCCAGCTTGTCCCCTGTGGCAGGCGGTCAGTGGGGTGGTCCAGGGAGGAGGTGGGCGCTGAGCTGTGTCCAGAGTCCAGAGACCAAGTCCAGAGGGCCTGGTCTGTGGGAAAGAGCAGGCCCCGAGCCTGGCCCGGGAAGCCAGGAGTGTCTGGGATGCCGTGCCACAGGCAGTTTGCACACACCCCACTTGTGCCCATGCAAACCTCCGACACACCCCTGCACGCTGACCTGCACTTGTCCCAGGACCTACAGCCCTAGCTCCTCAGTGTCGACGGCAACCGTAGTCTGAGTTCCTCTTTCGGCCTGTTTCTTCCTGCTGCCCCTCTTCCCCTGCTGGGATCCCACTTCTGTCCAAATCACTCCTGTGCCTGGCTTCCTCTCTGACAAGGCATTTCCCTCTGCTTTGCCCTGTCTGATCAGAATCCATCACAGCTTGGGCTTTTGTTCCTCAGGCTCTGGAATCAGCATTGGGCTTCCTGGCCCCCCGGGGCCTCCCGGCTTGCCAGGAACATCCTATGAGGAACTCCTCTCCTTGCTCCAAGGTAAGGCTGGACAGGGGCCACTGGTCCACGTGGCCTGGGGTAGAAGGCACAGGCCTTGGCCCAGGCCCCTCCACTGACTCCGTGCTCCTTTGCTGTCTCAGGGTCTGAATACAGAGGCATCGTTGGGCCCCCAGGTCCCCCTGGGCCTCCAGGGATCCCAGGCAATGCGTGGTCCAGCATCAGCGTGGAGGACCTCTCCTCTTACCTGCACAGTAAGGCTCAGGGAGGAGAGCAGGGGACCAGAGCCTGGCCTCCGGGGCCCCCATGGTTTAGCAAGGGCAGCCATGGAGAGTTAAATGCAGTCCTCCCGATGCACACACCGGGCTGAGCCTGGAGAGGAACATGCTTGCTTTTGAGGTGCTTTCAGCCGTGACAGGGGGACTGGTGGGAGAGACGGTGATCCCAAGTGCAGCCCTTAGAGAAGTTCACAAGCAGTGCATGATCGTGTGGCAGGAGGGCGCAGGGGAAGGGACAGGATTTGGACCGAGTGAGGGCAGGCAGAGCAGTGGCTCTGGAGTGATGGCAGGAGCTGGGCTCCCAGTATCCCCTCCTCCCCTACCCCCCTCCTTCCCAGGAACCGCACCCCTGAGCGCAGGCTGGGAATTCAGTGCACCAGCAGGGCAATCCCTGACCTCTCTCTGGCTTCCTCTCCAGCTGCCGGCCTGTCATCCATCCCTGGCCCTCCAGGCCCTCCTGGTCCCCCAGGCCCTCGAGGGCCCCCAGGTGTCTCCGGAGCCCTGGCGACTTATGCTGCCGAAAACAGCGACAGCTTCCGGAGCGAACTGATCAGCTACCTCACCAGTAGGTGCCCCTTTTCCAGACCTTGCTCCTCCCTGTGAGAGGGCAGCTGGTGCTTGGAAGGCACCGGGAGGCCAAATGTGTGAGCTCCAGCGAGGAGAGCCCAGCTTCTTCCCAGCCGGCACGCCTGCTCCCGTGCAAGTGCCTTGACATTTGCGTTCTGTTTTGGGGCCGTGAGACCCTGGGAGAGGCCTCAAGACTCCCTTTCTCTCACCCCCAAACCTGAGCTCCACCTAACGTGGCCTCCTCCCCACAGGCCCGGATGTACGCAGCTTCATCGTGGGCCCACCGGGCCCTCCAGGGCCACAAGGGCCACCGGGAGACAGCCGCCTGGTGTCCATGGACGGCTCCTACAGTCGGAGCAGCGGCTCCTCCTCTCACAGCTCGTCAGTCAGTCGGGGCACCTCCTACAGCTCTTCCATGGGCGTAGGAGGAGCCAGCGGAGGCTCCCTGGGCGAAGGGGGGGCCTTTGGTATGGACATGGGCCTGGGCCGAGGCTATGGGGCAGAAGGTGGCATGTATGGTGGTGAAGGTGGACCATTCGGGGCTGGCTTTGCCGGAAGTCTGGACTACAACGAGCTGGCTGTTCGGGTGTCTGAGAGCTTGCAGCGTAAGTCATGACCCTTAGCGCAGCCGGGAGGTTGGGTGGGAGCCCTTGTGCGGCTTGAATTTCAAGCTCCAGAAACTCCCCCTCTCATTTACGGAGCACCCAGGCTACGGGGACGGCACTTCGGGCATCAGATGGCGGTGGGGGGACGGAAGGCAGGTGGTCCAGGGCGAGTTCTCTCAGCCAGCTTAGTTCAGAAGCCCCAGTCAGAACGGGATCAGTGCGGCTGGGAACAGGGCGTGTTGGTCTTTGGACTTTTGCTACTCCTGCTACCTGGTCTTGTGAGAAGTTTTGATGATGATGATGGTTACTGGTGGGGGGGAGGGGAGGTTGGTTAAGAAGTCCTTTCTCCCGGTAGCTACCAGCACAGCTCTGCTGCCAGAAAGCCTCTGAGGAAAGGCCACAGCAGCAGAGGCCTGGGCCAGTCCGCAGGGAGGGACACAGGAAGCCAGCAGGGTTTCTCCCTTGCTGCTGCCTCATCTAGGTTAACGGCACGGGAGTTCAGCAACCCGAGGGCTCTTGTCCTGCAAAGAGGGGCCGAGAGACCCTGCTTCCTGTGCCCACAATCTGGTGCTTCACAGGTCAGGGTCTGCTGCAGGGGATGGCCTACACCATCCAGGGCCCACCAGGCCGGCCAGGGCCGCAGGGTCCCCCCGGCATCAGCAAGGTCTTCTCTGCCTACAGCAATGTGACCGAGGACCTCATGGACTTTTTCCGAAGTAAGGGCAGCCCATGATCGCTTTCCCAACACTTACCTTGCAGCCTGGTCTCAAGTGGGAGAAAGTCTCCTGAAAAACTTCAGTTATTAACACTTGAAAGGCTGACAGTCTGATAAATTCTGAACTCTGTTTTCTTCTTGTGGGTCCCAGCTGTACCTCTCCCTTCTGTGCTTCTCTGAACAAAGCCCTTTACCTCCCAAACTCCAGGGTGACCTTTTGTCTGAGACCACTCTTGTCTCCCTGCAGCTTATGGAACCATTCCAGGTCCCCCAGGGCAGAAAGGAGAGGTGGGCACCCCAGGACCCAAAGGTAAGTGGTGGCAGGGAGACAGCTACCGGGATCCCGTTGTGACTACCCCCTCTGGCTGGGAAGCCACCCCTTGACAATGCTATCCAGGGACCCGTGTGGCTCCTCCGGGTCCTGCGCTCCCACTTGACTGAGCACACCCCACTCTGTCCTCCCAGGTGAGAGGGGCCCTGCAGGACCACCAGGTCGGCCTGGGCCACCCGGCCCTCAAGGGCACAAGGGAGAGAAAGGAGACCCAGGTAAGCCGTGGCTGCCAGTTCAGGCAGGGCTGGGAGGCTGGCTGATGCTCAGAGAAGTAGGGGATTTGTTCCGGGGCAACCCTGAAAACTGAAGGCGAATGCCAATTACTGAAGGCAGATGCTGCCCCAACCACCGTTGGCATGGCAGTGCAATGAGCCGCTAGGGAGAAAGACTGCCCGTGTGTGGAGAACAAGAGGACCGCTCTGATGAAATAGGGTAAACCATGTCAAGAAACTGAGTCTTACAAGCGAGTTTATTTCACAAGCCCATTCTGCAGTTGTAACAGTCGCTATAATTGGCTGACCTAAAGGCCCACAGGCCACCGGAGGTTTAACTTCCTCCTCTAACTTCTAGGTGACCAAGTCTATGGCAGGCGGAGAAAGAGAAGCATCGCCATCAAGCCGTGAGCTCCCCTTGGCGAAACAGCCCCTGGCACCAGTTCATGCGATGGCTTATGATGCTCCTGTCAAACTCTCTCCAGAGGGCAGAAGCGGGAGGCTCACTTCCTACCGAGCCAGCACAGCCAAATAGAACCCCTGTTTTAGTCTGGAACAGTCTCTATATAGATCTACATCTCTCTATATAGATATAGTATCCAAAGGCCCCCAACCTGAACCCGCTCCGCTGGCGAGCGAGACTGGCTACTGGCTCAACCTGAGCTCCTTGGTTTCCTTAGCTCTTAGATCTAGCTGCAACCCAGGAAAGCCAGGTGCATACTTGCGGGCTCAGGAGTCCTTGAGCTTTGCCTGAGAATGACCAGAAAAGGGAGGACGGGAATGGGGAGTGTTCTGGTTCTGTCGCTGCAAGGCTGCACCGTCTGCTCCTTCCTCCGTTCATTTCGCATTCTCTAGTCATAGAAAAGACTTGGCTAAGAAGCAACTCTTGTAACTGAAAAAATTAAGAAACTCACTTCTGCTGAAGATGGTGACGGGGTTTCTAATAGTCCTTTCTGGCCACAGACCTCGTTCCCACTTGCTTAGATCGTCTGATTGATTGTAGCTGTGGTTTCCGCGGCACCATGCTGGCCTTTAGAGATGGGTTCTACTGAACTTGATCACAGTAAGGGGGAGGAGAAGGGCAACGGGGAAGGAGGGAAAATAGGAAACTCGATGCTAGGAAAGATGTCACTCTGTTCTGCACATGGGAAATGGCATGGGGCACTGGGCATGGTTGGTTTTTAAGCACTTTTCAGTACCTAAAATATGTATGTGGTCTGTTAGATGAAAAGCCATTTCAGATACAAAATTTCCAATTAAAGAGTTTTTCTAAATATTATGTTTACTGTGATCCATCTAATCAAAGTGAGAGAAAGCGACAGAATGAAAAAGAGAAGGGAAGAGGGAAGGTGGTGATACGGGGTTGGGGAGAGAGAGAGAGAGAGACAAAGCAGGGAAGGGAAATGGGGAGAGAAAAACTGGGGGCCAGGTGGGGAGAAAAAGAGGGAAATAGAGACAAGAAAGAACAGGAAAGAAAGAGAGGGAATAAAAATGAAAAAGGGAAAGAGGAAAGAGACAAAGCAAGAGAGAGAGGGAAGAGAGATAAAAAGAGGAAGAGAAAAGCAGATGTGAAGAGAGGGAGAGGGAGAAAGAGATGCAAGGAAATAGAATGAAAAAGTAGGGGAGAGAGATGAAAAGAGAAAAGGGGAGAGAAAGGTAAAAAAAAAAAAAAAAGTCTGTGTGAGCCCTATGCTAATAACACTACTATAAACACAAGAAAACAAAACTAGGTGTACTTGGAACACAGCCTCTGGCATTTTGTTTAATCATGAAGATTTTTATAGGCAGACCTCGATCTACAACTATTAATGTGGACAGGTTACAAAGCATCTAAAGGTTTTCCCTGAACATAAATTATTTGAAATGAACACCTATGCAACAGATGAGCGACAAGATTATCTGCAATTAATGCAATAATTCATCCCAGCACAAAGGAGTTATGATTGCAGAAGCCCGAAACTAACAGGAAAACTGCACAAATATCAAATGTCCCACAGAAATGCACAGTAAAATCACTCAACTTCAGAAGAGGCTACACTTGGCCAACTTGTGAAATGTTACAAGCCATGACTCTCAATTGCTAGATTAAAAATGGGATTAAAATAAATCTACTTCTCTACCTCCACCTTCTAAAAAAGTCTGGATAGTTTACTTTCTATGTGGTCTCTTCTGAGTACCTCACATACTGTCCTGGGAAGACGGACCCTTTATTAGTTCTGTATTGAACAACCAGCGGCAACACACAGTGAGGCCACATTCTACGTGGTCTGCCAGCCTCCTTTATCACAATCTGACAGCTACCTGCTAGGAATCATCATAGGAATTCCAAAAAATGAGTTCATAAGGCCCTCGGAATTTCAAACTTTTTGCTATGTAATGACAACTGTTTAATGAATGACCACATCACACCTTTTTAATAGCTTAAAGCTTAAAGGCTGAATCAACAGGCTCAAGTGTTACACCCCCTTTGATCGTTCTTACCTTTATTAATCAGATTTGATTAGAGTGTTTCCTTACTCGATTTACCTTTCCAAGCTATCCAGAATCTTCATAGAGTCCTATGCTCAAGCGAAACAGGATAAAGGTCCAAACCTGCTACTTTCTCTGGACAGAACCAGAAAGGGAAGGACAGATAACGAGATAAATCTTCGGCTGGATGGCAATGGATCTGAGCCTGTTTTCACTTAAAAAAAACAAACAACAACAACAAAAAAGAATGAGCTCAAAAATGTGTGATGCTCCTGGATTAGAAAATGACATGCTATGCCTCCCTCCAGCCAAGCTAAAAACCTCCCTTTCCAAGTTAGCAGTAAAAACTACATTCTTGTGTGTGGTGATGAGTCGGGTGGGAACACTAGCAAGTCTGGAAGGGTCCAGCTGCTTGGAGGACTGTGAGGGTTTAAGATGTAACTAGGACCAAAAAATGCTGCCAAACGCTTTCATGCAGGACAAGCCAGTATCAAAGATTCTTAATAAAAGACCACTTGCCAGAGTAGATTAAGAAATAACTTTATTTTTCAGTTGTCAATCCCATGATTGAAAAGACATGTTGCTCCCAAATAGACAAGAGGCATAATCAGAAACAAAATTCATTTTGAAAACAGCTTATGAGGTTATTACACTGTAAAAAATCAGCAAAGGATCACCAAAAGCTGCAGCCAACATTTAAAACTGGTGTAACATTCTACTCAAGCTTAGCAGAAATTTTAAAGCCATGTCAAAACCATGTCAGCCACAGACTAGCAACAATAGAGACATTAACTGTTGAGCCTTCAAGAAAAGCATTTAAAATATCCCATTTCCTATAAAAGATCGTCTCCTTGAAAAGAAGTGATGTATTTCATCAGGAGATTCTCAGAACTGGAGCTAAAGTAACTCCTCTTCCACGCCAGTTCTAAGCCCTCCTGTAATCAATATCTATAGCTAATCTCGGACAGAATTTGGCTTCTCAGAAGAGTCTTTGTCATTTAAGCACAGTGTGGAATGGGAGAAAGCGTGTAGTCACCAGGGAACTAACAGAGTACAAAAGACAGTCACTTCTGAACTTGCTGATGCTCAAGAAATCAGAGACCCTCCGTTACAGCGGGTCTCATATGCCTGAGAGCTTTGTGCTTGAGGAAACACTACTTAGAGGTAGCTCTGGTTCGGTTTATATTTAATTACAATTTGCCATGTCCTGTCACAGGAAAGTTCTAATATTTTCAACAAACTATAAGCACTCTCAATTTCCTCTTTACCCCCCGCTCCCCACAGACTGCCCACTGGAAAGGGTAAGAAAAGCTTAATTGTGACTCCATAAAGAATAGCAGCTAACTCAGCAGTTCACACTCAACTACAGACGGACAGGACTAGGAAAGGCAACCTGGTGCAACTGGCTCTGGAGCCAGGCCTGCAGAAGTGTGGCGTGCGGTGTGTTCAGAGCACGCAGGGAGAAGAGGGAGGCTGGCGTCGGGGCACACACAGACTCTTTGATGTGTTTCATAGCACATCCTGCCAGAGCAACAACACCACCAAAAACGGAATGGATCTGACTGTACCCTTTGACTTCAAAGAAGTCTGTGCCCATCCCCAGTTCTCTACCTACACTTCATGCAAGAACAAATGACCACTATTATCTATTTGAATATAGGGCTTAACAAGAAGTGAGCGGGGACGGGTAAAAACAGCATATTCTGTAACAAAATGCTTTTTGCAAAGATTTATGTAACTTAAGCGTTAAAATGAATTGTTCATCTCTACGTATGTATCATTTTGCAGTCCTGCACCCACATGAGTATGGTTATATATGAAAGAGAACTCCAGCAAGGACACTGAATCCAAAGGGCAGTTTTAAGGGTTTTACAAGATTTGCTAATAAATTTACCAGAGTGTCAACCATTCTACTCTGAGCCTCTTTTCTTTATTCAATACTCTCACGACAAGTTGAAAAGAATAAAAAGAATCAAATATTCAGACTAAATTGATTATGTGCCACAAGCTATTTAGCACACAGGATATCCTTTAAAAGATACTGAAAAAACGTCCACTACCTGAATTCTTTTTATAAAGCCAATAAACTGAAAATTTCAAAGGAGAGAGTAGTAAGAACCTTCCTCCTCTCTCCCTCTGCAAATAAATCATTAAATACATTGGGTAACATTATAATGTCATTTTTATCATAATAATATAAACAATTTCCATCATCATCCTGAATATTACTTTATAAAGATATATACTTTAAAAGGCTTTCAAAACATTTTTCAACCCAGCATTTGAGAATAAAGCATTAAAAGAGTTTTGTATACAGCAACACATTCAATGTGATAAGTGTATGAATTTACAACCATACATAATATATATATATATATGTATATATATATATGTATATATACTTATATAAAAAACAAACTTGGCCAGAAGTTAAGGCTACCTACAGAGTTGTCCAAGAAATTATGCTTGTCAAAACAATTACAAAATTAAAATCACACATGCATTTTTAAATCATCTAAACCACTGACAAAATAAGGTTCAGCATTCAAAGTTTTCAAATTAACTGCAAGAAAGTGCTACTACACATATTTACATTTTCTTAACATGAATCAGTGTTCCCACAAAATTACACTTGAATTTTTCACCAGCCTCAAACATAACGTAACTAAAAAATGAAACTTCCACAACTTGGTACCTGGTACTCTTCGGAGAGAACAGGCTGGAAGTGGCAAGCAGCAAGCATGATTTACAAATGTGCCGTCTCACCGACCCAAGTACATTTCATAATATTGCTTGACCTGACGCGGGCTTGGAATTCTAAGCCACAAGAGGGACCAAGAGTGAACATTTCATTAATAATTACACATATCAGCAACCAGATGGTAAAGGTGTCAGGCTTTTCCCATTCAAATCAAATAATTTAAACATGGAACTAAATAAAACCAAAATACAAATGACTTTCTCTCAACAACACAGTCATTTCTGACGTTGCCTAAGTATTTTATTTAAATGCTTTCTGAAAAAGTATTCTGAACAAATGCCTCTTTTAAGATTAATTTCAGAAAGTACATTTAACGCAGAGCCTGCAGAGTCTTCAACGGACAAAGTGTGCTAGGATGGAAGAGGTCCCTTGCCCAGCTCACAGACTCTTTTAGGAAATGAGCTGGAACGCTAAGTCCATGCTTTCAATTTGGTGAGTGTTACGTGCCGAATTTCAGTATCTAAAAGCTACTTTTTTTACATCTTTCCAACCTTGCAAAACATAGATTTTAGGATGGAAATTTCATCAAATGGTAACAGGAGCAAGACTTAAAATACAATAATGTTTAATGCTAAGGATGTTTGTCCCTGTTGAATCAAGAGAAAATCCTACTTTAGACTCCAATGAAATTTAGTGTTTTAGGCACTATTTTAATAAAACTAGCACCCTTAATTTTTAGCTCATGACTGAAAGTAAGTATTTTAGACAAACTATTGAAATAATGTTTCTTTTTAAAAAGTTTGTTGCTATTTAAAGATAAAATAGATTTATTTACTCAACCAATATGGTATTTTGAGCAACTCATAGCTTTTTCATGAGAGCAGATTCACCAAAATAAAATTATTCCAACTCTCTACAGCAGAGTTGCAACTACAGAATTTAGGCATCACTGAGAAGTTAGGTCAGGTAAAAAGATATTCACTAATACTCAGTGACCTAACAGCTTTAAAAAAAAAAAAAAACACCTCAAACATTTTATTTCTAAAGTATTTCACCTAACAGTGTCTAAAGAACACAATTTTTAAGATTAATATACAAAATCACCTTAGGGAATTACTGCAAGATGCCACTTCGCCAACATGGCCTAGCATCTGTCACGGTTCCTTTCCCTTCATCTTTGCTAAACAAACAAACAAACAAATAAACAAAAAACACCTAGAAGGTGAGGCAGGTGATTGTCTTCATAAGCTCTCTGATATAGATTGTGGCAGAAGATGAAGAGAACAGAATGACATATTTAAAAAGCCAAACCGAACCACAGACTGCTTCCTATTGTTACGACCCTGTGGAATGCAAGCTAGGGATAGGATAAAACTTGGAAATCCGGCTCTGTGCTGATGGGTTAAGGCATTCAGACTCCCCAGTCATTTTAAAGAACACCTCCTGTTCCTGCAGTTTCCTGGCAAACTCTTCTTCCAGTGTCTTAAAAAGGAAGGGAAAAAGAAATTATGTGCTGGTATTACAAATAGAATTTACTCTGACAGCCAAGAATAAAACTATTTGCTCAAAACACTCTCTCTGTATGCTATCTTAAGGAAGACCAGAGTGCTCAACATTTAGAATAGGCTATGAACAGCCCTAGACTCAAGCCTCTGGCTCACCCATGTGAATGTATATAACTTGGGTCAATTACTTACCTTCTCCCTATTACAGATGCATTTTATTCTTCTGTTGTAAAATAGGGACTATATCACTATATCACCTACCTCCATGGGTTGCTATGTGAGGATTAAATGTGAAACATACTAGGCACTCAAAAGCTGGCATCTATTATTAACTATTACCTGTCTCTCCCACATGGCACTTTCCGTTTTCTGTTTTTTATTTTGATTTTTGGTGTGCAGGTCTTTTCTTCCACACTAGACAATAAGCTATTTGAAGGTAAGCCCTAAAGCGGATTCATCTTTACACAATACAGAGCAAATGTAGTAAGTACTTGATAAATACTCTAGGTATCGATGACTTTGTGGACAAATGACTCAGGGATAAGTGCTGCTGTAGAGGCACAAAGTTTAGGAGAAAATGGAAAGAAACAGGAAGGTTTTTCAGAGGTGAAACAGGAGCTCAGCCTTGAAGGAAAGATAAAAATTTGATAGACAGGATGTGGAAGGCATGCCAGACAGAGGGGACTGAAACAACACACACAGACAGGAAACCACAGACTTGGTGTGAGTAATGGTGATTAGACTCATTACCAGAATATGAACAGGCAGAAAGTGGCCTGTGGAAGATGCAGTTAGAAAGTCTGACTGTGGCCGCGGCACCTGGATGATTCAGTTGGTAGAGCGTCTGACTTCGGCTCAGGTCATGAGCTCACAGTTCATGGATTTGGGCCCCGCATCTGGCTCTGTGCTGACAGCTCAGAGCCTGGAGCCTGCTTCAAATTCTGTGTCTCCCTCTCTCTCTCTCCCTCCCTCACTCACACTCTCTCTGTCTCTCTCTCTCAAAAATAAACATTAAAAAAAGAAAAAAAAATTGACTGTGGCCAATGTATGGCACTATGACAGCTTCAAAGTCAAAATGAAGCATTTCTATTTTATTCTGATGGAACTGTAGATTTATCAATACCACAATGCCAGTGTCAGAGACATTCTTGAATATACTCTGGTGATAGCGGGCAAGTAGGAAGAAACGAAAAGGAACTCGAGATCAGAAGGCCAATTTTAAGCAAGCAGAATGATAGCAATGGGAAAGAGAAATATTATAAAGAGAGAGTCAAAGTTATTTGTCATCTCATTGAAATGGGATGTGATGGAAATGAAAGATAATTCACATTGCTAGACTAGATGTAATTAAGAAGACGGGGTATCAGAAAGAACACTATTGGTGGGTGGGACTGAACGTGGGAAAAATGAGGTGGAGATGAAGGAGAAAGGCTGCTGAGTTCAGTTTGATCTTCTCTGAGTTCACAATCTTCAGTAAACACTCAACAGGTATGTATTAATCATTACAATTTTCCAGGAACTGTGCTAGAAGCAGGTATGTATCAGTGAACAAAGAGATAATGTCCCTGCTTTCAAGGAGCATACATTCTTGTGGGAGAAGACAAACAATAAACAAATGTGTCTGTCTGCTGGTGAAGAATGTTATGAAGGAAAACAAAGATGAGGGGACAGGGAATGTCTGAGGGGAGCATGGGGGCTATTTTATATATGGTCATCAGAAAAAGAAACCTTCGACGAGATATTGGAACAGAGGCCTGAATGATATAAGAAGGAATGGAACATCCAGGTGGAAAATGGGTGCTTAGGACATGAACCAATAATAAGACAATAAACAATAGCAATAGCAGGGACACTTGGGTGGCTCAGTCAGTCAGGCGTCCGACTCCTGATTTTGTCTCAGGTCTTGACCTCACAGTTCATGAGATTGAGCCCTGCATCAGGCTCCAAGCTGATAGCACAGAGCGTGCTTCAGATTCTCTCTCTGCCCCTAACCCACATATGTGCACACTCTCTCTCTCAAAATAAATTAAATAATAGCAACAGCAGACATTCACTGAACCCTAACTACAGCTCAGGTACTAGGAAGTGTTGTCTTTGAAAGAACATCACTTCTTTCAACTGTCTTAACAACCCCAATTAGGTATGTAATATCATCTTTGTTTTACTAATGAGTAAAACTAGGCTTAGGAATGTTAAGTGACAGAATTAATCATGACAGCACTAAGCCTTGAACCCAGATCTGCAGGACTTTAGAACCCCTCCAAGTTCTGGAATTATCCTTATTTTTTTTTTAACATTTATTTTATTTTTGAGAGAGAGAGACAGAATGCGAGTAGGGGAGGGCAGAGAGAGAGGGAGACAAGAGAATCCAAAGCAGGCTCCAGGCTCTGAGCTGTCAGCATACAGCCTGATGAGGGCTTGAACTCATAACCAGTAAGATCATGACCTGAACCAGTCAGACACTTAACTGACTGAGCCACCCAGGTGCCCCAGGAATTGTCCTTAAATACGCAATAGATGAAGCCATGACTAGGCACAGGGTCATCAAGGGTGTAAAGATGGGAGATGTCTATGTTTCAGATAACTAGAAGACAGAGAAAAAGTGATAAAGAGCACAGAGAAAGAAGAGAGTCACAAAAGTCAGAAGAGAAGAGAAGAGAATTTTAAGAAAGAAGATTTTTAACAACAGTTCAATAACACCGTAGGATTTGGCTGTTAGCAACTCACTTATGACCACAGTCAATGAGTTCAACTGGGGAGTCTGAGGTGAAAGCTAGACTGCAAAGAGTTAAAGAAACTGGAGAAAGGTCCTTCCCTACTTTTAGAATTTCAATCCACATGAATGTATTACCTATTCAAAAATTTAACAATAAATAAAGTTTAAATTAAAAAGCCATACTGATTATCTGGGGCACCTAGGTGGCTCAGTTGGTTGTGTGTCCAACTGTTGATTTTGGCTCAGGTCATGATCCCAGGGTCATGGGATGGAGCCCCATGTCAGCTCAGCGTGGAGCCTGCTTGAGACACTCCCTCACTCTTTCTCTCTCTCTCCCCTTCTCTGCCCCTCTCCTCTACTTGTGCTCTCTCTACAAAAAAATTTAAATATTAAAAAAAAAAGCCATACTATTAACTGACTTGGTCATTTCACTTTTTCTAGAAACATTTAGCACATAGTAGGTGCTACTTACATATATTTAATCAACTGGATAAATGGAAGAAAGGAATGGTCAAAAGGTGTAGCAGGCAGGAAGCCCAAGAGAAAATAAAGGTTTGAGAGTTAGCAAAGGGAGAGGATCACATAGTGACAGAAAAAAAAAAAAAATGAGTTGAAATGGTTGACCAATTGGACCAGGCCAGCAGGGAATCAAAAAGCAAGTACAAAAAAGGAAGATGGCTGAGAGCTAGATGGCAGGAGGGAAGCCTTCCCTATTTTACTAGATTGTCAATTTACTGTCATATGAGGGCCTTGTAATCTGGCTCCAGCCAACTTGTCCAGATTGAGTTGTCATCACTTCCTTCTTTCTCTCCCTCCTTAATGCCGAGACAAAGGCACACTCCCCCAGCGCCCCAATGACAGGGAGCTACTTACGATTCCTGTACACACCATTTTCACCCATTCTCACCATTGTACTTAGACTGCCCATCACACCCCAACCTGTTTGTATGCCTAGCAAGATCTTACTCATCCTGAGTCTCACTTGGCTTACAATGCATCTTCTCTGTAAAGCCTCCCCAACTTCCCAGACTGAAGCACTCTTCCTCTTTGGCCTGAACACTGTGCTCCCGTCCCATCTCCTATACTATACCTCCTTCAGAGCAATGATCCTATTCATCTGTAATCGCGTGTCACTACATTCTGAACATTTGAGGGACAGGGGCTTTGTCTCTTCATCTCTGTATCTCCTGTCCCTGACACTGTACCTGATATATATTATGTAAACAGCCAATAACTGGGTGGATGAATGGATGAACATAAACATATTTTAACTAAAGCTTTTAAAATTACCTTTTTCCTAGGTCTCAATTTCTCTCTCCATTCCTTTAATTCTTGGCTGTGTTCCTCATCTAATTCCTTGAGTTTCTGAGTTTCATGCTCTACCAATAGGTGGCATTTTTCATTCTGAAAATAAAGTTTGGGTTAAAAAATTTCCAATCAACTAAGCAAATTTTCACAAATACAATTACCTTTCAAAATAATAAAGTACTCATCAAACATCAAACTATTACTGAGGTTCAGATTCTCCTCTAAAAACCCAGGGCCAAGAACTATGAAATGAGTCATAGCTTCATTTTTGCAAGTTTAGAAGTTAGATCTGTTACTTACCATATGAAATGAACTAAAATAGAATTAGTTTGATCCTACTTTTCCTTTCTAAGAAGGTTTGCTCATAAAACTGACACTTCAAAGGGCATCTTCTTATGCATTTACCATTGGTGCCAGAATGTGGGATCAGGACTATTCTACTTTAGTAAATTAAGAGAATATGAAGAGTATCCATAAAGTACACACTATTCTGAAATCTTAAACATTTTAGACTATATAGTGGGTGGGCTGCACACTCCAGGTAAGGTCTCAAAACAGTCCCCCTAGGGTAACCTTTAAATGTCTTGAGAAAAATTCTCATATATTTAGTCCATCGCTTTTTTCAAAAACCTAGAAGAAAATGAGCTATTTCCCCCTAAATGAAATTTTGAATGCAGAATCTGCCAACAAAACCACCTACCTCATTTTGAAAACTTTGTCATCTTCTTTGCAAAAGAGACTACAAATAACTCAATACTGCTTTTGAAAGACTCAACTTCTTAGGTTTACAATTTAGCTTCATGTTTATATTAATCATGGTTATATAAACTCTCAACAAGTGCCTATGATACTAACCTGATCTTTACTCGAGTCTATACAGAAAACAAATCTCTCAATCCCAGCATTTCCATGAGTACAGTACAGTTTATCCCAGTTAGCTACTGTTTTCTCCAAACCACCACTTGTGCTGCCCTGCTCCCACCAGCTCAGTTCTCATGCTTCTCTATCTGACCTGCAGCTGATGCAGCTCTCGGACGTTGGCTTCACACTGCAACTGAAGATCCCGCATTTGATTTTCATGTTTCTGATGCTGAGCCATTCTCTCATTTTTCTGCCTCTTTTCTTCTTGAGCAGCAAACTATAAATAAGAAAAAGAAAATACTGTTAACAAGCAATATAATTTCTGCATCTTCTAAAGGAATAATTAAGGAATTTAATCTTAAAATACAATAAACTAAGGCTGCAAGCATGAATAACGTACTGTGACTCAAGCTGGAGTCGACATTATGGCTTTGGACGGGGGGTGGACTTCTGGTACCTTGTTCCTCCTACCTGATCAGTGACCACAGTTCATTTATGTGGGGTACCTGAGACTGCAGAAGCACAGTGAGGCCCCTACATTTTAACTTCAAAAGCTGTGCAAGTCACCTAATTCCCAAGGTTGGTTTTAGGGCCCAAGAGCTGGTGTGGGGCCTGGGGCCCTCTGTGGCCACCACCCTAGGAATACTAAGGTGGTATATGCCACATAACCAGCCCCAGTCCACAGAGCCAAAGAAAATACCAACAAGCCCAAAGGGGCTCGAAATGTTTACAACATAATTATGTGACACTTCTAAAGGACATTCCAGTTTTTTAAACTTAAAAAAGAAGAGAGTAATTGGCTTATTTACCTGCTTAATTTTGTCACGGTCCTGATCTGGTGTGGCTGTTGAGTTAATTCTCAAGCTTTTCTTAAACATGGCCATTCGAGTCTTGGCTTCACTGCGCTGAATCTTAGGCAGTCTTGCTCTTTCTTGAGTCTGTCTGTTTTTCAATTCCTCAATAAGTCGTTGATTATAACGCTGCATTTGTTCTGTTTCCTAAGAAAGTATCAAACACAATCTTGTGATGTAGATATAATTTAAAATTTTAATTATTTATTTTTTTATTTTAGAGAGAGAGAGAGAGACAGAGTGCATGCGAGGGAGAGGCAGAGAGAGAGGGAGACACAGAATCCAAAGCAGGCTCCAGGCTCTGAGCTATCAGCACAGAGCCCAATGTGAGGCTTGAACCCACAAACCATGAAATTATGACCTGAACCATAGCTGGACGTTCAGCTGACTGAACCATGCAGGTGCCCCTAAATATAATTTAATACTCAGTACCCACATGTATGCTCAAACATGTTCTTGTATTGTTTCCCAAAATCACTCCCTCCCTTGTTGTATTATCAACCAGCAAACTTTTAGTCAAAATATAATTTATAACAAAAATAAACCCATTAGTAAGCTTTATATAAGAGTCTTATATTGAAATTCTCATTACTAAGTCAGAAAGTCCACATTTTTTAAGGTATCTGAACCATAAATGGGGCCACAATAGCTACCTTTGAGACAGCATGAAGATTATAATGTAGAAGAGGACTTAAGCATTGAAATCAGTCACCTTCCATGAAACTCATAGAAAAGAAGTTTGCAATCATGATCAAGATACAATTAATTACTCCAAACTTCACCCAAGAAGTTTTAGGATTAAAAAAATAGAAAGGAAATCTAAAATTCATTCTCTACGAAATAGAAGTTTCAAAAATGAATAACTCTGCAAACTTCAAATGAACAAAAAGTAAACCAATTTTCCTTTCATTAACCTTCTCATGGCGCTTAAGTAGCTGATGTCTTTGCATGAAATACTGATCTTTAAGTTGCTGTTTGAGCAGCTGGTGTTTTTCTTGTAAGTGTCGTTCTTCAAGCTCCCAAATTGCAGCTTCTCGAGCTAGAAGAAAGCAATTTTCAAAATGTCACTTTGTTCTTTTTACTAATGTACTTTGGAGTTCATTTTAATATTTACATAAATGTGTTCTATATACAGTAACTTATACGCACACTGACATTGTGAACTATAAATGAAATATTACCAATGGACAGATAATATCTATCACTATTTACCATTCTGTTCTGATGCTCTATAAACAGAAAATGCCCCACCCACAATACCAAAATTCCTTTTAATCATCTTAATGAAAAATAAAAAAATCTAAGCTTTTTGTTAAAATCCCATTCTGTCATGATGCCATTAAGTATACCAACAATTGTAAGGCATAATGAGTATACAAAACTATTCAGGTAAGGCTTTAGCATCATCTGCACAATAGAGATGTTTTAAGGATTGTAGTTTATGTTCACTTCTGTCACGAAGGCATTCATTCTATGTCTTACAATATTTAACTTTATAAAGAATTTTAAAAATTTAAATGCTTAAAATTTTACATAAACCTTTTCCTCTTATTAACTTCATCTTTCTACTTTAGCAAAGGAAAGCATTCACATAATTTCCAATTATTCGATATTATGGATACTAGATATATACATGTATCTTAGCAATGGTCTTCAGATACCATTTTATATATACACATATGCTGTGTAATTTCACATACCTCTCATGAGCTGCTGTTTGTTATTCAGGCACTCTCTTTCAATATTGGCCAGTTCTGCCTTCTGCTGTTGGATGATCTTTTTCAGAGAGCCATCTAATTCTTGTTGTTGCTTCTGAACAAATTCCTGTTCCTATTAGACAGTTAACCATGAGTTAATAAGCATCTACTGAGTGAAACATCCATTTATCTATATGACCATATACATTAGTAGCTATCAAGATTTCTAAACCAAGTTTCTAAAGTTAACTGGATTTAAAAATCACCAATTATATAGCAATATATAAATGTATTAGTCACTCAATTCAAGCCCAGAAAAAAGTACTAGAATACATAATACTCTAAACTCAGTATTAAAAATAATACACATGAAAGAAGTCACCCACTCAGAATGTCCTATGATATGAACATCTTTAGGAAAATAATAAATTTAGAGCTTCTAAAAATGATCATTCATTACACTATGGTGTGGATAAAACAAGAAAAAACAAAATGCCTTTTATGAAAAAGAGAATAAAGAGCAAATAAGTAAAACACATATCAGAATATTTAATATCTCTATTTTTCCAAGAAATAAAGACTTAGGAAGTAATACCATGGCAACACTAACAGAGAAATAGTTTCTGTATCTCTAGCATGTGCCTAAAAAGAACAACAGTTTATGGACTTAATGAGAAATAGTGCATTGCTAGAGAAATGTGATCTAGGACTCATAAAGTGAGTTACATTTAATAAATAAATAAATACACACACACACACACACACACACACACACACACACACTCCTGATAGTCAAAAACTTCTGCCAACATGTTTGGGATTCACTCATTCATTCAACAAATATTTACTGAGTACATACTATTTGCCCAAATGCAAAAATTTATGCTTTAAAAAAAATCCTTCCACAACTGTGTAAGAAAAGGAAATATTAAAGTGACTTATGGTCTTTATGCTAGATTGCACATTCACAGAAGAAAAGGAACAATATCCAAATTGAAGAAATGTAAATTTTGCCAGTAAATGTTCGGCTCTCCATCCCTCTTTTGGCAGTTACAGCAGTCTATATATGATTAGCCCAAGGGATATTCTGATCAATTTGAGTGTGGATTTAGAAATTTAAGACTGAAGTGGCACTCCACCTATAATCCCTCCTCTTGCACATCCAAGAGAAGATAAAACCTCAAGGTCCATTTTGGATCTACTCTTTGTGCCTTTGACAGAGTCTGACAGGATCTGGATCACTACCAGCCTGGTCTGCAATGCACTGAGAGTGAGTGTAGCCGTGTTCCTTAAGGTGCATGCCTTACTATGTGTCTGGAGGTGAGAATTAGGTCTTACCATTCATGACGCCCTGTTAAAGTAATCCGGAGTTATAGATACTGCTGTCTCATCTGTCATAATTTGTACTTCAGCATAAATACAATTACACACTAGCAGAAAGACTAATGAATTGCCTCTGTAAAATACAATTGTGAGCTTCACCACAGCCAAGTTTTTATCACAGAAAAAAAGCCACAATGAATATTTAATTTCAACTATCTAGAATAAGGCCTTTTGAGTTTTATTTAAAGAGATACGAAATCTCCATGCCTATTTTTTAGGCAATTATAACAAAGAAAGTTGTTCAAGCTGGTCATTTTCCTACAGTAAATATCACATAATAAAAACAAAATTGTTTCTCTAATTTCATAGTAAAATTTCTATGTACAAACTTGTACAATACTTAATATATAATCTATAACTTAATATAACCTGCAGATATAGCAAAAGGTTTTCACATCTGTACCATTAACTTGTATAAAGGACTTTTAAAAAATATCTCTGTAGACAGAAACAATGGGCCCAAATTAACTACCATAAATATAAATACCACATTTAGACTCAAATAAATGCAAAAGTACAAGATGAGGGTGAATAAATATTTATGTGAAAATTAAGAAGAGTAAATACATGCCAGTGCCACTAAAAAAGTAAATGGAATTTCTTGTGAGTTCAATTCTTGGTCATATTACTATATTTGTCTAGATAAGCAAGATGACAGTCCAGTTCAAAGAAAATCTTTATTAAGTACTTACTAATGCTAGGCACTGTACCACTAAAGGGGCTACTAAAATTAAGAAAAGACAGTACTGCCTTTAAGGACCTTCCATTCTAGTGATCCCAAATTGGTTCTGTATGCCCACATAAAGAATAGTGGGTCTCTTCCCTTAGTATCACATTTTCAGAAGTTCAAAAGTAAACCACAGAAAACAGGAAGCTGTGAATACAGGGTCTAGAAACCATGCCACACAATGAATAATGGAAAGAATTACAGAAGCCTGTCCTGAAGCAGCTAATCCATCAGGGGAAAATAAGAGCTAAGACTGCTATACAGAAGGAGGCAGAACTACCATTGTGCTGCTCCAGAAAGTAAAATAAGAGTTGACAGGTAAGAGTCAAGGTAGGCTATGTATGCAAGTGCCTTCAACAATGAGAATTAGCAAAGACACCAGTTGTCTTACAGAGTCAAGGACTTAAATAATTAAGCAAAGTCTGGATAATTACATAGTCAAGAATACTATGCAAACAATTTTCTTCTTTTCTTCCTTCCTTCATTTATTTTAATCTCTATATTTATTTTTATTTATTTATCCCTACCCCAAAATGGGGCTGGAACTCACAACCGCAACATCAAGAGTCCTATGTTCTCCCAACTGAGCAAGCCAGGCACCTCAAATAATCTTCTATATTAAAGGTAAAAATTACCTGAAAGGTCCAGGTCCCTCACATACTAATTCGTATATTTTGTTACTTCAAAAGAAATAAAATTTTGTATTAGTGAGCTTTCTTTAAATTTCCTAACTACAAAAGCCAAGTATAACACATTCACATTGGAATTTGTAATTGGAAATTATTCTTAAGATCTAAAAGAAAAGTGATCTTACATTCCAAAAAGACTGAACAAATTTACCCAAAAAAAAAAAAGATGGATTTGATCAATAAAAGTAACAAATAATTTAAATCAACACAGAAACTATAAAATGCACCCTTTAAAAGTGTAAGTTTAAATGCTGATAAGGAATTTTGTCATATTAATCAGACAACTATAAATATTAAAAACACAACTTCGGATTCTAGAAAACTATAAGAAAGGGTTATGTTATATTGGGCTATTTGTACAGAATTTATTTCTAATTCAAAGGATAAAAATGGTAATGATCAGAAAAGTGATCTTAATTCATAATTTCTCCCTCTCATTAAAAAAAAAATTGTTTTGCTTACTCTTTAGAAAACTACAGAGTCCAACAGCTGCCAATAATAATAAAAAAAATAAGTCTAATTTCAGGAGAGGGGAAAGGAATGGGTGAAATCAAGCTGTATTCTATCTACTCCAGTTGTGTATATCAAACATCAAAAACAAAAATTATAGCATTAAGTCAGCTAGTCACTTCCCCACAGAAACTGTGAGAAAGAATACAGCCTGGAATTCCAGACTTAATTTAAAACTACAGCAAGGGGAAGAACAACTCACTATTCCTTATACAATTTGAATAGTGAAAACTAAAGTTAAATGGAACTATAATCACATTTAATATGCCTTTTCTGACCATATCCATAATTAAAACATATATATAACATATATAAAATCAAAATGTCACTTCACACAAAGATAAAAATCTAATCACAGCATTCAATTTCTCACATGTGCAAAGTTTATAAAATACTCCTGGGAAGCTACTTCTTGGAAATGAAAATCTCAAAATTTGTGGTGAGGTAGAAAAAAAGAACACTGTTCGGAGTGTTCTAATCCCAGTTCTACCATTAATATGGTTTGTGACTTCAAGTGGACAGCTTAGTCTTCTGTGCTGCGATTTCCTTATCTATAAAATGGATACACTCCATCCCTATATTAGGGTGGAGGCAGTAAGAATCAAATGTGAAAACGCTTTGAAGAATACTATACTATCAAGTTCATTTCAGATTACTACTGTCATTACTGACATTATCATCTATCAATCTTCTAGGCTTTAACAAATAAAGCGAACAATGAAAAGGCACATGTGAGCTGAAGAAAAGGCAGATAAAACGGGAGAAGGCATCCTCCCACAGATGCGTGGGACTTACATCCTGCAGCTGGGCACTGGAGACTGCGCAAGAGGACAACTGAAAAGACCGGATCATGGCCTGAGCAACACCCTGCGGGTCAGAGTACAGTGCACCTCCCAGGTGAGAATACAGCTGATGACTTTTTGTAAATGGAAAGAATAATTACACAAATGTTGAGTTTCAGGAGGTCTCGAACAAGGTACCTAACAGAGAGGCCTCTTTCTCATCTGTAAAAAGGTTTTGAATGAGATCAGTGGATTCCAAACTCTAGTTTATGCTGTTGTTTTTTAAACCAGTCAAACCCTCTTTCAAAAAATGTACCACAAAATGTACGAAACAGATGAAAAGCAGTGCTGCTTTAAAGTCTAAGCAGGGACCCAGAACCCCCAGTCCTCTCTTTTTGAAGGATCCCTGAGGTGCTTCTTCCAGACTCCACAGCTCTTGGGAGAACAGTTTAAAAACCACTGGACTAGACAATCAAATACTTCTGGCTCCATGACTATATAACTATTATTCACAAATTCTCAAAATGTTTAAAATAGATGCGGTACCAAGTTATCATTTTAGCGCCTTCATGTAAAGCAGTAGCTAAAGAGAAATACTTTTAAATTTGTTAGATTACTAAATTTTCATTAAATTTACAGAAAGAAATTTACTGTTGCTTTCAGCTTTAGTTGAAAATACAGGCTAGCCCCCAAAATTTTATGAAAATAAACCAACAAAATTTTATTAAAGCATGGGATCACTTAACTCCTTCAACACTAAATTCTCAATGTCAACTCTAGCATCTGAAATATGTATTACCTTTTAGAATCTAAAAGGCCTACATTCCTGTACAAGGAAAAACCATATTGGTCTTATCTTGTTTGAAATCCAAATTATCCACAATTAGATGTGTGAAGCAAGGACTTCCTCTTCACCTATTAACAACATGACCAATAACCACTGGACTAAGCTGATAAAGAGTTCAGATTAAGCACAGAAATAACGGTTTAAACATGAGAGGCAGTACGCTGTGGTAGTTCAGAGGAGCTTTCATTTCCTCCCCTGAAGAATAGAGGTAATAAGAGTAACTATCTCACATGTTGTGAGTTTAAATGAGTTCATGCAGGAGAAACATTTAGAACAGCACTTGACACAGTAAATGTTGTGTCTGCTTTAACACTTTAGTAATCCCCACACTAGGCCAAGACAAAATTTTTTACTGCCTCAAACCAAACCCCCCCCCCCCCAAAACATGAAATTTATTCAGATAGGCTAGTTTTGTTAAATTTTAAATTCCAAAATACTTCCCTTATTTTTCATGGTGTTAAGATATTCTTTCCTTTAAATTTTTAAACAGTAGTTTAAAATATCCTTCTGGACAAAAATAAAAAAATTTTAAATGTCATTCCATTTGTCGGTCCCCAGTGGTTTTTGTTTCTTCCATGTTTTCACATGGGTCTGTAAAAGTTTGGGAACCACTTTTTACATCACATAAAACCACATTAAATTGGTAATTTAAAGCAACCGTTAACATATAATCCATGTCTCTTCTTCCTTTGACATATATAACTACAAACTGAGCTCACCTCTCTGCTTCCAAATTGAATGCAAACTTAATTAAAAGAAAAATGATTCCTAGTAAAAAGACCTCATACAGTCATGAGATAATGCTAAAAAAAAATCTGTTTGAAGTACTAGCTTGTCTAGTTTTGTAGAGAATTCACCCATCTTAATTGGCTCATCCTTATCATAACCTAGAATCAAGTTTATACAGGCAATATTTTTTTAAACTGCTGGGATTCTGAATCAAAAAGAAAAACAATGTAGTTAGTATTTAAAATCTGATTTTAAGTTGCTTATGTTGAGTTTAATAGTAAAATAAATGTTTGATCTACCATTTAACATTACCGTTTATGGTTTTTCTTTTAACTCCCAACTTTATAAAAACAATGGCCTTATTTTTTTTTTAAGTTTATTTATTTTGAGAGAGAGAGCGAGCAAGCATGAGCCAAGGAGGGGGAGGCAAAGAGGGAGAGAGAGACTACCAAGCAGGCTCCACGCTGAGAGCGTTGAGTCTGACACGGGCCTCAAACCCACGAACCGAGAGATCATGACCTGAGCTGAAATCAAGAGTTGGGTGCTTAACCAACTGAGCCACCCAGGTGCCCCAACAATGGTCTTTTAAATAGTCATTCTTTTCATGTGTACAAAGCCTACACACTCAACCTCTATATTTTGTCATAAAAGTCTTCTATCAAACAGTGACATTACTACTTAAGTATATAAGTTTCCCTCATGATTATAATAAGAATACAGTGAATTATACATCAACATCCTTGTTTATTTCATCCGGAGTCAGCTTTCCAAACATTCCACTTAATTTCATATTTGCAACTGAAATGTCACCATCTCATGTGAATTTAGTTCTACATAAAGAATGCCCTGGGAACCTTTGTATTAGGAGAATTCAACATCATATAATAACTACAGTAGGAGTTTACCCTTTCCACCATGGTTTATTAAGCTGCGAGAATAATGCTGCTTTCTGTTTTTAGTAGCATTAAGCTGCTGCTGTTACCTGAGCATGCTGGCTTTGTGCAAGCTCCTCTTTCCTGCGTTTCATGAGCTCTTTTCTCAGCTCTTTGGGTGCTTTCTCCACTTCATTTATAACCTACAGTGTATAAGCATGCAGGAGGTGGGGAAATAATACTTTCTCCACAGCAAGCATTTATGTAGCAGACAAGCTACAAGTCAAAGATTAAAGCTGATACAAAGTTCCTTTCAACATGCAATAGTATAGGTGTTAGTTTGGTGAAAAAGAATGAAAGGATAGAACATGCTGAATCTCGGTGCAGAAAGGGACATCACACCATATAAAGGTTAATCAGATGCCTAATTATCCCTACATATTATTCTCTCTTAAAGATCCAAAGACAATCAGTAAAGGATTACTAGCAGCACTGAACACATCTACTGACATTGTTTGAAATGCTGAAAATAAGGAAAGTCAATGCCATTTATAAAAGTACAAAATTTCGTAACTGGCTCGATAAAACCAAAGAAATAAGTCTAAATTAAGTTCATTTAATGAGACCAAAAGAAAACAAAAGGAGAAATAAATGGATACTATGTTTTCTTTTTTCATCCAACACACCATTTTATATACGGTGTGATAAAAACAAACATGTCTGATGATTTTGTGTTGCATTAGAATAACATTCTCCTTTGTTGACAATGTAAGCCAAACTTGTCAACTTTAAAATCAATATTATAAAGTACTCATAAAGTAACAGTGTAGTATGCTATGATTTATTATACCAAATAAAGTATATTATAAAATGAAGTATAATTTGGAGCTCCTTCTTTTAATTATTTCAAAATCCTAGATACGTATTCCACCTAACAATAGATCTGTAATCCAACTATGAAAAACAATCATGTGTTCACAAGTAGAAGCACCAAAAGCAATCAGATTCCAAATCACCACATGCTATTGACCGTCTGTGAAAGAGACTGATTTTGATTGAAGAGAGTGTATTTAAAATTCCCCATCAGTAATCCCTCATGAAACCAAATCACCATTAAAAGGAAGAGACTCCCCAAATGCAAGAAATTTAGCAATAAGGAAAAAAAAAAACATAATATAGTTATTTAAAATATGCATACTGCGATCTCAAATATGTCTACTAGCTAAAACTCTCCAAGCTCAAAAACCGTAAAAATAACTACAAACTTTTATATATTTAAGATTAAATCATATATTTATCTGTAAATTTTTTAAAATTTAACCTGGTATTAAAAAATAAGCTCTCAATAAAAACTTCCCCTAGTTTCAAGAAAACTGATATGGAGCCTCAGTAACATCATATATCATGGTAAACAGAGCAACACTATGTGAAATATTAAACAGTAACAGAACTAATTTTTAGAAATGGTAGTCACATCAAATAAAATTATAGACCATTTCATTATTTACTTAAAGAAATTATAGAATGTACTATATTAATGTTCGATTCTATGCTTTTTAAAGTAGATCCTCAAGTTCAGCAATATGATGTTCAGTTTTATACACAATTTAAATGCTAAAGCCAATTAACTTGGGTGCTTTAGATGTATAACTAAAGTGAAAATGCATTTACTAGTTTGGTTGAGATTTTTATTCTAATCCTAATAGAACTAATCATAATGATTATCCCTGGGGTCTTTCATATCATGAAAAAGTAAATTCTCCCCCTACACTAAAAGTATAGAATAAATCATAAAACCACTTCTGCTAATATGTAAAACTCTTTTGTTTTAATTTGGGGGCAAATAAGACACTATTACAATATATAAATCCTCTTTCTGAATCAATGACAATCTTTCATAGTAAGTAATAGCACAGATCCTATAACAATATGGAACAGTTTTAGGAAAAATTTAAAAATTCATTGTAATAAAATGACTTTACACAGGTATTTTTCACACGTGATTCTTCAAAGTAGCTCTCAACTTGTTGAACTTACAGATATTATTTCCAATTTCAGGGTACTGAGCTTTTGTTTTAATACAACATTCATGAAAGGCAATCAAGCTAACCAAGAAAAAAAATTTTAAGCATGAATTAAATATTACAAATAAATAGATGAATTATTGTTGCCACCTACAAACACAACATGGTGAGCTTTCGTGAAAGAAGAAATTTCTACAGAGGCTTTAACTGTTGCTAATAAAGGAAAATGATAGATTGGAAGGAAAATGGATTAGACTTAATTTGAAAACTTGGTTCAAGGCTTAGCTGGACATTTAATGATAGTCTGTAAACTTGAAGGGACCATTAAAAAGCTCTTCTATTACAGTCTTCTTGGTAGTAAAATGAGATTAACACCTGACCTTACTACTACCCTACATGACTGTTGGGAAGACCACAAAAAAAGAATAAATTGGTGCTATGTAACTCTCAAGTATTATTCCTAATTCTTTAGTCTTAAGTGTACATTAAAAAAAAAACCTTTAATAATTAAAAGTAGTAGTTACACTTACCTCCTTCTTTCGGTTCTTTAACATATTCTGAAATTTGGACAACTCTTTCTCTTGTTCTGCTTTAATGCGTTTGGCTTCATCTCGCAAGCGATTTGTGTGTTCTTGTTCTAGACGTTCAATAGTCTGTTTCTGCTGTTTTTCTAGATTCTCAATCTCTTGATCATATTGACGCTTTTTGCTCTGTAAAATAATGTGGCTCAGGATCATTTAACTTGTCTATCACTCATGTATTGAAGAGTACATAACCAGCATTTAAATGTAGTGATATGACATACAACCTTTGTAGTACTGCACAAGTGGAATGCTATAAACACATTATGGAATTTTTCAAAAATATGAGCATTTCATTTTTTTCTACACAAAAAATAGTTTTTTCTATTATAGAATGTTCAAAATTTTTAAACCATCCAGAAGAATATCCAGTTGCTAAAGTACTAAAGTACTAAAGGAAAGTGTTAAAAGTGCTAAAGTACTAAAGAAAAACTTCAGTATTTATCCAATAAACTTTTGATAAATCAAAAGTGTTATCCAAAGTCTACTTTAATAATGTACAATTGCTTGTGATATTCAGATTTACTCTTCCTCATTAAGATTCTTAAACATCCTTTTATTGAAACAAATCTTTTGAAATCATAAATCTTTCAACAAAAGATTCCTGCTTACATAATACTTGAGTATAATATAATTTTGGATATAGGTGGAGTTAAATATTTGTAAAAGGCATTTTAAAAAATAAAAAGCAAAACACTTTGGAAAATATTTTTTGGGGAAAGAGATGCAGTTTTCATAAGGTTCTTTAAAATAGAATGCTCAATACTATAAAAATACTCAGAACAAAAATTCATTATTTTCCTAAGAATTTTCTGTTACAATCCAACAAATGTAATCAACAATACCACACTTCACAGAAAATAATTCTTACCACTTACAAGAAAAGCAAAAGAACTATTTTCAAAACATGAATATAGTAACATTTGAAATAATCAGTTTTCTAACTTACACTAAGCTAGATGTTTAAATAAATTACTGGAATTTTCTATCACATTACTGATTCCTTTTCCAACTCTGGACACAAGGTAATAATTAAAAGACTCAGTGACAATTACCCTTGACTAATCAGCACGAACTTCTCTAGCAGCTGTGAATAGGGATGTGGAAGCTTACCTGTAGGAGCCAGAGAAGTGTGTTTTGAAAAAGCCCCAAGTATTTCTAATACTCAGCCAGGTTTGAAGACAACTATTCTAGACTGCCTTTAAAATCTTGGATTCTAGGGGTGCCTGGGTAGCTCAGTCAGGTGAGCATCCGACTTCAGCTCAGGTCAAGATCTCGCAGTATGTGAGTTCGAGCCCTCGCATCAGTACTCTGTGCTAACAGCTCGGACCTGGAGCCTACTTCAGATTCTGTGTCTCCCTCTCTCTCTCTGCCCCTCCCCTACTTGTGCTCTCTCTGTCTCAAAAATAAATAAACGTTAAAAAAAAAAAAAAACTTAAAAAAATTAATCTTGGATTCTAGGGGTGCTTGGGTGGCTCAGCCAATTAAGCTTCCAACTTCGGCTTAAGTCATGATCTCCCGGTTCACGAGTTCGAGCCCCACATCAGGCTCTCTGCTGTCAGCATGGAGCCTGCTTCGGGTCCTCTGTCTCCCTCTCTCTCTGCCCCACCCCTGCTCATGTGCACTCTCTCAAAAATAAAATAAACATTTGGAAAAAAATTCTTGGATTCTAAATCTGAGAGGTCAAATTATAACACTAAAAAAGTATCCAGAAATAGGCCCACCTAAGAACTTTGTAAACCATCTACCAGCTTCATGATTCCAGGTTTTCACAACAAATTTTAACCAAAGGAAAATGGAAGACACCTATCACACTATAAGTCAGTGACAGGAAGCCTAAGATAGAAAATCCTTTCAGGCCAAAGGGAGGAAAAAAAGAGCATCCAGAACACTGAAGAAATAAAGGCCAGAAATACTGACAAAGCCAGAGAAAATCTAATAATCAAAGAACAAGTTCTAAAACATGCTAGTGGAATTTTTTTAAAGCATCAAATTTCAGTGTTAATAAAAGGATACAAAATCTAAAACTTTACCATCATTTCTTGCTCAAAGCGCCGGAAAATTTGTTCTCGTTGTTGTTGCAGTTTGCTATTGAGCTGCTGTTGGGCTCTTTGCTCTTCTTTTTGAAGGAATCTTAACTCCCGAAGTTCCTGACGTCTGATAAAATTTAATATCAATAACAGGGAAAAACAGCAAAAAATTACACCTTTGAATACTTTTTTAAAAACTTAAAAAATACTATTTTCAAATGGAAAAGTAGTAAGAATAATCAGCCAAGACTTTACTCTTGCTTCTATTCTTACACTTTGCAAAAACTGAAAAGAAGTCACAAAAACGATTTTAATTATGTTCTCTACTCACCTAAGAAACCTCAACTCTTCAGTTTTGGAATCACTATCTGTAACTATCTTTGACGTGGTTACACTCACTTCTACGCCATCAACAACAAATTTGCGGGTCTTCTTCAATGTTTTCTTTTGTCTTCTTGTTTCCTGAGTGAGATTTTATTTTAGTTAGGCTTTATATGGAAAATACTGGAGACAGAAAATATTTTCTTCTTAAAAAAAAAAAAAAAAGAACAAAACACAGAACTGTACACATATAATTTTTATACCACATCATAATTAGGCACAAATCATAAAGAACAATTCATATAAATGACTAATTAGTATAACTTTTACATGTTCATCATTTTTCTTCTTATTTTGATCTTGTAACTTCTCAGATACCTCTGGCTTTTCAGTTTTAGAACCACTAACAAAACACTTAAAGGAATGCCTGGGGCTCATCCCTAAAAGAATCTAAATCAATAGGTCTGAGGGTGGCTGAGAATTTCCATTTTGAAAAGGCTCCCCAGGTAATTTTTAAACACTGCCTGGACTGGGAATCAAAATCCATTTTATCAGCAACAATATTATCAACAGCCCTCCTCCACCTCAGGAACAGAGATGAATGTGTGATTCTTGAGTTACTAGAAAGATAAAATGTCTACTGCCTGATAGCTATTGCCTACAATTCTTTATCAAGACCAAATTCCATTCCTCATCCAAATGCTTTTCAAATCCACATAGAAATAACAGAAGTATGACACTCCAAAAAACACAGTTTGGCAAACATGTAAGTATTGACAGCAGATAATTACTTGGTTTTGATATAGGAGAAGGGGTTTAAAAGCAGAGGGAGCAAAAGTGGAATGCGAAAATACTAAATTCAAAATGCATTAGATTTTAGTTTGTCTCTGGCACTTTCCAAGCATGGTTCTGCAACCTCTTATTATTCGACTCTCCAGGCTGCTAGTATCCTCACACTTCTCTTCCTAAGCCCTGGACTATGATACCCTATCCAGGCTTCCCCTAAAATCTAAAGTGGGCATGCTCCCAAAATATTATCTACCACACTGAAAATCTAAACTTTCTATTTCTTCAGTTCTTACTAAAGTATCCACAATATCACCTTAATTCTCAAAAAAGTATTCGGATTTTTTTAAAAGGCTATTAAGTCAGTGAATAAATTTCAGATTAATGGAATTCCAGTCAGTGAAACAAAATAAACTGAAAACTGAAGACAATCTATGCAATATGTGTAGTAATTTGCTGCAATTATGCCCTGGAGTCCTGTTCCTAAGGTCAGTTTCCTAAGTTGTTCTACTCTTTTCTGCTGTCAACCCAGAGTCTCTAAGTAATACATGACTCACCTGTATCAGAAATCCATGGAATCTTATGTTACAAATACTGATTCTTGGGTTCCACCCTAGACCTCTACATAGCTCCCTCTAAAACTCTGTTTTTAAATAATTTATTCATGTTGAGGTATACTTGATATATAATAGTATGTTAGTTTCAAGTACAGAACATAATGATTCAATATTTGCATATATTGCTGAATGATCACAAGTCTAGTCAACATCCCTAATCATACATACCCCTGGTAACTCTTAAACACATTAAGATTTGAGAATGGCTCTAAAAGCTCCAAGTGTTTTTGCATTTTAGTTTTTGATTTTTTTGTTTTTTTGCTTTCCCACATCGGTTCTCATGGCAGCTGTGAGGACTATGACCAAGGTGGCAAAATCCTATGGACCACTGGTAAATCGAGGGCTGTTTACATCCTAAAAGTGCTTAAAGAGATCATTCTTTCAATTTCTCAATTTTTTCATAGATTATGGATTCTTGCTAAAATATATTTAAATATGTGCAATAAAATAATCCAACCACACCAAGTAACTTACACCGTTTACATCAAGTTGGCAAAAACAGGTAGATATTACCAAAAAATTTATGATTACATCCAGTATCTATCTCTCTCCTTGGCTTTTTAGTTGATTGCCTTCATAGGCCTTACAAATCTTATAGGGTCAGTACTACACTGATTTAGTGCTGTTTTATTTTCAAAACATACTTCACATAAACTGCAAATTGCCAAAATGACAAAGAAGGGCCCACGTACACTTACTTGTAAAGATATTGATCCGCTGTCTTTAGTTTTGCTTAGGAAGCTAGAGATGGATAAATTTAAGTCAATGCTGCTATTATCAGCGGTGGAACCAGTGCCTGAATCAGTATCATTTTCCTTTTGATTCTCAGATTCTGGAAGCAACATGGTTTCAGTTTTTGATAAAGCACCTATTTCCCCTTTATTTTCTGCATCTTCAGAGTTGATATTAATACTGGGTATTGGAACAGGCTGAGGTTCACTAGGCTGTGAAGAGGAAGTCACGGGAGGTTCTCTTTCAATTGGCACTTCACATGGAATTGCTTTTTGCTCTGTATCTATCTGAGCAGTAGCTTCATGAGCATCTGGAGTTTCATTTCCTAAAGCCTCTTGGTCAGTATAAATTACTGCATGTCTGACCTCTATTTCTTCAGTGCTACTGGACTCAGTAATTTCCTCACCTTCATTTGTGCCAGATTCCTCACTGGTTTTCACTATGTTCTCTAAACTGCTGAGTGACTGTTCTTCATCTTTATCTTCCAAAGACTTCTGATCTATCTCCTTAGTTTCCACTATGTCTTTAAAAGGAACTTCCTCAGAACCACCAGCCTCAGGACCCTCTGTGGGCTTACTTACTAATTTCTGGTCTACTTCAACCACTTCATTCCCATCATTACTCTGAGCATCCTCAGCATTGTTTTCAACTGCCTTCTGGGCAACATCTCCTGCCTCATTTGTTCCTATGACATCGCTTATATGGCTGATCACTTCTTCTGGAGTTTCATCATTCTTTCCCAATTTCTCTTGGGTGTCTTCCTTTGTAAGTGCAACTTCATTTTCAACTGCCTGAATGTCTGCCTCTTTTTCTCCAGTCTCTTGAGAAACTAAGTCCATTGTTTGAATAGCAGTATCTTTAATTTCTTCAGATTTTATAATCTTATTTTCAAATATCTGTTGCTTTTCTTGATCCCTTTCTTCCTCAGGTTTCAGACTCTGTTCAATATCTGTTTCTAAAGTTATTATATTATTCTCTTTTCCTTCATTGACTGAATTAATGTCCATTGTTTCTTGGTCTTCTGTATCAGGAAGACTTTCAAGCTTGGGTCTCTTCTCCTCTCTGCCATTTTCCTTGATTACTATTGTCCTATTATCAAGTTCAGCCATAGCTTCTAAGTGAGCATCATTAATATGTTCATTAATATCCTCTGCAGCTTTTTCAGGTTCATCTGTGGTAAGTTTTTCATTAAGAACTTTGCTGTTAAATTTATCTTCAGAAGTATTACGTTCTGTTTTTTCAGAGACAGATTCCAAAATACAAGCATTTTGTGAAAGTTTATCTTCTTCAGAGCTGGCAATACTAAGGTCAGAAGAGGCACGCTTACTTGCAGGTATTGGCTGAAAAAGATTTTGTACATTTTTAATGTTAAAACTAAGTTCAAGATAGTGACCAAAACTATATTTTGTATATAAATAAATATTGAAAACATACATACATGATTTAGTATCTCAATTAAAATTTGATGAAGTTATAAAAATAAAGAACTGACAAATCTTCACATAATAAATAGGACAAAAATGGTGAGCAAGGAGCAAACTTGTTAATCTTCGCCCCTAAAATTAACACTTTTGTACTGCTGTCGATTACAATTAATCCTTACATACAGGTGCAATCACACCTCAAAACCCAACTCTCAATATTACGTAAATGACATTTCCCTTCTAAATACTGACCAAAGAATTTTCTGTTTCCTCATCATCATCTTCCTCTTTGCCATCTTCAACTTCTTCTGTTACTTCAGCCTTTGCCTCTGCAATCAGCTCTCGAATTGGTTTGTTGGAATCAACCGTAACAAAAGGATGCTGTTTGATCATTAAGAAGAACACACTTACTAACAGCTGAAATGCTGGCTTATAAAATTTCAAACACAAAAAATACACATTATTATGCGGTAAAAATATGAACACATGAGTAAGAAAAATATAAAAAACTTCAGATGATGTTACATCTGGGCAAGGAAGAAGAAGGGGATTGAGCAGGAATAGGGACTGCCTACAACTATACATCTTTTTTAAAGAATCTGAAGGAAATAGGTCAAAAATGGTACCACATATCTGGATAACAGGTACATGTACGTTTCTGTATGTTTGAAATTTTAAATTAAATTAAATTTAAATTAAATTTTAAAAGTTTCAAACTGGTACATTTTTAGTTCTTTAAAAGTAACAACAGTATGTTTAAATCCTGTATAATCCTTAATAAAATGTTTACAAAAAGCCTTAGAGTTTTGTTTAGAGTCTTGCAAATAACTGCTTTCTTGGACATGGTTCTAACACTCTTAAGAGTAAGAAAAAATTTTATTCACCTTTGTATACTCAGCAGCATTTAACAGTGTCTGTCACAGACTAAGACCTTCTAAAGTGAGGGTAATAAAATAATAAGAGAAAGTGTGTTCTAGGGATGTACTGTTGCACAGAAGAAGGCAATTTCTTCTGCTTTTTTCCCCTGAGATAAACAGATCAACTTAATACACTGTAATGCAGGAATTATACAGTAACTCAACCTAACAGTAATTGCCTCAAGATTTGTCATTTTGTTTGTGCACCTATATTATGTAACAAATTCCTATTTCAAATATTACAAATAGGTCCTGCTATAAAACAAAATTATCTAATCGCTTTAACACTTTTTTTTAAAAAAGTCAGCAATATTTACTGAACATTATCCTCACTGTAAGAAATATTAAAAAAATCAATAAGCTCATGACCTCTGCGCCCAAGGGGCTTGCTTTCTAGTAACTGGAGAGAAAAACTGCAAGTAACTAACAAAGTGGAATAACTAACAAAATAAAAAGAACACAACTGAATCAAAAAAGCACAAAAGGAATGACTTATAAGCTAAATGCCTTTTAGTAAAGGCAGCATATATGTTTGTAAAGCAAATGGTTACTTGTATTCAAATATGTTGTACACATTGTATGCGTACAACATATTTTACAATGTATTCTGAGTTTCCATAGGGAAACTCCAGTGAAAAGAGAATATATTGAATCTGAAATTGTACTCTTCTCAATGAGATATTAAAATAATTACACAGTTTGCTGTTGTCATATTACTCTGATCTTACCTGCAGTAGCTGAGATGTATTCCACCTGGAATCCACATTCTTTTCCAAGCATTTCTTTAGAAAGTCCTTAAAATTTGAAGACCTTCAAAATGAAATTTTAACAATGACATTCTATTTTACTTTGTTATTAAAATCAAACAAAATTCTGATAAGTTATGCTTGTATTTTATGTATGTAATTGTATTAATTCAACATAAGTAGTTAATGAGAATACCAAGATTTCAAAATAAAATTAAGATAAATACTAGAGTATCATCTGTAAATACAAAATTAAATATAAGTAGAGTCATAGTTTTAGCCACTGTGATATAGTCATATATGCCAAAAATCACAAACTCTTCTATTATATTAAATTCCACAAATATAAATCAACCACATATATGCCTCACTTTCTCACAGTAAATACTATACTACATACAGTTGTTTCATGTAGAACTCAAATCACTGATTTCAAATTTATAAGAAGAGTTAGTTATAAGAGTTTGTATGGTTCTTAACTCTTTTTTTTTTAAATGATTATTTATTTATTTTGAGAGAGAGAGTACATGCACATGAGTAGGGTAGGGGCAGAGGGAGAGGGAGAGAGAATTCCAAGCAGGCTCCATGTTTAGCAAGGCTCAATCCCATGATCGTGAGACCATGACCTGAGCTGAAATCAAGAGTTGGATGCTCAACCAACTGAGCCACCCAGGCACAACTATGGTCCTTAACTCTTAAAAAAAAATACCAAAAATCAAGTTTTCTACTCATACAGTCTTTGTACCATGTAACTAAATCTACCCTTGAAAAGGTCGAAGAATAAAACATCAAGTTTTGCTTTGTATAAGGTTTTGTTTAGAATATTTTACCATTTTGATGGCTGTGCTAATGTAGGGGGTTCAGATTTTGCTATTTTTAGCAGCACTCGCATTGGATTTAATTCATGATGAGGTGGTTCTATCTCAGCCATTTCTATTAGAGTGATACCCAGGGACCAAACATCAGCTTTGTAGTCATAGGGTCTGTCCTTAGATGTTTCACACATGACTACTTCAGGAGCCATCCTGTACAGACAGAGAATTGAAAGTTAAGATGTTTAGCTTAAGAATATTGATTGCAAGCCACATAAAAGACAGTATAATCAATTATGTAGATAAGTTAATGAGTGATAATAGCTTCTAACATAACTAATACAGTAGTACATCCATAAAGATGAATACATACCAATATGGTGTGCCGATAAAGGAATCTCTTCTTTGAATTGTCCTTGTGTTTTTAGCTGATACTCCAAAATCCGCTTGAAATAAGCAATGATACAAAAGTATTAATGATAGTTTTTTAGCAAAGCTCACTGTATTTCACACAGGGAAAAAGCATTTCAAGTCTTTAACAAGGCCACTCTTATTAAAGGGTAAACAAAACAGAAAGAGTAGTGACTTCTCTACCATCCTAATTTTGACAAACCCCCTCCAAAATAACTGTCAAATAAAATATCCCATCATTAATATACTACTACCTCCTTTATACATCTTCAGATCATGAATACTTCAGAACTGATCAAAAAAAAAAGTAACTTTAAAATAAACCAGTCTACCCACTTCAAAACAACTAGTACTACATACTACAATTAACAGACATAAACATTTTTCCTACAGTGTGAAAAGCATAAATATTATAAGAGCATATTTAGAGAAAAGTATAGTCAAATTATTAGTCCTTGAAGAAAAAAATTCTTTGGCATCTAGGCAAAAAGAGCACATAACTTGAAAAAGACATAAAATCAGATTATCATCAGACTTTCCAACAACACTTAGAACAGAAAAATAAGAGTAAGATATTTCAGATTCAAGGAACAAAATGTAAGCCAAGGATTTTCTATCCAGCAAAACCGACCTTCAAAGTATAAATATGGGTGGAACCGTTATTATATAAGAACTTGGAGAGCCCTTCCAGAGTTATCTACCAGAGAATGAACTTCAAACAACCAACATGATCACAGAGAATACTAACATTAAGGACCAGTGATGAGCATTAAACGTATGAAAACAGGACTAAAATGAGTAATTATGGGATATTATAAATCTATCATCAATGTCCTTAAGAACCAGGACTCTGAGGATAGAAGGAGATATACATGTAATACAGAAGTGGTTAGGTTAAAAAGAAAATAAAACACATCTTATCCTAAATTTGATCAGAAAATATGTAGAAACGCATATGACAGCCTAGCTTTGTCTTCTAGAAAGGCCCAGAATGATGACCAATCCATAAACTGTTAAGTACCTCTAACATTCAGAGGCAGTCTTTTTTTTCTTTTAATGTTTATTTTTGAGAGAGAAACAGAGTGTGAGCAGAAGAGGGAGGGAGGGAGGAAGGGGGAGAGAGAGGGAGAGAGATAGAGAGAGAGAGAGAGGGAGGGAGACACAGAACTGGAAGCAGGGTCCAGGCTCCGAGCTATCAGCAAAGAGCCTGATGCGGGGCTTGAACTCAGAGGCTGTGAGATCATGACCTGAGCCAAAGTCGGATGCTTAACTGACTGAGCCACCCAAGTACCCCAGATATAATCTTGAAATACCACATCCTACTAAAAAAAACCCAGGACTTCTTAAAGAAATGGCTAATTACAGGTTGGAGGCAAGAAATATAGAAGACAAGCCTGAAACATCTCAACCTAACAGGTTAGACTGTTACACGATATTGATAACGAAGCTATCAAAGGCTACTAAAGTCATATCAAAAAGATTAATATACCAACATGAAGAGGCTCCCATTGACCAAAGATGGTACAATGTTAAGCTTCAATAAGGATGAAAATTATAGATCTGGGGGCACCCAACTCTTGTTATCAGCTCAGGTAATGATCTCATGATGGCAAGATCGAGCCCCAAGTCAGGCTATGTGCTAAGCATGAAGCCTGCTTGGAATTTTCTCCCTCTCTCCCTCCCTCCCTCCCTCCCTCCCTTCCTTCCCAATTTACACGCACACATGTATGCTCTCTCTCTAATAAATAAACATTAAAAAAATTATAGATTTGAAATCTATAAATTAAATTCATGAATTAATATTTTTTAAAATACTGGTCACTAATTGAGGATGAGAGAGAACCAATTCATGGTCTTCCAAGTTACATAAATAAAAAGAAGGAATCAAGCATTTTTCCTGTCTTGTCCATATGAACTACACTCCTGAATAACCAAACAGTTGAAGGGAAGTGTCATTTCATATAATTATTCCTAATTTTATAATAAGGATAAATAAAAATAATGAAATAATTGGTGAATAACTCTATCAAAATTATTATCAAAAAATAAACGAAAACAGGGGCGCCTGGGTGGCTCAGTCGGTTAAGCGTCCGACTTCAGCTCAGGTCACGATCTCCCAGTCTGCGAGTTCGAGCCCTGCGTCGGGCTCTGGGCTAATGGCTCAGAGCCTGGAGCTTGCTTCCGATTCTGTGTCTCCCTCTCTCTCTGCCCCTCCCCTGTTCATGCTGTGTCTCTCTCTGTCTCAAAAATAAATAAACGTTAAAAAAAAAAATTTTTTTTTAATAAAATAAACGAAAACAAAGTGACAATTCATTTTTCAACTCAAAGAACAGATCTAGGCATTATGCATCAAGAGCTGCAAATAAAATAAAATAAATAAAATAAAAAAATAAAATAAAATAAAATAAAATAAAATAAAAGCAAAACATATGTGCCGCCCAATGAAAGGACACAAAACCACCTATATATAGTCTTGCCAAACAAACTTGAGACTGATGAGGCCTTATTTATCTGCAAATCTGAAGGAAATACACAGAGGAACTTACTACAAATGATCATGAATATGCAATTAGCAAAATGCAGGTTGAGGGAAACTCTACAGGTCCAACACTTAGGTCTCATAGATCAGTGTTTCTCAACCTTTTTTTCATCATCATGCTCCTAAGGAGCCTTTTTAGACATTTTTTTCCTAATCCTCTTATCCCCCACGGAATTTTAACACCACAGATATACTGTTTGTGTAGCGTGGGCCTTTGCAGAGTTACTAAGCATTGTAATATCTAAGATCTTTTTTGCCCCCAAAGAACCAATTTTGGCACTCATGGGAATGCACACCATAAATAAAATGTACAGGAAAGAAAGAGATGGCCGGTAGGGGAGACCTATAAATTAAGAGACTTAAAAAGAAAATCAGATTTCAAATATGAGCACGTCTAAACTTGAGAGATGAGCACTAGGTGATAGAGCCATAGAGAAAGGCAAGGAAGTAATTACTATAGAAGTCAGGATAAAGGTTACCTGTGGAGAAGACAGGGACAGTGACTCAGATGGGACACATGGAAGAGCTGCTGGGGTGCCTGACAAAGTTTTATTTCTTGACCTAGGTGGTGGTTACAAAGCTATCATCTACAATGCTACAGAATCACTAAGCTACACAATTTCTTGTGGTTTTCTGTATCTTTATTTCATAATAAAAAGATTAAAATTTAGTATATCAAATTATACCTGTTTGATGTCATGAAAAAAGTGAAGTGAAATGACTATGATCACTGGTATCAAGATGGCTTTTAAATATATTCTGTCCTTTCCATGTCCTTCCAAATTACACAAATTTAGACTTCATCACTAGATTTTTACTTATCTTTTTTAAGTTTTTTAATTTATTTTTAAAGAGAGCAAACAAGTGAGCATGAGCAAGGGAGGGGCAAAAAGAGAGGGAGGACAGAACGGAGAGAGAGAATTCCAAGCAGGCTCTGCACTGTCAGCACACAGCCAGACATGGGGGTTGAACTCACAAACTATGAAATCATAACCTGAGCTGAGATCCAGAGTCAGATGCTCAACCAACTGAGCCACCCAGGCGCCCCTTCAGCACTAGATATATATATTTTTTAATTTGTATCTACAAGGTGCCTGAGTGGCTCAGTTGGTTAAGTACCCGACTTCGGCTCAGGTCATGATCTCATGGTTTGTGAGTTCGAGCCCTGTGTTGGGCTCTGTACTGACAGCTCAGAGCCTGGAGACTGCTTTGTGCTCTGTATCTCCCTCTCTCACTGCCCCTCGCCTGCTGTGCTCTGTCTCTCTCCCTCTCAAAATAATAAACATTAAAAAATTTTTAAAAAGTCATATCTTGGGGGCACTTAAAGAGGGCTGTATCTTCCATTTGTATGTGTGTACATACGAAATTAATCCGTTTTCCATCTAAAATCTACATCTATTTCTTCTTATGAAATTATTTCCTCAGTGTAAAAAACAAAATTAAAAATTCTAGTCCTCAATACTTATTTTAGGCATCCATTTCAGATCTACTTTGTTAGCTTAGCTAAGATTCCATATTTATAAAATAGAGTATAAAACTAAACATGGGAAAAGAAACCCACTAGAGTTTTGGAAATGAAGATAAAACTAAGTTAGCAGTCTGACATATCTGCTCATATTCTAAATGTATTACATTTATAAGTATTAAGTCTACATACAAAAATTTACGGTAAAAAATAATTAACCAGTCTTTTTATTTTTTTTTAATTAATTTATTTTTTGAGAGAGAGACAAAGAGCGAGATTGAGTGGGGGAGAGGCAGAGAAAGAGAGAGAGAGAGAATCCCAAGCAGGCTCCACACTGTCAGCCTGGAGCCTGACGCAGGGCTAGATCCTACGAAAGGTAAGGTCAAGACCTGAGCCAAAATCAAGAGCTGGATGCTTAACCAACTGAGCCACCCAGGCACCCCAACCAGTCTTTTTAAAGCTTGTCTTTTTGAAAATGAAATCCATCCTTTCTTTTTGAAGCATCTTTACATTAGTTGTCTATACTATGGGAGTTAATGAATAATTATTTATCCACTATTTATTTATATTTAAATATTTAAAAAATTAACATGGAGTAATTCTCCATGTTTTACATATTTAAGCCATAACTGAACAGTATTAAGTCACATACATATAGAGCAAAGTCTCAACACAAATTCAAATGTTTTATTTAAGGGAAGAAACTTACCCAACTTAATATCTCCATCTAAGGTAAAAAGAATGTTGCCAGCCTTCAGATCTCTGTGGATGATTTTATTATCATGTAAGTAGTTCAAAGCCTCTAGAGTCTGTTTACAAACTACTTGTATTTGGGACTCAGTTAATGGTCTCTCAAGTTCTGTAAGGAAAGGGTAAACAAATCTGCATTGTTATCTAGCGAAAACACATCGGCAATATATATACCTTTACCATCACTGTCAAAGATTGCACATAGTGAATTTATTTTTTTTACAATGAATTCATTTTAGAAGAACTAAATACCTGCAAAGATTACTTTTCCTCATATATTTAACATTTCATTTTAGAAATTTTGTAACGATTATTTAAAAGTATAAAATGTAATTAAGCTGATTTCTTAATTTATTGAACTTCACTCAATAAGATATATATGTATTAAATGTTTTAAATCCTTTAAGAATAACTTAAAATATAAACAAAATAAAGAATAAAAAGATGTTTACCAAGCATCACAGCGTCCACTGCTCCACCTGCACAAAATTCAATGAGGATCTGCAGGCAAACAAAAAAAGCACGTGTCTAACATGACAGTGAGTATTTTTTCTTCAATTTAGCAAAAAGATAAATAACTAGGTTATGGAAACAATATTACACTGACCATAAAGAGTTTTTTTTTTGTTTAAAGAGTTAAGTCTTAATGATATACATTTTGAGAAAGCACAAAGAGAACACACTGTAGGCACATGTGCATTTTCAAATCACCATTTTTAGTGTCCCTGCTTCTCTAAAATTACTAGGTACACAATTTTTATTCAGGACAGTATTATATATCCATCTCATTACCACCGACAGATTTCATTATACTCATTTTTAATGTAACTGTGATTTAAGTGATCAAATCTATTTTTTAACTTTACTAATAGGAATAAATCCTAAAAATACTTAAGAGACTTCTTTTAGTTAAAATACACACAGACACACGTACATACACACACACACACACACAGACATACACAAAGCTTCAGATCATAGTTCAATGATTACATCCTGAGGGAGGCCTTCCCAGATCTCCCTGGTATATACCACCATGTACATTTCTCTCTTATCCCATCACAGTTGTAATTTTATATATATCATAATTCATTGAATTATTAATTATAGATAATTAATATCAATCTCTCCCACTAGACTATATCTCACAGTTGTCCAACTTTTTATTTTGCAACAATCTTAAGTAAAGATCTTATCTGGTTATTATCTAGGAAGTCATTTTCATTAGAATCTCCGGGAACATTCTGCTAGAGCCCTGAACAACTATATTAGAGGACACCACACTGATGATAATTATAAGATAGTCTTTTTAATTACTTAGCTTGTCAAACTGTGTAGCTTCCTGCTTTTTCCCTTTTGTATAATAATACTCTTATTTTTTTACAGGTGTTTGCCAGTTACAGATGGTTTTCAAATTCATTATATCATTTGAAAAATAGGGCATTACTCATCTTATAGATGAGTAAATACACTCAAAGGTTAACTGACTTATTCAACATAGCAACACCAGGATCAAAAAATATAGGGCTTTTGATTTCCAATCAGATATTACTTCTACTACATACTCCTAGCATTTCTCTCATAACACTTTCCTTCAAGGAGAAAAGAAACTCCATTTCAGAAAGCCATCTTGATTAAATGAGTGTCAGTTTGGAGCAAATGGTTGACCAGCTATTATAATAAATATTTTATTTCTATATGCACTTGTGCCTAATGTTTTCTAAAAATGAACAAAATTTATATATTCAGCCTTAGCTACTACTATTCAAAGGTGAGTCTGGTGAATAGAAAATAAATATTTAATATTTCTAATAAGTATTCTGTAATTTATTACATGATTTACAAAAAGTTTAGGATAAGAAATTTAAAACAATTTCTAAGAAAACAAATTTCCAAAAAATTTAAATGCCTAAATTTATTTATTTATTTTTTAACGTCTTATTTATTTTTGAGACAGAGAGAGACAGAGCATGAACGGGGCAGGAGCAGAGAGAAAGGGAGACACAGAATCGGAAGCAGGCTCCAGGCTCTGAGCCATCAGCCCAGAGCCCGACGCGGGGCTCGAACTCACAGACTGCGAGATCGCGACCTGAGCGGAAGTCGGACGCTTAACCGACTGAGCCACCCAGGTGCCCCTAAATGCCTAAATTTAAATTACAAACAAGAGAACTCATTTAATTTCATAATTTAGAAAATTTAATATTCTTAACCAAGTTTCTCCGTTTGGGTCCAATGTCAAACAATCATGAAATACTGTACAATCTGAAATATTCATTTGAGGGGCGCCTGGGTGGTTCAGCTGGTTAAGCGTCCAACTTCGGCTCAGGTCATGATCTCACAGTTCGTGGGTTCCAGCCCCACGTCAGGCTCTGTGCTGATAGCTCAGAGCCTGGAGCCTGCTTAGGATTCTGTGTCTCCCTTTCTCCTGCCCCTCCCCTGATCGTGCTCTGTCTCTCTGTCTCTCTCAGAAATAAATAAACATTTGAAATATTCATCTGAACATCTGCTGAAGCTAGGATAATTATGTTGTTAATGACCCTCTCATCAGATCAACTCCCATTCAAGTAACATAAGTAATAAAACAGAAGAGATAATACATAAAATAGACTACCACAACTTAGAAATCTCTTTCAGACAATTAACTCATTTTGGCTCTTATAATAATATCAATAGAAAATAGTTACCCAAAGATTGTTCTCATAATAGAAGGCATCTAGAAGTTTGACTATATTTGGATGATCACAAGATGCTAATATATCAATCTCAACCATGTAATCTTCAAGTTCTTCTTCAGATTTCGTGTCAATCACCTTTGCAGCAGCTAAAACATTGGTCTCTTTATTCTGAGCCTAAAAATGAAAGCATCACAAGTGTCACACTTACAATGTACACTTGACTTTTTAAATTTTATTTTCTTTTTAAAATAAACTTTATCTTTTTAGAGTAGTTTCGGGTTCACAGCAAAGTTGGAGTGTTCTCATGTAGTCCCAGCCCCTACAAATGCACAGCCTCTCCCATTATCAACATCCTGCCCCACAGTAGTACATTTGTTACAACTGATGAACCTTCATTGACACATCATCCCCAAAGACCACGTTTACATTAGGATTCACTCTTAGTGTGTACTCTATGGGTTTTGACAAATGTATGATATGTATCTACCATTATATCATACAGAATGGTTTCACTGCTCTAAATACCCTCTATGCTCAGGTTATTCATCCCTCCCTTTTTCCTAACCACTATCAACCAGTGATCATTTCACTGCATCCACAGTTTAGCTTTTCTAGAATTATCACATAACTGGAATCATACAGTATGTAGCCTTTTCAGATTGGCTTCCTTCACTTAGTAACATGCATTTAAATTTCCTTCATGTCTTATCATGGTTTAATAGTTCATTTCTTTTTAGGACTAAATAGTCCATTACATATAGATGTGCCAGTTTGTTTATCCATTCATCCCCTGAAAGCATCTTGGATATTTCCAAGTGTTAGCAATTATGAATAAAGCTGCTATAAACATCCATGTGCAGGTTTTTGTGTGGACCTAAGTTTTCAACTTCTTTGGGTAAACACCAAGGAACACAATTTCTAGATCATATGGTAAGACTCTGTTTAGTTTTATAAGAAATTGCCAAACTGTACCATTTTGCATTCCCACCAGCAATGAACAAGAGTTCCTGTTGCTCCACACATGCTCGCCTGCACTTGGTGTTGTCAGTATGAATTTTTTGTCATTCTAAAGGTATGCAGTGGTTTCTCCTTTTTTAATTTGCAATTTCCTAATATATAATAATATAAGCATCCTTTCATATGCTTACTGGCCACCTTCTCTAGTGAGGTGTCTGTCCAGATACTTGGCTCATTCTTAAAAAATATTTTTTTTAATATTTATTTTTGAGAGAGAGAGAGAGAGAGAGCGAGCGAGCAAGGAGGGACAGAGAGACAGGAAGACACAGAATCTGAAGCAGGCTCCAGGTGTTAGCTGTCAGCACGTAGCATGATGCGGGGCTCAAACTCATGAACTATGAGATCATGACCTGAGCCAAAGTCGGACACTTAACCGACTGAGCCACCCAGGGACCCCATATTTGGCTCAGTTTTTAATGAAATTGTTGGTTTTCTAATTGCTCAGTTTTAAGAGTTATTTATATATTTTGAGTAATAATCCTTTATCAGATATGTTTTTGCAAATATTTTCTCCCAGTCAGTGGCTTGTCTTCTCATTCTCTTGACATGCTTATTTTTAAAAGATAGCTTCAACATGTATATTAACTCACATATGCTATGCACTGTGCTAAGTGTTTTGTATACACATAGAATAGTGTTTTACACTGCAGGCTCTACTGGTCAGACAAAGTTCAAATTCTGATTCTGCCACTTACTATGTTGCCTGAGGCAACTTAAAAAATCTCTCTGTTTTAGTTTCCTTATCAGTAAAACATATTAACATCGCACAAGTTTGTGAAAATTAAGATAAGTATTAGCCAAGTGAAAAAATACATATAAACATTTAATAAAATGCCTGCCACAGATAGTAAGAATTCAATAATTTAGCTATAATTATTCCTATTATTTAATCCTCACACCAACTATGTGGTATGTTATTATCCTTAGAGGGGGACATACAAACTTGGAGAAATCAAAAAGCTTCCCCAAGTTCATGCAGTAAGAGGCAAAATCAGGATTCAAATCTAGGTCTGTTTCCAAAGCCCTTTCTTTATCTGAATCATTCTATTACCCTTTCCAGTTTTCCTATCTTTCCATCAGTTTATTTTTCTTTATACTTAGTACGTTAACTTTTCCATTTTTTCTTTCTTTCTTTCTTTCCATTTTCTATATTTTTCTTTGTACTTAGTACTTTAACTCTTCCATTTTCTTTCTTTGGTTGAGTAACTTTTCACTTCCATTTATTATAAATGAAAGGTTTCCAAGTATGCTACAGGAGCCAAGATCATTTGTTTAAAAATTAGGAATCAGATCTTAAAATACTAAGTAGGTTTTTAAAAGACATTTCAATATTATATATTATCACTGCTTCAGCAAAACTGCATCTATTACCCTTTAAAAAAATACCAAACTTTTAAAAGCTACTAATAAAAATTTCAATATATAATGTCCAAATCCTACTTTTAAGAATTTATCATAAGGAGATAATTTTATAAAATAAAAAATATGCATACACAAAAATATTCATCAACACACTATTTAAAGAAAACTGAATGACCATAAATGTCCATTAACAGGAACCTGCTTAAATAATTCAGCACAGTTCTACAATGGAAAATTATGCAGCCATTAAAATCAATAACTAATCAATCAATATTTCAGATGTAACAATAGCTGTAATATAACACTGAATGGAACAAAGGCAACTTGCTAAACATGAGAGGTAAGCAATTTTACAGAAAGTATACATCCACTTTCACATACAAATAGCTGCACAAGAAGTATCTGGAGAGACATCATCAGTGAGAATGGTGGAGTTTCAAGTATTTTTTACTTTTTTTGTATTTTTCATACTGTTTGAATTTTTTAAATGAATGGATTATTTTTACAGATGCAATAAAGTACCAAAAATTGTATCAGTATATGGGAGATTTCTTAGGGATCTATTATCTAACCTTGGAAATGATGATGAAAAGATAAAGCAGGTATCAGCCTGTATATGGTAATTTTCCTAAGTAGATTGTTGCTATGTTTTACTTAAGAAAAAACAAAAGTAAAAAGTAATACTAATTACTACTTAAGTAATTAAATAACCCTAAGGCTCAGGGTTCAGAAAATATGTTTTGGATAAAAAAAGAACTTTATACTGGTCATCACTACCACTCTAGAAGAACAGTCTGATCTACCACATTTTGTCAAATCTAGGATGCCTTTTAAGATGCACCACTATCTTATGTTCCACTAAGGAAGAAAATCTGCCAATTAAACTATGACAAGATTTTATCATTTTGAATTCTTATACCTTTTTAAAGAGCTCTTTTGGACACATTCAAAGATGGTTAATATGTATCCATTCTCCTTGTGCATACGTAAGAAATTAAACGCCTTTTGGTATTTAAGTTGAACACTTCTGAAACACTTTGTCACTCAGTTATCTAATGTCTGTGTTTTTCCACAGGACATCATTCTCTGGCCATTAAAAGCTTTGGTGATGCAGCATTTCTTAAAAGAGTGCTCCCCTATCCCGTTTTCCAATTATAATACTGATACTGTCTTGATCTTAACACAGGTGCTACAAGATTTTTAGATAACAATCAGTCCTCACATTCTTTCTTCCAAAGGCCCTTAAATAGTTTACTGATTGAAACATCAAGGGGCTGCAACTACATGACACTAGGGATACAACTAAGTTCACAATGCACAGGCAATGACAAAGAGAGCACGACTTCCACCTTGGCCAACAAAAATACGAAGGCATCTTTGGATAAAAGACATATCCCTTCCAAAGATGTCAAAAAGTAAAAAAGTCTGTCATAACTAGCGAAACATGGTATCAAGTCTGTCTCTCAAAGAAAGAGACTACACTGGAGCCAATGATAATTAGAATTCATCATCTTCTGAGCCAGAGGAAACAAGCCAGTGAGAGGTAAGCCGTTCTCTCACTATTTTACTGTAATACTTTGGGAGGAAAAAGACCAGAGGAGCTGTCCTTGAACAGCAACACTATAATATATGAGCCCTTAGGAGACCATGTGGGGTTAAAAGTCATCCTGCTTCTGCACGCTTCTACTGATGTCCTTTAAGATTTTAAAGATGTGCCTTGTAAGTAGAATGGAAAAAATAATTAACACTAGATAACCTTTAAAGTTATTTTAAGAAATAACATTTTTTAAAGTTTTAAGTAACCTCTATACCTAACCTGGGGCTTGAAATCACAATCCTAAGATCAAGGGTCACATGTTCTTCCAATTGAGCCAGCCAGGAGCCTCTCTAAACTTCTTTATAGTAACAAATTTCATTATTCCATTCCTGTGGATAAAATTAAGCCAACAATGGTACCACTTGGTTTACTATAAATAATAAATAAAAGTAACATTAGAAAATAAAGCGTGTCAGGGTGCCTGCGGTGGCTCAGTCAGTTAAGAGTTTGACTTCAGCTCGGGTCATAATCTCATGGTTCCTGAGTTTGAGCCCTACAGTGGGGCATTGTCAGTGCCAAGCCTGCTTGGGGTTCTCTCTCCCTCTCTCCCTGCCCCTCCCCCACCCTCAAAATAAATAAACTTAAGAAAATATAGTGTCTCTTACATTATTGCTTGGAAATAACTTGATTACTCATCAGGATCTGATTCTAGAGAACTCAGAAAATCAAAATTGAAATAAATACTGGTAAATGTGTGAAACTATACTTTGAACAAATAAAATGTTAAAAAAAGAAACAGCTTCACCTAACTAAAAGCACAAAAATTCTTCATATAAAGATTTAATGTAATAACTAAACAAATGTTAATAATGGAATAACGAATACCCAGATATTAAAGAAGATATAACTGGGGTGCCTGGGTGGCTTGGTCAGTTAAGTGTCCAACTCTTGATTTCAGCTCAGGTCATGATCTCACAGTTCGTGGGTTCGAGCCCCACATCCTCCTTGAGATTCTTTCTCCTTCTCTCTGTGCCCCTCCCTGGCTCACTCGCTCTCTCTCTCTCTCTCTCCCTCTCCCCTCTCTCATAAACAGATAAATAAGATATAACTTCTGATAAAAAGTTTTCAAAGATCAGTCATGATCACTTAAAAATCAGTATGTTTTTATTTTCATGGATCATGAATAAAGCCTGGCTACATTATATAAACAAGTAAGTGACTACAGGGAAAACAATGAGTTTCCTGAACTGGTTGCATGTTCTAAAAGAAGCAGGGTAAAAACTATATCCTCTTATATTATACTTGTTTTAACAGTGGTTATTTCCTGGGTGGTAAGAATATAAGTGATTTTTAAACCTTCATTTATTTTCTTTCTATATTCCTACATTTGCTAAAGCTCTTTCATACTTATATAATGAGAAATATATTTCAATACAATTCTCAGCTGGCAACTGAAACACCAGCACAGAAAATATAGATGACTTTTTTAGTAACACAAAAGTGTTAGTCAATCAAAAGGGGAAGACCAAAAAATAAAAATGAACAAATTAATTAAAAAGAATCTAAAAGACAAAAAATAAAAAGAGAGAGAAATTAATTCAATCACTTCAATAATCACTGAGAGTGATTTACTGATTTAGATGATTTATCTAAAGGCTGAGAGTTCAAAGGTATTTATTCCTCCTCCTACCAAGAGGTAAGACCCTAACTGTCCAGTGTATAAAGATACACAACCACAACAAAATACAAAAACCAAACAATCAAAATTATAGTTCATAAACATCAACTACATACAAGACACTAGTCAGAGCTGTAGAAACACAAACACTCCACAAACATCGGTTGTAGGAAAGAAACACAGTATAAAGATCTACTGAAAGTGTACTCAAGAGTTGATCTGTTAAAATCAATTCATTCTTTCAATAAATACTTATTGAATGCCTTCTATGTGTCAGGTACTGTTCCAGATACGGACAATATAAAGAATATACAAAAATCTCTCTGCCCTCATGATACTTATAACTGTGGGGAGAGGATAGTCAATAGGTAAATAAAGAATATATTAGTAATTATACTATGGAAAAAATAAGGTAATAAGAAAGATGAGGAGATGGCTGAGTGGGCAGGTACACAGGGAAGAAGTTACAATTTAAATAGGGTAGTTAAGTTAGACCTCACGAGAAGATGACAAGCATATCAAGATTAATAAATTTAATGATTATGTTTTTTGAGCTATGTAGTTAAACTGGAAATTTTAGTGTTTTGCAAAGAAACAGGTTATAAAAATCTCAAATTCTTCCAAGTATGATAGTCTATATAATAATATCCATTAAGTTTTAGATGATATTATTCCCTGAGTAGTTACCTTGCACCAAACATTGCTCTCTGCACTCTCCACTTATTAACTTATTTAATCTTTGTATCAGAAAAGGCCCCACCACAGGAAGAAATCAATATATTTTAATAGAGACAATGTCATTATTAATTATGTTGATATGTAGACAACTAAAAAGATAAAGAATGAGAAAAATGAGGGATGTAACAACTACAGGGAAAAGCTACCACCCACAGGACTAGAGAGTCAAGGTAAGAGACTGGAATTATTAAAATCCAGAGGCTTGCAGGGAAGGTTCTAAACAGCTAAAACTCAGATCCCTGAGGAGAGTGCTGCTCAGCTGGTGTCAACCTCTCTGATTTTGGAAGAGGGGTCCTATGGGACTGGGGTACCTTTTGAGGAAGGGGGGCTAGCCAACTGCAGCTGGTGTTATGAAGGGTTATGATGAGGCCAGCTCTTGAGTACCGGAAAAACTATTAACTGGATTCAACTGCTGCTATCTAGAGAAACTGCTGTTGCTAGGATGAAGAAGTCCACCAGAATGGTGGTCACACTAACAGAAAAGCAGACAGGGAGCCCTCAAGAAACAGAGAGAAAGGCGCGAGTCCCTTCTTCCTCCTCCACCTTGCAGCCTCCCCCTAGCACCCCGTACTTGTGAAACCTAAAAGTGAGCATCTGGCAAGGTAGAAATGAGTTCTGCAGAATCTCACAATAGTATTACAAAGCAGGGCAGAGAAGGGTGTGTTTGGAGCTGAAAAACAATAATTTAATAGTTGGCATAATCCTTCTAAAATGATCAAGGTGACAGACGAGAGAATGAAGGAACAGAGTAGTATGAAGTATCTAGGTAATAAATATCTAGAGTTCCAAAGAACTGTTAAGTGAGAAGGGAGGAAACAGCACTGAAGAAAACATACGGTTTGACTCTTGATACTACTGCTACCTGTTTCCTACCTGTTTCGATTATATGCTACTTCTAGTGATCTCTTCAGAGTCCTGGTAAGATTTTGATAGGAACAAGGGTCAAATAAGTAAAATTATTCAACATCACTTAGTAAAGACATCCAGTTGATTTCCATTATTTGTGGTAGTTATGTTCTCTAAAGTCGCTATAGACGTAAAGTAGTTATGGGCATGAACACTGTTAGCAAATACTGACCCATTGCTCCTAGGAGAAATATGTACACAAACAAACATATCCTATATAGATTATAACCTTATATCCTAAAAATAATTCATCCTGGGAGATTCCATCCTCTTTATTTTACAAAGGAGAAAACAAGATTCAGAAGTGCCTTGCTTGAGGCAGCCCCAAAATAGGTGTACAGTTACAATTCAAATCCCATCCAAATGGGACCAAAACCAGACTTCTTACACTACACTGCACTGCCCTCTACTGTCTCTCATCTTCCGGTCAAAGCTGTGTGAGAGCTGAAACAAGAAGGTAGAGTGTCACTCTGTTACATCTCAGCTGGGAATGTGCACACTCACTCTCTGCAGCTCTGCACATACATGCAAATGACTGAAAGCACTGAGTACAGACTTTGGGGCTACAAATATATTTTAATAACAGACAAATTCACAAATAGAGAATCTGCAAATAATGAGTACTGACTGTACATGCGCTTTCCATAATTTCTGTAAAATATTACAGAAATCCTTTCTCAAAAAACCATTTTAATGGAATGAAAGGAATGAAATGGAATGAAAGTGAAAGGAATATACCTTATATTCTCTTTATATTCCAAAACACCATTTTATTTATATTGTTCTGGTTATTTTTGTTTAAAGTTAATTCATTTATTTTGAGAGAGAGCAAGCAAATGCATGCAAGCAGGAGAGGGGCAGAGAGAAAGGGAGAGAGATACCAAGGATACTCCACAGTGTCAGCACAGAGCCCCATGTGGGGCTCCAACTCACAAACTTTGAGATCATGACCTGAGCTGAAATCAAGAATCAGATGCTTAACCGACTGAGCCACTCAAGCATCCCATGTTCTGGTTATTTATTCAAAACTTAGTCATTGATCGGTCAAGATAACCACCAACAAAATGATGTCAATAATAAGATAACATTGGCTAAACCTGTACTTTCCAAAATGTTTCACCACTTCTCAAATCACACAGTCTTCTCACTTATTTCAAGAAAAATAAAGGTTTTTATATATTAGGGATGATAATTTCCACACAAATATTCTGAAATCTAAAATTATAAAGGACTAAAATGCATGGTGTTAAGGTAAGGAACTCACCATGAATTTTACAAGGAAAGAAAAAAGAAAAGCCAGCATGTTAAAGTTATTTTTACAATCCTAAGTCTCAGTTACCTCTTTAAAACATAAATGTCTATGTGCTAGGAATTTAGACTTCATGTGGTATTGAGTAGAAAGCATAATATTTAATAAATGCCAAATAACTTTAACAGCATAAAATAATTACTTGACTGAAAGGAGACTTTCTTTCTCCTTTCATAGAAAAAGAGAGAGAAAAAAATGAATATATGGAGGGAGAAAAAAATGTGAAAAGGGAAACTGTTAAGTGAAATAAAGTAATGGTGCAGAAGAGTATTTAAAAGTATGACCCAGGTTATGTGGGTCCATTTGTAACAACATGGTTGGAACTTGAAGGCATTATGCTAAGTGAAAAAAGTCAGATAAAGACAAATACCATATGATCTCACTGATATGTGGAATCTAAAAACACAAACAAAAAACCAAGCTCACAGATACAGACAACAGACAGGTGGTTGCCAGAGGCAGGGGGTAAGGGTAGGAGAAATGGGGGAAGGAGGTCAAAAGTACCAAATTACCAGTTATAAAATAATAAGTTACATGGATATAATGTACAGCATGGTGACTAGAATTAACAATGCTGTATTGTAAGTTTACTTATTTATTTTCAGAGAGACAGAAAGAGTGAACGTTCAGTGGGGAAGGGGGGGAGAGAGAG